>NC_135211.1:32500-336250 GCF_052324685.1 Brachyhypopomus gauderio | reverse complement strand
ATGGATGCCATGAAAGCGGCGGTGATTCTGGCCGTATGCAGCAAAAACGCACAGGACTTCTTAAGAAAATGAGCAAACATGCAACTCAGCCTGGCGTCTCTTGTTCTGGCCATGTGTTTGTGTAGTGTGGAGGGTGGCGAGCTGTTTGACCGAATCGTGGATGAGCAGTATCAGCTGACGGAGCTGGAAGCCATCGTATTCATGCGGCAGATCTGTGAGGGCGTGCAGTATCTCCACCAGCAGTACATCCTTCATTTAGACCTGAAGGTGAGATGATCTGCAGCGCTCCACAGTGAGCGCCTTGTGTCCCTGTAAAAACCCACTAATGACTCACTAAGGGCCTGGCTGACAGAAGCAGGCCCATGTTAGTCTGTTCAGTGGGCCTTGTTATAGTGCTGGTGAAACACCTGAGCACTACACAGTGTTCAACACCTGACTAAGCACTACACTTTACAGTGATCCCATTCTGAATACTGCAATAGATGACATGCAAGCTTTGAATTAATCAGTTTTATATTATGTAGTTTTATCAGTTTTATTAGTTTGTCACTAGAGGCATATTAACAAAAAAAATTTGTTTATTTTTACAACAGCCTGAAAACATTCTGTGTGTTAGCAACACTGGAAACCAGATCAAGATCATCGACTTTGGGCTGGCGCGAAAGTAAGAGAAACCTACACATGTACACAGTCATCACCCTGTATCTCCTCCTCCAGTGCACAGTCACCACCCTTTAGCTCCTCCTACCATGTACAGTCATCACCCTTTAGCTCCTCCTACCATGTACAGTCATCATCCTCTAACTCGTCCCATCATAGTCATCATTTTCTAGCTCCTCCCCTCTCACCAGACACTCTCTGTTCACAAACAGACAGCTGGAACTGTAGCTCAGGTGGTTTGTGATGCTGGAGTTGGAATAAAACACCTCCAGTGTCTGTATTTCTGCTCTCTGGCTCCCTCTTGTCCACATGATTCATCACACCAACATGGTGGTATCACCCTGCCCCCACACTCCATTTAGTAACCATGATCACCAGCACATCTCCACCCACATGCCTGGTCAGAGACGACGGGCACAAAGAGGCCATGCGTAAGACGTTTTGTTCTTACAGCGCATGGAGAGCAGTTTAACTGTAAGATGCACATTGTGTTTGTCTGAGTCATCAGCCCTGTTTTGTGTTCTGCTTATAAATATACTGAAATTCAGAGATGACGAGCTTCTCTTTGCAGTGTTTTCTGTATATGCAATATTACTTTAAGAATGGATCCTATAATTAAAACTATGTAGAATACTCAGTATAAGTTCCTGCAGCATTCCACAGCTGCCTTGTGGTTTGTGGAGCTCCAGTGCAGTGGTCTTACTTCTGATGTGTGTTGTGACCCCCAGGTATCGGCCCAGAGAGAAGCTGAAGGTAAACTTTGGGACACCCGAGTTCTTGGCACCGGAGGTGGTCAACTATGACTTTGTGTCATTTCCTACGGACATGTGGAGTGTTGGTGTCATAACATACATGCTGTAGGTTCACATGTGGAGAGAGGTTGGGCTCAATCGATAACATCACACTCTGCAGCCCAAAGCTTAAAGCTGACCCTAACTCTAACCCTAAAGCTGATTAAATATACAGTTGTGATCAAATTTATTCAACCCCCACTAAAATAAAGTGTTTTGGCCAGTTTGACATTGATTTTGATCATTTCAGTCATCTTATTTACAATTATATCAAAGAGGCACTTATAAATTAGACAAATATAACATAATATTTATGATGGAATAACCACAAATGTCTTTACTGTGCTCACATCATTATCAGTTTTATTCAACCCCCTAGTGACATTATTTTTTAGTACTTAGTACAACATCCTTTTCCAGTTATGACAGCTTTCAAGCGTGAAGCATAGCTTGACACAAGTGTCTTGCAGCGACCTATGGGTATCTTAGCCCATTCTTCATGGGCAAAAGCCTCCAGTTCAGTCACATTCTTAGGCTTGCGCACTGCAACTGCCTTCTTTAGGTCCCACCAGAGGTTCTCAATTGGATTTAAGTCTGGTGATTGCGATGGCCACTCTAGAATGTTCCAGCCTTTCATGTTCAACCATGCTCTAGTGGACTTGGATGTGTGCTTCGGATCATTGTCCTGTTGGAAGGTCCAACGTCTCCCAAGCCGCAGGTTTGTGACTGACTCCATCACATTTTCCTCCAAGATCTTCTGGTACTGAAGGGAATTCATGGTACCCTGCACACGTTGAAGCTTTCCTGTACCATTAGAAGCAAAACAGCCCCAAAGCATAATTGACCCCCCGCCATGCTTCACAGTAGGCAAGGTGTTCTTTTGTTCATAAGCCTGGTTCTTCCTTCTCCAAACATAGCGCTGGTTCATTGTCCCAAACAGTTCTAATTTAGTTTCATCTGACCACAGTACACTGTTCCAAAACCTTTGTGGCTTGTCCACATGACTTTTGGCATACTGCAGTCGACTTTTCTTGTTCTTTGGAGTCAGCAAGGGGGTGCGTCTGGGCGTTCTGGCATGGAGGTCTTCGTTATGCAGTGCGCGCCTTATTGTCTGAGCTGAAACTTCAGTGCCCACATCTGACAGGTCTTTTTTCAGTTCCTTAGCAGTCACGCGGGGATTTTTCTCCACATTACGCTTCAGGTAGCGCACAGCAGTCGCGGTCAGGATCTTCTTTCTGCCACGACCAGGTAACGTTTCCACTGTGCCCTTTAACTTGAACTTGCGAATGATGCTTCCGATAGTGTCTCTTGGAATATTTAACAACTTCGCAATCTTTTTATATCCATTGCCATTCTTGTGAAGAGCAATAACCTCTTCTCTTGTCTTCTGGGACCATTCTCTTGCCTTCACCATGCTTGGAAACACACCAGTAGATGTCTAGAAGGAGCTGAGTATCACAGTCCTTTTAAATCTGCCTAATTGGTGCTTATCATGCTTGATTGCTGCTCGTTGACATCCACAGATGTTTTCAATACCTGATGGAAAACACTGGAATGAACCTCTGTTCTTAGGAGTGGTAGTCGTAAAGGGGTTGAATAATTGTGTCAATGAAGAAATCACAAAAAGGCCATTTAATACTTTATGACAAAAAAAATTGATGCTATCTTAGTTGCATTTAGTTCTTTAACAAGTCCTTGTAAGATTTCATTATGAACACAATTACAAATGTGCACTGAATTCCATAAAACCCTTCGCAGCATTGGGGGTTGAATAAATTTGATCACAACTGTATCTTATATGTTTCATGAAGACCAAATAATCTCTTGTGCAATTTAAAACTTTGAGTCAGAGTCCCCTGAAATGTAACTGGACTCATTGCTTCTTGGGAAAGAAATGTTTTGATGGCAATATAAAGGCATGTCTCATACTCCTTCAACTAAACAGAGCACCTGACTGCACAGAATTGGAAATTGCTGTGATCTTTTTGACTTCTAATGTCAGAGAGATCAAAGAAAAAAATGCAAATGGAAGTCCCTGAGATCTGGACATCAGAGAGCACGAACAGGCAGAGAGCATGTGTGAGCTGAGAGGACGCTCAGGTTGAGAGCCCTCTGTAATTCCCTGTGAAAGAGCACCAGTCTCTGGCAGCAAGCTGAGAGGCTCAGAAAGCACAATGCCTACTCAACCCCCAATCACAGAGCCAACAACAAAGCAAATACACACATATGTGTCTAATGAGAGATCCGAGTCAACTGTATCACAAATATTTTTACAGCAGTTTGGATGTTACTGAAAAAACAGCAAGACCGAGTAAACAGTAGATCACTGGATCCATCAAGCCTGAGTAAACAGTAGATCCTTTATTAACATTCATCAAACCTAACCTTTATTCATTATATCAGATGTGTCATAGCTAGGCATACTCAGGATGTGGGCAGCTCACAAAAGTCTAGTGATTGATCAGATGACTATACAGGTCCTTCTAAAAAAATTAGCATATTGTTATAAAGTTCATTCTTTTCCATAATGTAATGATAAAAATTAAACTTTCATATATTTTAGATTCATTGCACACCAACTGAAATATTTCAGGTCTTTTATTGTTTTTATACTGATGATTTTGGCATACAACTCATGAAAACACAAAATTCCTATCTCACAAAATTAGCATATCATGAAAAGGTTTTCTAAATGAGCCAATAACCTAATCATCTGAATCAACACATTAACTCTAAACACCTACAAGATTCCTGAGGCTTTTAAAAACTCCCAGCCTGGTTCATTACTCAAAACCGCAATCATGGGTAAGACTGCCGACCTGACTGCTGTCCAGAAGGCCATCACTGACACCCTCAAGCAAGAGGGTCAGACACAAAGAAATTTCTGAACGAATACACTGTTTCCAGAGTGCTGCATCAAGGCAACTCAGTGGGAAGTCTGTGGGAAGGAAAAAGTGTGGCAGAAAACGCTGCACAACGAGAAGAGGTGAGCGGACCCTGAGGAAGATTGTGGAGAAGGGCCGATTCCAGACCTTGGGGGACCTGCGGAAGCAGTGGACTGAGTCTGGAGTAGAAACATCCAGAGCCACCGTACACAGGCGTGTGCAGGAAATGCAGCATTCCTCAGGTCAAGCCACTTTTAAACCAGAAACAGCAGCAGAAGTGCCCGACCTGGGCTACAGAGAAGCAGCACTGCAAATTTTGCATGTCACTGGGAAATCAAGGTGCCAGAGTCTAGAGGAAGACTGGGGAGAAGGAAATGCGAAAAAAGGCCTGAAGTCCAGTGTCAAGTACCCACAGTCAGTGATGGTGTGGGGTGCCATGTCAGCTGCTGGTGTTGGTCCACTGTGTTTTATCAACGGCAGGGTCAATGCAGCTAGCTATCAGAAGATTTTGGAGCACTTCATGCTTCCATCTGCTGAAAAGCTTTATGGAGATGAAGATTTCATTTTTCAGCATGACATGGCACCTGCTCACAGTGCCAAAACCACTGGTAAATGGTTTACTGACCATGGTGCTCAATTGGCCTGCCAACTCTCTTGACCTGAACCCCATAGAGAATCTGTGGGATATTGTGAAGGGAAAGTTGAGAGATGCAAGATCCAACACTCTGGATGAGGTTAAGGCAGCTATCGAAGCATCCTCGCCTCCATAACACCTCAGCAGTGCCACAGGCTGATTGCCTCCATGCCACGCTGCATGAAGTCATTTCTGCAAAAGGATTCCCCATCAAGTATTGAGTGCATAACGGAACATAATTATTTGAAGGTTGACTTTTCTTTTATTAGTCGGATGAAATATGCAAATTTTTTGAGAAGGACCTGCATATCCTAAACCTAACCATAATATAACCTAACCCTAAAATACCTTAACTTTAACTTACCCTAACCCTAATATATTCTAACCCTAACCCAATACACATTTCAGTATTAATAATAAGGACAATATTGTGATAGCCACAACTAATCACTATGTTGTGCTGCCATTCCCATGGATTGGCTACCAAAATGCCTGGTGATCCACTGCTATGGTTAATCGTCTAACAACCTCTAAGCAGTTTGAAGGACTTGAGGAAGGTTTTCCTGCACCCTGTCCTCAGGACTGAGAAGTGCACTCCAGTGGATCATTTAGTTATGCTCTTCTATTTCAAGAACCCTGCATGATTCATGTGTTTGATGTTAGCAGACATAGCTAACTTGGCCCAATACTCATGACGTCATTTCAAAGTGAAATGTGGTTGCTCACAGACTTGCTGTCAGAGAGAGAGAGAGAACTGTCATCATCATCATTGAAAAGATGGCACTTGGTGACAGAGGGAGTACTACACAGTGCCCTTCCAATGAAAACTGTGTTTGTTTTCTTTTTTAACACCAGCACACTAAAGAGGAGTTAAGGTTAGGGATTTATCTACTTTTCCTGTATGTTCTCTTTTTTTTTTGGGGGGGGGGGGGGGGGGCTCACCTGGTTTCTGGCTGTTTTCTTTCTTTATTTCATGTTGATTCCACGTGTGAGTACACACACACTCACACACAAACAGGCTACTCATGTATACAAAGAGCATATCTGAACATATAGCATACCTTTCCAAAGAGAGAGACACACTTTCTCTCACAAACACATACACAAAGAAAGAGCATATAATCTGAACATATATGAAGCATACCTTCCCCCTTCCAAAGAGACTAAAATGTTCATTTGAATAGAAAATCAATCTTTGTGCAGTCTTGGTTTCTTGTCACTTTAGAAAACCTCCTGGAACTCTATTAACTCTATGCTGAAACATATTAATGGGGCAAAAGTCAACAGTATAAAGTGTCCCATTTTCAACAGAATTACTATAAATGTGTTTTAATTTGCTGATAACTATTTACCAATCTGTTAGTTACATATAACTATTTATCAGCAGGTTGGAACTAGGTTGTAAAATGGTCTTTAAAACTGACTAATCATCATCTATCACAGTATATTACATCAATGTGTTCCTTTGATTGGTCCTAATGTCTTCCTGTGTGATTTGTGTTTTTCAGTTTAAGTGGCCTGTCTCCGTTTCTTGGTGAAACTGACACAGAGACCATGAACAACATCCTCCATGCTAACTGGGACTTTGACGCTGAGGCATTTGAGAATGTGTCAGAGGAAGCCAAAGATTTCATCTCCAAGCTGCTTGTGACCACCAAATGGTGCTTCGTCCGTCCACCCATTCGTCCACCCGTTTGTCCACACATTCGTCCCCAGCGTGACTAACATTAGTCTCCGTGTTCTTTCTAATGCGAGCATTTCCATATGACCCCTCTCCTTGTGGAAAGAAAGGGTCATATGGATGCGATTTGTTTGTTCTGTCTCTCGTCTGTACATCTGTCCTGCCCCTGACGCACTGACACACGATGACCTCAGAAAGCACACTGAAATCGGAAATGAACCGCCCCTCTCAGCCAAAATCCGGATGCCTTTCCTGAAGAGTTTAAAAGAGCTGGGTATAACAGCCCGGGGGCTGGAACACCAGGGCTCTCTTTTGTGAGCCACGTGTCTTCTCCCCCCGCTCAGCTGGCGTGAGACAATGGCAGCCCAGCGTGGCAAGGGTTGCAGGGTGCTCGTTAATGATCTGGTAATCTGTGACAGGGTACACTTAGTGACGCAAAATGCACGCACAATAAACACTTCACTTTTCACTATGGTGATAATGCTGTCTGGTGACTAACCATGGACCCTTGTCATTCACACACACACGCACGCACGCACACACACACACACAGGACAGCAACAGCATGAACGTGAATGTAAAATACATATTAATTATACATGAAAGTTCTGCAGTTTGTTTGCAGTTATTTTTGTTGTTGAAGTCAGTGTTTATTCTTTTTGTCTTCACTTTGTCATAGTTTAAAACAGTTGAATTGTGATTTAAATTGCACCAGTGTTGACAACTTCATCACTAATGTTCTCTCATGACTTTAATGGTCTCTTGCTGTAGTCTCGCAGAGCACATCTGGACTTCTTCACCAGTTAAACTCAACACTAGAGCACTGACATGATACTTCATAATTTCTGTTGAATTAGAAGAACTGGTTACTGCAGGATACACCTTGGCCTTGTTGACCCATGACATTACAATTATAAAATGCAAGAAATCCAGGGGTAACTTCACTTGGTGTCATCAAGGCCGTACTTTGAAGTTTGGCGTACTCCCAAGAACACGCACTCAGGCACCCACTCTTACACACAATATGACGTTATACTGGTGGAAGTGTAGTTTTGTTAACACTACAAGGGTGTTTATATATTCTTGTATTTACTTAATGACAATATGTGATAGTTCCTCTGGTAATCTCTATGTTCCCTATGCTGCTCTGCACGTGCTACTGACCCCTGCTGTCTGGTGTCTTTAACAGCGACCGACTGAGTGCAGCAGGCTGCCTGAAGCACAGCTGGCTGAATAATCTGGAGGACAAAGCAAAGAGATGTAGGGTCCGGCTCAAGTCACACCTGAAACTACAGCGTTACCTGGCAGCTCACCGCCAGTGGAAGGTACTTCTGACTCCATCATACATTGCCATCACTCTGTCAGCTCCACCTCCGCTTCACCTGTAAGGATGGCACACATCAGTTAGTAAGAAGCAGGGTTGACCCACCACTCCTAACACCGCTAACGTCAGCTGATAAGTGTCTTGGTTTCGGTCAAAGGCTGGAACACACATTGTGCACCAGTGGGTTAACATCTAACCAAACATCTGACATCTAACTCAGAAAGGTACGAATGTGCAGCCTAGATGTAGGCTAGAGCCATAAAGGTGAACCCAATACAGTGAACACATGCAGTGGTAACGTGTGTATTAGACCTTTAAAAGCAGGTGAACCCAGTACAGTGAACACTCAGTGGTAACGTGTGTGTGTGTACATGTGTATTAACACCTGACTACCACTGTATATCAGTCAGTCAGACTGAGTGCAGTTTGATTCAGTTACTTGCAGGTAAAATCGTTGGTTTTTACAGAAACACTTCTACGCTGTCGCAGCAGCCAACAGACTGAAACGGTTCCAACAGAGCAGGTGCCTCAGCACTCCATGACAGAACCTGAGGACTGAGAGAGCACAGAGAGGGATCCTCTCCTCCTCTACCTCCCAGAGCATAGGGATCCTCTCCTCCTCTACTTCGAGAGCAGAGGGATCTTCTCCTCCACCGCTAAGAGCAGAGGGATCTTCTTCTCCTCCTCCGAGAGCAGAGGGATCCTCGTCTCCTCTACTTCGAGAGCAGAGGGATCTTCTCTTCCACCTCAGAGAGCAGAGGGATCCTCTTCTCCTCCTCCTCCGAGAGCAGAGGGATCCTCGTCTCCTCTACTTCGAGCAGAGGGATCTTCTCTTCCACCTCAGAGAGCAGAGGGATCCTCTTCTCCTCCTCCTCCGAGAGCAGAGGGATCTTCTCTTCCACCTCAGAGAGCAGAGGGATCCTCTTCTCCTCCTCCTCCGAGAGAAGAGGGATCCTCTCCTCGACCTCCATAAGACAGCCTTCATGAGAAACTTATCAACAGGATACAATATTTGATTACAGGACAATCACCAGGGCCCACACTGTAAAGCCCCAGGAACTGTCACGCACCAAAGAAACGTTTTCTCATTTTTAAGTTACAAAAAGAAGCTGAACCGGTTTGTGTAATGTGTGAATATTAGGGAGCTGTATATGCTATGGAGTGGGCAGACACACCGACGTCCTCCCTTCTGTGAAGGAAGTTTCTGTTCTTTGGGTACCATTGCCCAATATGCAGAAGGCTTCGTTCCTGATGACATCTACATGGTCCGAGTCTCAGCCCTCCGCCTCTCAGGGTTCAAAATAAACATGTTGACTGATTTGCGGGTTCTGTAGTTCGTACATGAAAGTAAATCATGTCCTCTGCATATTGGAACAATGGCCAAAGGTAACTGCATTCACCACCCAAAACAGAATAATTATTTCAAAATATGCCATGTTTAACATTCTGACTGAACTCAAGAAACTGTCCAGTATAACATTTGAAAAACTTGTAGATAATTTATTTCATGAAAGCAGGATTGCCAGGTGAGAGGTTGGACATGGTTGTTTCAGCCAGCAGGTGAGTGAACAAAGCAGCTGACTTAAAGCCTTACATGTCAAAAATGGAACGCTGTCTGACAACCACATCAGCAGATTCATCATAGGAAAGTTTAAAAAAAAAAAAAAAAAAAAAAGTTTGTGTTCATTCATTAGGGTCATAGTATCATAATCATGCTTATTAATTAAAGTTACACTGGAGTTATTGTTCATTTGTTTACCAATTATATCAATTACATTCTTAATAGAGTTGTCATAGTAAAAAGCTATCAAGATACTAATACTTCCATGCATGGTTTTATGAGCTTGTTTTAAAGATGAACATCCACAATAAGGCATTCCTGTTGTATTTTTTACTTTTATTAAAACAGGATGGACGCACAAGAGTAAAGCTGTAGGCTTTAACCCTAAGCACTCGGATGCCGCAGGACTTTATGCAGATGAAACCAAGTGCACTCCAATCATTAAGAAAGGAACCCCTCCCATTACAAACATCACACTTAATGCAAATGATATGCATATGTAATGTAGAACTTGATTAAAAGCACCTTCTCCTGCAGCGTTAAGAACTCTT
Organism: Brachyhypopomus gauderio; assembly: GCF_052324685.1. Taxonomy (NCBI): domain Eukaryota; kingdom Metazoa; phylum Chordata; class Actinopteri; order Gymnotiformes; family Hypopomidae; genus Brachyhypopomus; species Brachyhypopomus gauderio. Next base: position 326,163 of record NC_135211.1, on the reverse strand, counting down.
CAACCCTATGTGAGCAATACAATAATCAAGGTACTGTGTAGACAGCACCAAGACAAACTACCAAGTCATCTGAAACACAGTAAACTATTTTGCTAGATGCAAATGAAGCAGAGTATGTGAACACAGGTTTGGTTTGTCCCATATAACGTTTTTCCCAAAACACAGCCAACAAAAGGCTGGGAGAAAAATCTCTAAAAACGGGTGGGTAAATAAACACCACACCAAACCCTGGGGCTACGAGTGGGCGGCGTTCTGCAAGGCGTTCTCAAGGATTTTCCGCTTCCACTCTTCGTAATTCTGTTTTGTGTCATCCTCAGACTCCTCCCCTCTAAGATGCGACACCTTCTGTTGCTTAGGAGATTTCAGCAGCCAATCATCTGCAAGTGGGGACAGAGAGAGATAGATCAGTTTACAGCCTTGATCCAGTTAGGATGAATCCTTCAGCACATAATACAGCAAGACCACGCCACAGAAAAAACAACAAGTTCCTAATGCATAATTTTGTTTGTACCACTACCAAATGATTTAGACATTCATCTAATGCCAGGATCAGACTACAGATGTTTGTCTTTCCTGATGGTCACTATGCCATAAATGTAGTAAGGAAACAGCCCAACGTGTTGGGCACCGATCACTGCTCTCATTCTTGTGAAGGAAGGTAAAGGACATCAAAGATCACAGAACTCGTCAAACAACGAGCAAAAATACAACTGACATGCTGGACTTTGTCAGGGTGTCACAGATCACTATTGTTCTTCCATTACGCTGCTGTCCTCTGGCCCCGTGTTCATATGAGGGATGGGACTGGAGATGTCAGCCATTACAAAACATAAGAATTAACCGCAATTTGTGTAATCTGATCCTGCCATAAGACAAATTTTGTAAATTAGATTAGGAATAAGCAAGTGTCTTTCACCATCCTCTGTCTCCTGCAGGTTCTCAGTGAGGGTCTTCTGCCTCTTCAATGACATTGTGGCAGGTCGCTTCACAGAAGAGGTTCCACCTACAAGATCAGTGGGAGTAGAGATAAACCTTAATGTGTGTGAAACGTGTATTCTTCCATGTCTTTTTAAAAATATGCTTACACATGTTTTGCTTATATAAGAGTTGTAGGTTTAATATAACCTACTGAAAAAAAAATTAAAAGGATTATGGTTCAAATTAAAACATCAAGATTTTTCTCAAAGTAGAAGAGTGAATAATGCTGGCTATGGCACTAATCTACGTCGCGTGGCAACACTGTTGCCTTCTTCTACGACAACCATAACATCAACATGACAGAATGCATACAATCCTCCAGAATGTGTTTTAAGACATCATTTATCACATTTTAGTTGGCTTGCTCACTGGGGGCTAGGACTCGGCACTTGTAAAGCTGCTTTGTGACAACAACTGTTGTAAAAAGCGCTATATAAATAAAATTTGATTGATTGATTTTAGCTGCGTGCAAAGCTGGTCCAGAGTAAGAGGTGAAGCCTGCCCCTCGTTAAGTGACAAGGGGTAATCTCCTGTATCACAAGACAGGATCAGTTGGATTTTCACACTCACTGCAGATCTCCTGTCCAAACTTCAGAAGCTGGGAGCAGAGGCGGTCAAAGACTGCCTTCTTTGACCCGGAACATGACGCAAGCTTCTTGTCAACTCTGGCTTTCATGCACCTGCAAAGTGAAAGTTAGACCTGATGTTATTGTATTCCCCACTCACAGTAGTGGAGCCAGCAGCCTGTACACACGAGAGCAAACACCGTAGGGTATTGTCAACACAGCAGAGATAAACCCCTAAAAAACAAACAAAATAAAATAACAAATTACAAGTCAAGACTGATGTGCCTAGACCAGCATATGCCTCAAACACAAAACAGCTGTCATGACTAACCTAGATGACAGGCACATTTACATATACACTCATGAGGCAACACGCTTGCGTTTTAAGAACTCTTCCCAGGCAATTAAACAGCCACAGACACAACCTGGCTGACGAGCTAAATAAATTCTGTGACCATCACATGAAGCCACAAAATGAACAGAAAAATGTTTTTGTTATTCCAAAAAGCTAAACAGTAACAGGTTACAGGCTACAGCTTCTCATGTAAAGAATCTAAAAGTAAAATAATAAACAACACAGCAATGTAGCAGTGTGGCAGACAGAATAATTTTAACAATTCCCATTTATATCAAGGGGCAGTCAGGGTCTGGTGGTAGGGAACTGGTCTTGTGTAGGGCTGCCATGATTAGTCGACTAGTCACGATTATGTCGACTATTAAATTAGTCGACGACTAATTTAATAGTCGATGCGTCGTTTTTTTCTCTCCAAACTGCTGCGGCAGTTTCCACTGCTGCGTCTACCTTTCTGTCCTTGACCCACATGCGCAGTAGTGGAAACCGGGGTAGACAGTGGACGACATCCCAGGACGTTATACAGACTGGTATCATGGCTACCCGGCTACGGAACTCAAAAGTGTGGGATCATTTTCCGTAACCGGGTTCCAAAACGCGTGCAATATCTGCAAGGCAGAACTTTCCTTCCACGGCAGCACAACCGCGATGTACGAGCACCTGAAGCATGTTGTGGCTGATTGTGACAATGATGAAGAGGGACCGTCATCTCTGTAATCTAAATTGCTAGTTAGCTGCTAAAGTTACCGTAAACAGAGCGTTAACTTAGTACTTACTTATCGTGGTAGCTGTAAAAGTTAACATCAGTGATGCCGATTTGTTTCATCAGCCTTAGCACGCATTCGTGTGTTTTCTGTAACGTCAGTGAGACCAAAACTTGGTTTTTGTGAATAATTCCTTAGTTTCAGGTACCTACGTAATTTGATTTAAAATAATTAAAATAATTTCTTTAATAATGTATTTATTTTTGCGTTGTTTAAGCCAGTGCCTTATACTTAATTGTTTGTTGCAACAAGCTGCATATTTCATTAAAGGTTTAATGAACTATGATCTTAATTGTTTTAATTTTTAGTTGCATTCTAGTGTGAGAAGCTGTATGTTTTATATTCAATTAACGTACGATCCAATTAGTCCACTAATCATAAAAATTAATCGGTGATTAGTTGACTATAAAAATAATCGTTTGTGGCAGCCCTAGTCTTGTGACCGGAGGGACATGGGTTCGATTCCCAGGCCTGAGACCGTGACTGAGGTACCCTTGAGCAAGGCACCTAACCCCGGCTGCCCACCGCTCTGGGCATGTATGCAACACAGCCCCTAGTAATCACTGGTGTGTGTGTTCTAACTGCACAGATGGGTAAAAAGTGGAGGACAATTTTCGATTGACAAATGGCACATTTACTTTTTAAATTTTATTTTACATTTATATTGATGTTTGGTAACCAAGACATCATTTATGAATGGGATGTTTAGAACCATGTACTGTGACCACAGAATTGAACAAATTGAATTTTCACTGCTATGCGGATGACACTCAACTTTACATATCAGCCAAACCCGATGACAAACTCAGTTTAGGAAAAATTGAGGCCTGTGTAAGAGATATTAAATGCTGGATGTCTCTAAACTTCCTACAATTAAATGAGGACAAAACAGAAGTTCTCCTTGTGGGCCCTAAGGCCGCAAGACAGAAAATTCCAAATTTAATGCTTAATCTTGCAGACTATCCCATTACACCTGGCACAGTAGCCAAAAACCTAGGCGTCATACTTGACTCCGACCTATCATTTGATAAATATATAGATAATACTACTAGGATAGCTTTTCTACATCTCCGCAACATTGCCAAATTAAGAAATGCATTATCACAGGATGATGCAGAAAAATTGGTTGGCCTTTGTTAGCTCTAGACTAGACTACTGCAATTCACTACTGTCAGGATGTTCAAATAGGAATCTAAATAAACTTCAAGTAGTTCAAAATGCCGCAGCTAGAGTTCTGACCAGAACTAGAAAATTTCAGCATATTAGACCAGTCCTATCAGCCCTGCATTGGCTCCCAGTTAAATTTCGTATTGATTTAAAAATTCTATTATTAGCATATAAAGCACTACACGGGCTTGCTCCTGAATACCTCCAGGAACTTATTTCCTACTATGAACCCCCACGTCAACTAAGATCACAGGGTGCTGGTCTGTTATTAGTTCCACAAATTAACAAGGTAACAGCAGGGGGAAGAGCCTTTTCTTATAAGGCCCCCCAGCTTTGGAATAATCTTCCTAAATGTGTCCGGGACTCTGACACAGTCACAATCTTTAAATCAGGTGGGGCTGTGTGAGTAAACATCAACCACGTTCACCTGCACAGGAAACGAACAGTACTTAGTTACACCCCCCCACAACACCTGTATATTTCAAGCACTATTTTTACCACTAGCAGCCAACAAAACAAGGTGATGCCTCTGTTCTTGAACTCACTTGCAGGCTGTAAACAGGGCAGCAGAGGTGAAGAGGGGTGTAGACAGGTCCAGGTCTTGTTGCTGAGCTGCAGGTAGACTGTACTCATACCTAAAACAGTCAAAAAAAAAGAAAAAGTCATCACTCATTTGACTTGTAAGAAGCCCGCCGTCCTGTAGATGGACTTCTGGAGACATTGTCCTACAACCCCTGGCAAAAATTATGAAATCTCTGAGGATGTTGCTTCAGTTGTTTAATTTTGTAGAAAAAAGCAGATCACAGACATGACAAAAAACTAAAGGCACTTCAAATGCTTTCTGGCTTTAAGAAACACTAAAAGCAATCAAGAAAAATAATTGTGGAACCCAGTAAGTTAGATTTTTAGAACAAGCACAGGGAATAAATTATGGAATCACTCAATTCTGAGGAAAAAAAATTATGAAATCACCCTGCAAATTTTCATTATAAACACCAACACCTGCATCAGATTAAAGCTGCTCGTTACTATGCAGGTAAAAAGGAGTGAACACACCTTGGAGAGCTGTTGCAACAATGAATCATGGCTCTAACACCAGAGGTGTCAATTGAAACAAAGGAGAGGATTCTCGAACTCCACTCAGAGTTGCAGGCCACTCAGTCAGTAATTGACAGGTCCAGACCACAATGTGTAACTGTACATCATTACTTATAGATTTTCTACACTCCCAGAGTATACAGACCAGTGTGTAACTAGACATCATTACATATAAACATGTCACTCTACCACAGTGTAAAGCAAAAAATGAGTATACAAAAACTTATACAAGGCATTAACATTTATATTACGTAGAATCCATAATGTGTAAAATTCGATTCCACGAGAGGTGGAATACAGAGCAGTGAAAATATGCACGTTATTAGTATTTATTTAAAGTCCATCTATAAATGTAAAGTGTAATCTATAAAAGTGTTAGGCAATTGTATATCCGTATGCATAGTTAAGCATGTACACCAGCTTACCGCTGCAGGATGAGAGAGGCGGTGTTGAGCGCGTCCATGCAGCCGTAGCGAACGGCCAGCTCCGCCATGCCCAGGTTGGCCTGCAGGCCCAGCACGCACTCCAGCGCCTTCAGGCTGCACTGGTACACCTTCTTATTCAGCCCCGACAGTCTGGTGGCGTAGTCCTGCTCAGTACAAAACACTAACAGTTTTAAACTGTAATAGCTGTTGATGTCGAGATGCATGACCGTACTGTGGTGGGACGTCGCACCTTGTCGAAGGGAAACTTCAGTGATGTTGCTGCCAACTCCAGACAGACGACCGCGGTGCTGCTCGCACTACCGAGACTGACACGTTTAACCTGCGCCAGCCGCATGTACTCCTCTGCCTGGCTGAGATAGTAGACGGTGGGGGAGAGAGGAATTAGCTGGTGTCTACATCTCAAATCTCACACTGCAGCCCGAACACGGGACACAACTCTCCACCCGCAACTCCGACATCTCGGGCCAGCGTGTTTTCAGTTACCTTTACCTACAATGTTCCATATACATTTGACACTTTACATACCTTATAACTTTAACCGACGTTAAACCCATTTTGGAGGCAAGCTTACAGAACGACTCCTTGTCCATTTGAACAGCTGTGATTCACGAACGTGTTGAACCGCGGAAACGGATCCGTTTGGCGGGAAACTTCACACACGAAATACTCTTGGGCTTCTCTGATTGGTGGACTTAGACTGGACTGCTGATGTCATTTCCTTGCAATAAACGACGTTGTTGTTTCCGTTTAATTATATATTTATTCATAAAACATGTTCATTGTTCACCTTCTGTCGCATAATACAATATAAATACTTTACAAAATATAGCTTTCTGAGATATTTACCCCCAAATATAGATCAATTCTGGACTCCAAATATTTTATAGATAAGTATAAAATTGTTTTAATGCTAGACAAAGTCCAGTGCGCAAACTACTGTCCAGAAAAACACAGAAATATCAGAATATGTATTATTAAAAAATAAAATATCTATAGCGGACAGGCCAATGGTCGCGCTGTACGCTCCAGCAGTCACGTGACTTAGAGCGTTTCCAGGGGGCGTCTCGTGAGTGCTGATATATACTCGATCATCATGGTAAGTAAAATAAACGAATAAATGTAACTAATATATGAATAAATGTAACTACTATATGAACGAATGCGAGTTTCCTCGGACCGTGTGTGTCGTGTTGAAGCTCCTGGGTTCACTGCGGTGAGCCTTTCAGCTCAACACGGAGCTGCTGTTAGCATACTTAGCATAGCTGGCGTTGACGTACAGAGGCCTACTGGGCGAGCACAGCCGAACTGGGTCACATACTGGTTCACATACTGGTTCACCCACTGGTTCACATACTGGTTCAGGGTTTATTAGAGCCATCTTGGCTAATCTTAGCGTCCATACGTTACTAGCTGTATTATACTGACTGAGTCGGACTGACTATGCTAAGCTAGGCTAGCTTAGTTTACCACAAGCGTTTTGACCGTCTCCAGTGTCGTTAGCCAGCTAATGCATCTTGTCCGTTTTATTAAAAACGAAAAGTAAAATATCGTGGCTTAAATGTTACTTAATGTGGTGTATTTCATAGTAAATCGACGCAACGTGTTGCTATACTCGTGATTATAATGACGAGTGTAAGACTAGCCTATTAACCTGGCGGAAGCTAGCTGTCATATATGCAACTGAATCCAGGAATTGTGACACAAGGCTAACAGAGTGGGAAACGCTGCTAATCCAACTAGCGTGCTGCTTTCTGATTAGCTAGAGCCTCTGCTTTTAATCGATTGTTTTGCGGTTGGTCGTTGGAATTAGGACGTGTTTGATTATTTCTCTCAACCGACAGCTATGTTTGACACTACTTTAGCTCCACCCAGTCCTCCCCAACCCAATCTCATGCAGTCAAAATACTGCTTTTAAAATCACATTTCATCACGAATTTGTTGTTCATAATGTCCATTATTTACAAATCATAAATGAACATCATTCATGGCTTGGGCTGAAGTTGCTCTATGCAGTTAAATTCCTCATATATATAAGCTCTTGTGTGAGGTGCTCCACTGATCCCATGCTGGGCTGTTCCCTAGCCCACCACACAGCAGTCACCCCAGGATGAGCAGGAGAAGCTTCTGGATGAGGCAATTCAGGCAGTGAAAGTGCAGTCATTTCAAATGAAAAGGTGCCTGGTAAGTCCTGCAGCTACCGGTACACACTCAAATGTTGGCTGATGTACCATGGAACTCTGTTTTTAGACTGTCCTCTTTATGACCATTCATTTCTTGCACATTAAGCAGAAAACTGATGGGGGTGTATTTCATTTCCACCACAGTGAGTAGGTGCCCTGATGCACATAACTAAGAAGTCTCAAAGCACCAGGTGTTTTTGTTTTGTGTGTCAGGAAATTAGGTTGTATAAGAGGGCAAATTTTGTTCCCACAAATATCCATAGCAAGTAGACTCAGGTAATCACTCAGGGATTAGGCTTCGTTATGAATGTAATCTTTGCAGGTTTTTAAAGTTATATATTTTTTTGCTGTAGGCCTTTTAAGTTGCTTTGTTTTCTATTTTGGATATTCACTGGAATATTTCTCCTCCCAGGACAAGAACAAGCTGATGGATGCACTGAAACATGCCTCAAACATGCTGGGGGAGCTGAGGACATCAATGCTCTCACCGAAAAGCTACTACGAACTGTGTATGTATGTGTGGGTTGGTCCCTGTGTGTGTGTGTGTGTGTGTGTGGGTCCCTGTGTGTGCGCGTGTGGGTCCCTGTGTGTGAGTGGGTCCCTGTGCGTGTGTGAGTGGGTCCCTGTGCGTGTGTGAGTGGGTCCCTGTGTGTGTGTGGGTGGGTCCCTGTGTGTGTGTGTGTGTGGGTGGGTGGGTGAGTCCCTGTGGGTGGGTCCCTGTGTGTGTCTGCGGGTCCCTGTGTGTGTCTGCGTGCGTGCGCGTGGGTGGGTCCCTGTGTGTGTGTGGGTGGGTCCCTGTGTGTGTGTGTGGGGGGGGGGGGGGGGGGGGGGGGGGGTTGGTCTCTGTGTGTGTGTGTGGGTTGTCCCAAAGCAACTTGCATTCAGTTTGTGCAATAGGGACAGGCCCCTGTATCAATTGTCCAACAGGGACAGCCCAGGGACAAGCTGCTCAAGGACATGATGGCACTAGCCCTCAACTTGGATCAAAGCCATGACTCTAGTGTCCAAGCCTCAGATAGTTCAGCTTCCACTAGCTACTGAAGACATGATGCCAGCATGGAGAATAATGCATGAAAAAGCAGTGATTGGCAGTAAATATGCAAAACTGCCATATTAATGAGCTCAGCTGCACTCTCACTGCTGAAAGGGGCAGCATGCCACGTCTCCTTGGCTCTAAAGAAAAGCAGGTGCCTCATTATCATCAGTGCTTTGCTGTACATTTTCTGTAGCAAACTTTGTCGTAGGCATTCGTCTGTAATGTATTCGGTGAGTATTCGGTCTTCCACATTTGTATCGAATAATGCAGCTGCCTTTGATACTTTTATTTTGAGAACTGAACCAGTCCATGGCTTGAGATCTGTAGTTCCAGTAGGCAGCTGGGTTTCTGTTTAACATCAGAGTTGTGTCCCTCTTAGGCCTGTCACGATAATTACATTATCGACTTATCGTACGATAATTTTTTTTAACCGCGATCATTTTTGCTGATGTCGATAATTGGCCATTGGGTTTCCGCGCAAATTTGTTTACATGAGAATAAACCGCAACTACGTTAGATTTCAGAAAGGCATGCTGTGCTGCTCTCTTAACCCCCCCCCCCCCCCCCCCCCCCCTCCCCCCCTTAAGGGAAGACGAACCAGAGAGCGACATCTACCGGTTAGGAAATGAGTGCAGTACACGGAGAGCTTATGCGTCAATAACACACAGGTGGAGATGTATTAACTCGCGAGAACATATTCGAGGCTAATAGGACTCGAAATGAGTCTAAATAATTCGCTTTTTATCACATTATTTAATGGTTGTTTATTATAGTGACCGTAGCGCGCGATTCTGCCCACCTTCCGCGAACCTTAGCGAACGGTGGAAGCGTTGTTGTCCGAAATGATATGTGGTAGTATAAACACCCCTCAAAAACAGGGGAAGGAACCTGACGAAGTTTAATGTTGCTTTGTGTTTCAGGTTTGAAAAGTGCTGGAATTTGTTCATTTCACAACAAATATCTGTCTGACTGAACAGTTCCTGTATTACGTTAACAAATACGAGCCTCTTGTAATTCCAGGACGAAACATGAGAGAACGTGAAGACGTTGTTGAAAATAAACATCCATTAAATAGTGTGATAAAAAGCGAATTATTTTGAGTATATGTATAAATATTTAACTTAATTAAGTTTAACGTGCTGGGAAATATTGAAATTGACCTTTAAAGTGACGTACAAGTGCTTTAATTCCACCTTATAAATGTTTATGAACCCTGCAAACATGACTTTGTTTATTGCGCTGAGGCGTGGCACGCGCGAAGTTACAAAATTCGAGAGGTGCACGACCTCGCGAATCGACAGCGCGCGAGGCCACCGCGATAATTGTAATAAGAGTTACAATTTCAAGCATTTTCAAGTACTTTAGCCTAAATTCCAGCACTTTCAAACTTGAAACACAAAGCAACATTAAAGTTCGTCAGGTAAATGTTCCTTCCCCTGTTGTTGAGGGGTGTTTCTGTATACTACCACATATCGTTTCGGAGAACAATGCACGCGGAAAGTATAAACGCTTCCACCGTTCGCACAGTGTCGCGCGCGGTGGGCGGAGTCGTGCGCTACGGTCACTCGCGAAAGTATAAACCGGGCTATAACGTAATTTTTACCACGTGGACCCTCGTGCCGCGTCAAGTATAAACCAGGCTTAACTCGCTATGTAGCCAAAGAGATGCTGCCGGGACGGTCGAAAACAAAACATGTTTATAAACATGCTGCAAAGATTTGACAAGCAGTATGAACTGCCAAAGAAAACCTATATCTCCCAAACTGCCATTCCAACCTTATATAATGAAGCGAAAGATTAGACACCTCATTTTACTCTGCCTTAGTGTTGTCAAAAAAATCGATATATCGATACGTATCGATACTGAACATTCTGAAACGGTACAATACTCGTTTCCCTTAAGTATCGATTCTTTTTACATAAAATGCGCTTTCGTTTGACCCACCCAAGCTGCCGTAATGCTCAGGACAGTTTGTAATGTTAATATGGCAGCTAAAGCAAACGCAGTGCTGTTGGATTCGAAGCAGATACAGATGGAAAACCGAAGGATATGAACAAGCCTGTTTGCAAGCGGTGCTTTTGGAACATTTCAACGAAGGGCGCTAAAGCCTGGTTGAGTGACCATAGCGCTCGACTCCGCGCGCACCTCCCGCAAACCTCCGCGAGCGGTGGAGGCTTTATACTTTCTGCTTTGCAGTGTTGTCCGAAACTATATGTGGTAGTATAAAAGAAACACCCCTCAAAACAGGGGAATGAACACTTACCTGACGAATTTTAATGCTGCTTTGTGTTTCAGTGTGTTTCAGGTTTGAAAAGTGCTGCAATTTAGGCTAAAGTACTTGAAAATGTTGAAATTGTAACTACTTCGTTTCACAACAAATATCTGTCTGACTGGACATTTTTCTTGTATTACATTAACAAATACGAGCCTCTTGTAATTCCAGGACGAAACACGAGAGAACGTGAAGACGTTAAGATTGGGCGTTTTGAAAATAAACAACCATTAAATAATGTGATTAAAAGCGCAATATTTCGAATAATTTCGAGTATATGTATAAATATTTAACTTAAGTTTAACGTGCTGGGAAATATTGGTACAAGCGCTTGAATTGAACCCTGCAAACATGACTTTGTTCATTGCGCTGAGGCGCGGCGCGCGCGAAGTTACAAAATTCGAGAGGTGCACGACCTCGCGTGCGCCGCGCTTCAGCGCGATGAACAAAGTCAAGTTTGCAGGGTTCATACACCTTGTGGAATTCAAACACTTGTATGTCACTTTCAAAGTCCATTTCAATATTTCCCAGCACGAACAAAGACACTTTGTCAGACGTTCAAAAGACGTCCACTGAAAAGCCAGAATGAAAGTTTTAGCGACGTCTTTTTTAAACGTCTATTACTGTCGTTCAGTTGCAGTTTTTGCACGTCCTGACATCCAATAAAGGTCCTAGTCAGACGTTCAGATAGAAAACTCGTCATAGACGTTCATGTTAAGTTAAAAGGTTAAGGTCCTAGTCACACTGTCAGATTTTGAACCAGTTTTGAACGTCCACCAGACATGCAAAAATGGGTCTGGACTGACCGACGTGATACAGACTTGATTTTAACGTCTTTCTGACGTCGCATGTTTGTTGGGATAAGTTAAATATTTATACATATACTCGAAATTATTCGCTTTTTTATCACATTATTTAATGGTTGTTTATTTTCAAAACGCCCAATCGTAACGTCTTCACGTTCTCATGTTTCATCCTGGAATTACAAGATGCTCGTATTGTTCAGTCAGACAGATATTTGTTGTGAAATGAAGTTACAATTTCAAGCATTTTCAAACACAAAGCAACATTCATTTGTTTGTTTATAAAAAAAATAAAAAGGCTTTAAAACGGAAATTAGCACTGTATCTGTCTTTGGTATCGAAAATGGTATCGAATTTCAATATTTTTTAAAGTATCGTATCGAAGTTGTAATTCTTAGTATCGTGACAAGCCTACTCTGCCTACTACATATATGTGGTCAAGCTCAAATATGACCCCATACATGAGCTTTACAATACATTACTGCAAACTGGTGTAATTGTATTATTATGCTACTATATTATTATTGTGGCACATTGTCTTAAAGCTCCTTTGGGGAGCCCAGAAGCAAGAAAAAATTCTATAATGGCACTTTAAAATGACAATATTATCGTTTATCAAAATAATTTCTGGGACAATATATCGTTCTGAAAACTTTGTTATCGTGACAGGCCTAGTCCTTTTTTGCCTGTAGTATCAGCATTATATCTTTCTAAGACAGTGTTTGGGCATTTTGGTCAATGGAGTTTGTGAGCATTAAAAGGTAATTGCTGTTTCTTGATTGTGATGCCTTGTTGTCTTTTTCTCAACACAGACATGGCTATTTCAGACGAGCTCCACTACCTGGAAGTCTACCTGACTGACGAGTTCGCCAAAGGCCGCAAGGTGGCTGACCTGTATGAGCTTGTGCAGTATGCTGGGAACATCATCCCCAGACTGTGAGTACCCCAGGCAGTGTGAGTACCCCGGGCAGTGTGAGTACCCCGGGCAGTGTGAGTACCCCAGGCAGTGTGAGTACCCCGGGCAGTGTGAGGTTCCTTGGCAGAGCATGCATGCAGAGTGCAGACAGAAGCATTGGTCTTTGGAGATGGGTTCAGTGTGGTTTGTTGTTTTTCTGACTAAAGATACAGTGTCTCTTCAGAGTCATGCATAATTGTAATTGGGTTGATTTCTCTGATGGTGGGGGGATAGATGTTTGTGTTTAATATTTTGGGGCTAATGACTGAGAATGTTGGTGGAAATAATGGTCTGTTTTAAATTGATGAGAATAAGAGCATGTTCAGACTTGACCATCACAAACCCATCTGGGCTGCATGGACTAAAAGCCTTCACTGATCACCCAATGTAAATAGTGGCCTAAAAACGCCTACTGTCGTCCTGCTGTGATTTAATCCCATGTTAATATTGTTTTTGTCATGTTGTCTCCCTGTCTGTCTGTAAGGTACTTGTTGATAACAGTTGGAGTGGTGTACGTGCGCTCCTTCCCTCAGTCACGGAAGGACATCCTGAAGGACCTGGTGGAGATGTGCCGTGGTGTACAACACCCCCTACGAGGCCTGTTCCTCAGGAACTACCTGCTGCAGTGCACCAGGAACATCTTGCCTGATGACGGGGAACAAGCCGAGTAAGAGCCAGGGCACACTGTCCATGCCTGCCTTTCTGGGGTTGGAGGTTTGAAGATTGGAGTTAGGAGATTTGGATGTTTGGGGTTTGGGAATAGAGGTTTTGGGTTGGGGTTTGGGAGGTTTGGCGTGGGGGTTAGGGTTTGGAGTTCATGGCCTGATATCTTCTATTTTGACATTTACACATATAGCTACTACTAAATGTCAGTGTGAGACAACTTGCTGCAGAATATATAAAGTGGTTACTAACTGCATGTGACTGCCACAGAAACTAGTTATGTAAGTGATCATCTGGAGTCAGCAGCTAATGGAATGCCAGTTAGAGACTTTGGAGCCCCAAACAGATGGAAAGTTAAGTGTTAATTGGGAGAGGAGAATAAATTAGTCATACAAGAACCTTCAAACCACAGAAATAATTAGATAAACAATAAACAAAAGAGATTTTATAAACAGTAAGTACTCAGTGACACACAACAGCTTCTTTTGCTCAGATGTTCTCACGTGGTAAACCTTCATGGTCTCTTCCCAAAACCACAGGCAAGCACATTGACTCCCCACTGAAAAAATTATCTGACACATACAAGGCAAATTATTGTTTAGTTCTGAAGCGCCTTTCATAGCACACACTGTCACAAATCAGCATGTACAGGCCCAGACCCCTAATGAGCAAGCGTGGTGACTGTGGTAAGGACGGCTCTGACTGTGGGTAACCAGTTGCAATCAGTGACCCCTTTGTTAGGAACATCTGTCTGTAGGTGTATAAACACATACTTTAGTTTCCAAATTTCCATATAGTGTGTCTACCGCTATCCTGTTTATTAGTGGTTGGTTTCTGGCTGAGGGTGGTTGATGGTTCAAAACCTAGCTGTGACCTGACATGGTGGTGTTGAGGTGGAGTGTTGGAGTTGTGGTGTTGAGGTGGAGTGTTGGGCATCTGGGTGCTGCTTCTTTTTTTAGATTGGTTAGTCATTGCTGGGTTGTGAGTGGTCTTCACCCAAAATATCCAAAACACAGAAAGTGGACCTTGAAGAAGGGCTGCAGCCTGGCTAACACAGATACCTGACATATATTTAATATAAAGGATGGTCTGTACATATTAATATAAAGGATGTTCTCTATATCTTGTATATGCTGTCTTCAAATGTAGACTGAAGAGTCATCTGTTTGTTGAGTACTTAAATGAGCACTAATTCAGCACATGGCTCTTGTCATTGTTTTTAAATTGTATGGCTATCTGTCTATGGTTATTTGTGATTCTTGGTAAAAGTTTTAAGTGAGCCTGTTTTAATCTAAATGCTAGGTAATAACATTGATTCCTGTAGTTTAGCAGTAGTCTGGCCTATCTGTGCTATTATCTAGGATGAATTCTGTGAAAAGATGCAAAGCACTTTATATAAGTCGCTATGGATAAGAGCGTCTGCTAAATGCAAATTTAAATCTATATATTAATGTAAAGGATATTCTGTATATATTAATATAAAGGATGTTTTCAACATATTAAAGTATATTCTCTATTATTATAAAATATATTCTCAAACAAATTTATAAGGTGTTTCTAATTGATTAATGGCTTAAAAGAATGGGTGTATAGTGTACTGTACAGATTTCCTTACTAGTTTATATGGCTGTTGGAGAAAGTTTACCTTCTCTAACATAATTTGGAGGGTATGTTATTAAGAAAAAACAAACCTATGCTCAGAACTGTGTGCGCACAGGAAAAAATTGACCCTTATGGAACAATAACAATCACAGTGTGAGACCTATTACACAGGAGGCAGCAGATTTGGTGGTGTCTACAGCTCCACCTGGGTAACAGTAACACGACCACACTGAATATAAAGATGGTGTTTATGAACCTAATGAGCTTCAGGAATGTTTGTTTCACCCAGGGAGGAGATGACGGGCGACATCAACGACTCCATCGACTTTGTCCTGTTGAACTTTGCGGAGATGAACAAGTTGTGGGTGCGGATGCAGCACCAGGGCCACAGCCGCGACCGCGAGAAGCGTGAGAAGGAGAGGCAGGAGCTGCGCATCCTGGTGGGGACCAACCTGGTCCGGCTCAGCCAGCTCGAGGGCGTCAACGTGGACAAGTACAAACAGGTGTTCCTCCCTTCCCACTCTCCAAGCACAGAGCGGCCTGGTGGCCCACGCAGCTGTGGCTCTTTTAAAGCGTGTCGTCGGCTGTAGGCGTCTTGCGGGCAAAGGCCGTGCCTGCCGCCGTAAGGGGTTGAAAGCCTCTTGAGGTGTGCTCTTGCCGTGTCGGAGGGCTCTTGAGTGAGGGGAGACCCACACGTGAGGTCTCTGGGCTCTTTCTTGGTTCTTTGTCAGGCTCCTTTACATCTTGACCGAGCCATTTCTAATGGGCTGCATGCATTACAGATGGTAATAACCCCTGCTTAAAGACTATAAATAAACCCTTAGGTTCAAACAGCAACCCACACTCAGGGGGGGGGGGGGGGGGGGGGGGGGGGGGGGGGGGGGTCAGGAGATTATATGTATATATTTTAATTGTCATATTGACTTAATAAGAAAACAAAGCACTTCCGAAATCGGCAATTTCAATGACACAGTGGCCAGCAGTTTCCGCCCAGAACCTTCATAGAGGCCAAATAGCGTTCAATCATACGAACGTTCTTCATTCATGTTATTCATTTACTGCTAAGCGGGACGAGAAGCAGGACCTAGTGCTACACCGGGGACAAGGCAGAAGAGCGTACATTTACCACTACATTTACCAGATCGTACATTTACCACTACATTTACCAGATCGTACATTTACCACTACATTTACCAGATCGTACATTTACCACTACATTTACCAGATCGTACATTTACCACTACATTTACCAGATCGTACATTTACCACTACATTTACCAGATCATACATTTACCACTACATTTACCAGATCATACATTTACCACTACATTTACCAGATCATACATTTACCACTACATTTACCACTACATTTACCACTACATTTACCAGATCGTACATTTACCAGATCATACATTTACCACTACATTTACCAGATCGTCAGATCGTACATTTACCAGATCATACATTTACCACTACATTTACCAGATCGTACATTTACCACTACATTTACCAGATCGTACATTTACCACTACATTTATCAGATCGTACATTTACCACTACATTTACCAGATCGTACATTTCCCAGTGGATTTAATTGGGTTATTAATGGTTTCAATCGTTTTCATATTTTGCGGTAAAACAAAGTTACTGCCGTTCGCTACAGCGTTGAACACTGTCAGATCTAGCCACAAGCTCTTGTGATAAATAGGTAGATAGATGGCCCTATTAAGTTCGCGTCAACCCCGTGTAGTTAACGGTGACATCAAATAAGAAACAAGATTTTTTTTCTAGTGTGTCTGTAGTTGTAACTGGTGAATCCAGGGACGTGTGAGGACATTCGCGCCAGGGGTGAAAAGGTTGAAGATGAAGTTGTAAACGCTTGTCGTTTGAGTCTACCCTGTGCTTTAACCCATGTTAGAAAATAAAAACACGTGAACCCTGGTATTTTTACACTCATTTTCGCCGCTGATGTATTTATTGGTTCATTAAGACGTAAAGGTTTTGACTGAGCCATCTGGAATGGCGAAAGCGGCTTCTTGCGTTTACGGATCTGGCTCCATACATTGAATCCATTGACAAGATAGTCAAAAAAAAAATTTTTTTATGGATTTTACTATATTTTACGAACATCATGTAAAAAAAATAATAACGCGTGGCCACGACTTATTAACGCATGGGAACGAGATACTAATGTCGCCTTTCACACGCGGCAACAAAGTTTATTTTTTCACAGCAAAGCAAGCAGATCCCAGGGATGTTCGCGAACTGACTGCCCAAGGAAGGTAAACCTGGCTTTATATAAAGTAATACTTAATTATCTTGTTCACACGCGTTAATTATCTCGTTCGCACGCATTAGTAAGTCGTGGCCACGCGTTATTATATTTTTTACATGATGTCACCTTACGGGCTCCGTAATATTTGGCATCACCTGTCGCTGTATCCCTGTACACCAGCAGCCACCCCCCCCCCCCCCCCCCCCCCCCCGTGTCGCCGTATACCCATGACGTCACATGCCCCGCCCCCCGGTCTTCTCACCTTTTTAACCCCTGACCCATTTTCATGCCTGATTTTCTTACTGTATGCTGAAGGAAAAAGGCTTTGATTGAGGCTTCCAGAATTAAATTTTATTGTTGTTTAATGGTGGCTATAAATGTGAACTTCACACAACAAACTGCAGTCAGTAATCAGGAATAGCTGCACTTATTGTATGTATTTGTTAACCCCTGGTTTAATTGTAAAACCGAATTTCTCAGAATGCAGGTAATACCGGTAGTTTTACATTTACAATATATTTTAAAAGCTCTTAATTATTATAAAACATAATTGCAATTTCACTTTCACAGCCAGAACATTCACAAATACAACATTTCTTTTTGATGATCAGAAATAGCTGCTTGCACTGTATGTGTGTTGTTAGATTTGAGGCTGAGCTTTGT
This sequence comes from Brachyhypopomus gauderio, assembly GCF_052324685.1. Lineage (NCBI taxonomy): Eukaryota > Metazoa > Chordata > Actinopteri > Gymnotiformes > Hypopomidae > Brachyhypopomus > Brachyhypopomus gauderio. The sequence goes on along the minus strand of NC_135211.1, from coordinate 308,342 downwards.
GGAGATTGACTGTGGAAATGGTCTGCATTGTTATATACGACATAAAGGAAATCAGTTGGAGCTGCCAGCAGTGTGTAGGGGAGCTATGACGTCCCACAGATAAATTACAGGGATCACAGCATTGTAATTATGCTCGCTCTGATCCGCTGACAAAGGTCATCAGTATGACTGCTACAACAGAGCCCATCATATGATTTATAATGAATGAACCTGAAAAGCTGACCCTCATACACAGCTGCAGTGATTATGAACTATGGAGGAAGAGCTTGCCTAAATGTGTACTCTGGGTCCAACCCTAAATGTGTACTCTGGGATGTGTCTGGGTTAGGACTGGGTGATGTATCAAGATTTTAAGAAATGGCAATATATTTTCATACAAGCTACAAGATGAGAATATAGTTTATATCGATATAGTCTGTGGGTCTTTTCAACACTGTTGCCTCTGTTTCAGCTCTTCCTGTTCATCACAATTTTAATTATCGCATTAGATATGCTACTTGTTATGCTAAGAAGTTTGTTAGCAAACTAGCTGGTTGTCAACGACAGTAGTTTTTGAGGCTTCAAACTCCGCTAGCATAAATGCTAACTGCTCTGTGTATAAAACTAAAAAAAATTTTGGACACAATCTAGCCTGAACGGTCAAATAATTGTTATGTGGTAAAATGTTTCTTGAATATTCTAGAAACAGCAGAGCACATTTGAAAATTTCATCATGAGATTGCCGGCTAAGGAACAATTAGATTCTGAATTAAAATTCAGACAGATTAAGGTCTCTCAGTAGGCAGCATATGTAATCTATCTAAGAATTGCCTATGTATAGAGAACGCTGAATGTCAGGGCGTACTCACACTAGGCACGGTTTGCTGGATCCGTGCTGGGGCCCGGTTATCCCCCCTCCCCACTCCCCCGCTGGCCTGCACTCACACTCGCTTCAGCAACCCGGCCCGAGCACGCTTACGTCATCACAACGCCGCTTTATTTGGAAAAAAAAGCGCGCTCGCACAACACTATAGAGCTCATGATTCTCTTTTTATTGTATTTTTGGAGTCGTTTTGGGAGTGCAGAAACACGGTGCAAGCACAGATTTATCGATCATTTAACACAACGATTGTCTGCTAATCGCTTTGCCGCTATGACTGTTTAACGTGAGCGTCGCATCACTGATGTCATGTTTGAGTTCCAGCGAAATGAACCAATCAGACGAGGCACCAAGCGGGCCCGGGCACGGATAGCGCTCACACTAGAAGCGAACCGTGCCCGAGTCCACATGAATCGTGCCCTGGCCCACCTCTTCAAAGCGGGCCCGAGCACGGTTAACTGATCCGGGCCCGGGCACGGTTGGAGCGCTCACACTAGCCAAACGAACCGTGCTTCGGCAGGCAACCGTGCCCGGGCCCGGATCGCAGAGCCTAGTGTGAGTACGCCCTCAATAAATGTGCCTGTGTGACATTTGGGACATTAAGCTTTGACTCTGAAGTACCATTTTGTTATTACCTTATGGGAAGAAGCTAAAAATATTGTTATATTATTTTTGGTTCATATCACCCAGCCCTACTGTGGATTTAAGCCTAACCCTAAATGTGTACCCTGGGTCCCTTCAGGTTGTGCTGCCTGGAGTGTTGGAGCAGGTGGTGAATTGCAGAGATTCTCTGGCACAGGAGTACCTCATGGAGTGCATTATACAGGTACAGCCCTGAAAGCTGCTAAACTCTCCCCTGCCTCCTTTCCTCGCAACATAATTTCAGTGTGATTTTATTTTCACTGCGATTTCCCCATTGGTCTATGTTCTCTATAATTACTTTAGGCACTTGCCCACACCAGAGCTGTGATATATGTGGGGAGGAAGATACTTTTTGTTGTTAAGTGCTTTTGGAATATAATTGAAAGTGTGTGTGTGTATGCATTTCTGTGTGCAGTTGTGTCTGTGTGAGCCCTCCTTGCAGACTTACTGTGTTGTGTATATTTTCTCCTGTTCTTTTATAGGTCTTCCCAGATGAATTCCACCTCCAGACTCTGAACCCCTTCCTCCGTGCATGTGCTGAACTCCACCAGCATGTCAATGTGAAAAACATCATTATCGCACTTATAGACAGGTAAAACAAGTACCTTAGACAGGTGTCCTGTACACCCGCACACTTAGTATTGCTGCCTGTTTCAAACAGGCTTTTAATATTTTTGTCTGTGGGAGTCTCACAGGCTTGTTTGGGATTGCGCTCTAGGTTGGCCCTATTTGCCCACAGAGAAGATGGACCTGGAATTCCTGCTGAGATAAAACTATTTGACATTTTCTCGCAGCAGGTTGCTACGGTTATTCAGGTGTGTTTGACACTTGTGACTTTCTGTCTGTGTAATGGGAGTAGAAGGTCAAACAGGTCAGCAACAAGCAGCACTTTTCCTGCCTTCATCTGGCTTCAATAGCACTGTGGTCTGCCCTCAGAAAGATACTAACTAGAGTTTAACGTGGTTTGTTGATCTCGTTTTACAGACGCAGCTTTATAGAGGATTAAAATCTGTAATTTCAGTTTACAGTTGATTGGCAGATATGCAGATTGTATGTACAGTGTGTTTTGACATTAGACCACCTCTGGAACTAAACCAGTCATGGTGCATTTTCATGGACTGTCATGGACCGAGTGTTTTCAAGAGACAGTGGCAGGTTCAAGATGCTTTGTTTAATATAAATCCTACTTCACATTGCTTGTTATTTGTTGTTTGTTTTGTTTCAGTCCCGTCAGGACATGCCCTCGGAGGATGTAGTCTCCCTGCAGGTCTCCCTCATTAACCTGGCCATGAAGTGCTACCCTGATCGTGTTGACTATGTGGACAAGGTCTTGGAGAGCACTGTGGAGATCTTCAACAAACTCAATTTGGAGCAGTGAGTAGCTCCGTCCTGTCGCATGGTCTTTAACACTTAAAAATTATCATCTTTTCATCTCAGAACATTCCTCCTCTAGAATATTCCTCTTCTAAACTCTAACACTCTGACTTTGTGCTGCTACCATTTCTCTTATTTTCTCTTGAATGGGTTACTGAACATGTCAACAAGAGTGCTCTGTGAAGCTAAGAAAATTAGTATGTAAAACCACTATTTATAGAGGAAGGTCACACTTCTTACCTTTCACTCCCGCCAACTAGCAAAAAGTTAAAAAGGCTCAGTCCTGCTTGTCTTTGATTATAGGGAGAGGTTTGCACACAGGCTAAAGGTCGTCTGCCATTTATAAAGGTTTTTTCTTTTCCTCTTTTTTTTGTCTTTTTTAAATGTGCCTTTTGAAATGTCATACATTGAACAAAACACACCACTGTACTTTTTAATGGAAGTTCAGACATTCAGTTGTCTTCAGTATTTAAAGCTGTGAAGTGAACAGAGTTTTGGAGTCCTATAGAACGACATGTGTATAACTCCTTAAAGGTCTAGGGTCTGTTAACACCCCACTACAAAGTGCCTGTCTTTGTTTGAGGTGCTTTGATTTGTCTATTGCATTTTTTCCTAAATTGGTTTTCTTAATTCCGTATGCACTGATGGAAGAATGTAAGGAGGCTCGAAAATGACTGAATACTATTAAAAATCTGACATTTCTGAACGATTGTAGGAGAGTGACTGTAGGTGAATGATGCGTAAACAAGGAGCCCAGATATGCCACTGGGGAGATAATAATAATAATAAGGGTAAATTGCATTCTGTTCTTCATACAAAAGAATGAAAGAAACTTGGCAAAAAAATCATGAGCAAAAAAAGCTCAAAAGGACAGAATCACAGATTAGCAGCACCGTGACCAAAAAAACAACTCTAGACACTCGGACATGATCCTGACATGACTAAATAAATCAGTTATACAAATCATAATGAACCCAGCAGGAAAGGCATGCAGTCACCCACACTGCAGCCTGTCACTCACCCACGCTATAGCCAGTCACCCACTCATGGCCTTTCCTGCTAGTTCAAAGAAATAAACAATGAATTCATACAATTTTACAGCAAATTATACACCCCTTACAAAGAATCCAAATGCAAAATATATATATATACTCTAGTATAGAATGTACAGAAGATGGTTTAAACCTCTGGATAAACTTTTACATTAATAACCATCCAGGTGTAAATATTGGACATTTATAACAATAACAAATATTAGACATGTATAATAATAATAATAAATATTAGACATTTATTGAAGAAATTGAGTCCCTGTCACAAAGCAGCTGTACAGATGTCCAGGCCCCCAGAGAACAAGTCCCCTGGAGCAGGGAAAACTTCCTAATATACATTATAAATACACATGTCCTTCTACAGATTTAGTCCAGCAGTTAGGCAGATAAAAGGTCACACAAAGTTTTCAGTACTTTTCAAATAATTATGATCAATTTTCCTTGGATTATATTCTTTTATTTAATATGAGGGAACATATTACACCATAGTCATGACACGAAGAACCACACAAAGCCACATGAAACAAACACATGAAGCCATGAATTGATTCGTTCTGAGAGGCACAGAATATTGGGACAGAAAATGGCATGCAGGGCTTGAGGATGGCCACCCACTTGGACTAAAACATAAAATCATCATCTGATTGTTTAACATTGTCCACACTCACCTTGGCCTTGGTGGTGTAGATGGTAATCTGTTGTTGTTGAGCAAAATCCAAGCCACTTTTCTGTTGAAAACACAAGTCTTTTAAATGGTAGTTTTGGCTATTGCACATAACGGCAAACCTGGACCAAAAAAAACTTTTGACTTCAGGTTTGAGTCCGACTGAGATTTCATTCAGGCCTGTTTTTGCAGCATTGCAACCAGCAGTGCTGTGTCCAAGGAGCTCACCAGACTGCTGAAGATTCCTGTGGACACGTACAACAATGTTCTCACGGTGCTGCAGCTGAAACACTTCCCCCCACTGTTCGAATACTTCGATTATGAGTCACGCAAGAGCATGAGCTGCTACGTCCTCAGCAACACCCTGGATTATAACACCACCATTGTGGCCCAGGAGCAGGTATACCTCCATTTCTGTGTTGTTCTTAGCAACAGCTTAAACATTTTATTATTCTTTTCGAGTTGTGTAAATGACGTGGGTGGTGGTGTCTCTACCATATGCTAGTACGGGGTGGCAGTGTCTCGCCCACACACCAGTATGTATGTATATAGTGGTTATAGTATCAAAGGGCCAGGTTTTTTTTGTGTGTGTGTGTGTCAGGTGTAGAAATGTCAGTAGTGACTCAGATGAGTGTTTGGCCACCCATGAGCTTCCATTACCAGGAAAGAAGAAGATATTGATTTCACTCGCCTGCCATAATGCAGAACCATCCTTGGCTTTTGTAAATACCTGCTCCCAATCACACACTTTCTTTACCTCAGACTTTTTGTAAGAGGTAGGATTGAATGACTGGAGGGAAGGGCCAGTTCAAGGTTTTTGTTCTACATGTTCAGTCGATACTAGAGTCGCTGTTTTTGACTCTCAAAATGGTATAACAAGGGGGGGAAAGAAAAAAGATTTGAAGTGGGGAAATTGGGCGGAGAGAGACGGACAGATAAAGTGACAGACAGTAGAATTATAGTGAAGTCTGCAAGGCTTCCAGAGAAATGAGACATTTCGGACAGGACAATTGTCCAAAGTGCCTCTGAAATTCTAGAAGCCAGTTTGTTTGAAACAGTAGATGTTTAGATCAGAACATTAATTCAATTAATTCCAATTACTTTGGCTTTCCTAAATCAGAAGTTCTTACTTCTTCAGCTGATGAAAGATCTCTATCTGAAACATCTTGTATCATGTGTGGGGGTGTGTGTGTGTTGGGGTGTGTTTTCTATTCTTCTATTTTTGTTTCATTCTAATTTGGCTTTTTAGAGTCAGCAGTGTGGTGAGAGATGGTTCTGGGTGAATGATGTAAGGTGGATGTTGTTTTTACCCAACTACAGCCTCAACATGTGGACCATATAATGGTGTTTATTAGGATGTGAATGGCACAGACCAAACTCAGATAATCATTTGTGCACTCCCATTCGCATTTCTGTCCTCCATTCTCTCCATCTCTCTCTGTCCCTTTCAGTTGATGATATGTATACAGGTAGAGAGCTTCCTGTATGTCTGTCTCTGTATGCAGGTAGACAGCCTCCTATGTCTCTCACTCTCCATGCAGGTAGACAGCCTCCTGTCTGTCTCTCTCTGTTAGTAGATAGACGTCCTCCTCTCTGTCTCTCTCTGTATGCAGGTAGATGACATCCTGTCTGTCTTTCTGTTTGCAGGTAGACAGCCTGCTGTCTGTCTTTCTACAGTTTGTTGACCACCTTTCAATCACTCTGCAGGTGGATGCGATCCTGAACCTGGTGTCCACACTGATCCAGGATCAGCCAGACCAGCCTTCAGAGGATCCGGACCCAGAGGACTTTGCTGAGGAGCAGAGCCTAGTGGGCCGTTTCATCCACCTCCTGCACTCGGACGACCCTGATCAGCAGTACTTGGTTGGTGCTAACCTTTGACCTTAAATCTCCACTTACACTGAATTAGTTTTTATAGGTCGATTGTTTTATAGGTTTATTGTTACTTTTTGCAGTAACAAGTTTTTTTTTTATACAAATTTTAAAGCTCTAGCAATTTAGTGTTCCTATATTTGAGTTCCTAATTTTCTTCTTATGGATATCTAGGCAGAGTACCTTTCACTGAAACTGAGAGTTAATTAGGATCTTGAGATTAGAGATGTCACAAGAACTGATTCTTCAGTGCCAAGTTGATGCCAATGTTTTGAAAACATTACAGTTCTGGTTTCCTGTGGTCCTGAAGGTTTCACAGGTCTCCCAGACCACACGAGGGCCACATAATAAGCCTACATGCTAATAAGCCAAGAGCAATAAAACAACAACACCATCAACGAAAATACAAGGATTGTCTTGGGCAGTAGCACGAGAAGCAACAGGTCCGCTGCGACTAGTTAAAAAAAATTGTGTATGTCAAATACTGGACATCGCAATGCCATTATGTAAACAGTGTCTGAAAACATTTGTCACTAAGGGTGGAAAAACCACAAATTTAATTAAGCGAACGGAACACTCGTGACGGAGTGTTTTGTCAATAGCCCTGAAATAAATGCTCCGGTTTTTTTTTTGGTCCGTATCCAGTTAATCAGGAATGAGATTGGGTCCGGACAGGACTGCGTTCGGGTCCGGATCTGGACCGCGGTCCGCGGTCCGCCAGTTGAGTACCCCTGCTCTAGTAAAAAAAAAAAATCCCGGTCATTTGCAATTCCTGGATATAAGTCTCAAAAAAGTCTGCTCACCCTACTGAAACTTTAGTGTTATTTATTAAACTGAAACGTTAGCATTATTGTTTATTAACCTGAAACAGTGGTGTTATTGTTTATTAATCTGAAATACCATTATTGTTTGTACATGAGACGGGGGTATCTCATAACATGCTTGGCACACAATGTTCACAAATGGCTAATGTTTGTTTGCTAAGGCTAGCACTGCAGTAGTGATGAAGTCCTAAAAAATCATATTTAAACAAACATAAACGCAGTTTACTCTGCCTCCCTGCTTATAATATTAATAGGCTATTAGCAGACTGTGTGTACAGCAACACTGGTTTTCTTTGAGCTGTTTTGCGAATCTGTGTGTGTATAAAATAATTTGGTGTGATTGGTAACTAAATCGAACCTTTTTGCTGAAAAAAAAACTATTCTATTCATTCTATTGGTTTATTTTTTGCCATTGTATCAGAATTTGTATGGAGAATAGTAGAATTAATGCACAACTGAATCCGAGTTATGCAAGCTCTGTTTCACATCCCTCTGCAACAATACCATGACTCTTGTGACAAGGACTATGAGACGTGATGCTCTAATGCACAGGTGTCAAACTCGAGGCCCGCAAGCCTAATGTGGCCACTAGGGGTGTCACGATTCATCTAAACACTCGATTCGATTGTATTTCCAATTTTAGGGTCTCGATTCGATTCTCGATTTACAGCAGAGAGGCCTATGCCAGTTTTAGATTAGTCTATGGTCAGTCATTGGTTAGATTGGTTTGAAATTTACAATATCTTTTAAAAGGTGGGTTTGATATAAGTGATGCAAAGTGATACAAGTGATCTGTAATACACCACATTAGGCACTAATGGTCAAATTTAAATAATTTAATTAAGATAAGTGTAACAATCTTGTTCTCAGTGGAAATCGGCAAAAACAAACAAATAATAATAACAAAAATGAGAGGTCACAGAGGGTACCTGCTATCTAGTGGCTTTTTTTGGTAGCAGCAATGTGCAACAAAATAAATAATAAAACATTTACCTGACGAACAGCTGAGCTTATTTCTACCCCACAAACTCTTTTTTTTTTCTTCATTTGCACTACATTACAGACTACTGCAATATATTTATTACTTGTGTATCCCACCATTGCACATTGCACTTTGTTTTTAGATTTCCATAATTCTTTTATTTTATTCTTTTTATATCTTATTTTATTTACATTATTACATCCATGGCGGACAGCAAAGTAGAAATTTCATTGTACAGAGAAGCTTGCTCCTTACTGTGGATATGACAATAAAGCTTTGAATCCTTGAATTTTAATGTTGCATTGTGTTCCAAGTTTGAAAAGTGCTGGAATTTAGGCTAAAGTACTTGAAAATGCTTGAAATTGTAACTACTTCGTTTCATAACAAATAGCTGTCTGACTGAACACTTCTCTTGTATTACGTTACCAAATACAAGCCTCTTGTAATTCCAGGACGAAACATGAGAGGACGTGAAGACGTTAAGATTGGGTGTTTTGAATATAAACAACCATTAAATAATGAAAAAATAAAAATAAAAAGCGAATTATTTTGAATCATATATTGCATATATGAGTATATGTATAAATATTTAACTTAATTAGGTTTAATGTGCTGGGAATTATTGAAATGGACCTTGAAAGTGACGTACAAGTGTTTTAATTCCACCTTGTGAAGGTGTATGAGCCCAGCAAACATGACTTGGTTCGCGCAAGAAGTTACAAAATTCGAGAGGTGCACAACCGCGAGTACATCATTTTCGCCGGGCGGACCCTCGCACTGCTTACGACGCGTCAAGTATAAACCAGGCTCTACTTTACGTAGTGTGGGTGCTTGCGTAGCTTAGAGGGAGGGATCGTCGATCCTCTTTTTGACTCGAGATCGTGACATAATTTCTATCGATTTCGATTAAATATCAGAATCGTGACACCCCTACCAGCCACGTTCTTTTATGTGGCCCGCGAGAGCTTAAAAAGTCTAATTGTCCAAAAGAAAGTCAAAAACATGCAGTCACCAAAAAACTACATTTCTCACAATTTTGTTATCTGCAAAGTGAAAGGACACTGTAGTATTTCCATATCGATGCGATTTTGCCATTACGTGTAATACAGAGAAATAAGTGAATACGTTTGTGCTTCAAGGAGAAATACCTGTATGTCTTTTGTGTTATGAAGTGGTGGTTGTCAGTTGTGGCGGATGGCGGTTGTCAAAAAGTACAATCTACCTCAACATTTTCAGACCAAACACGGAGCTAAGTGCCAAAATTAGGCATCAAAAACAACAAATTGCCAAAGAATTAAAAGGCAAACTGCGATCGCAACAGAATGTCTTGGCGGAAACCACAAACAAAGCGGCAGTAAAAGCTAGCTTTGTTGTGGCTGAATAAATCGCCACACTTCAGTCTTTTTCAGAGGGAGCGTTTTTGAATTACAATTGCATATTTTCACAGTTATTTGATATTTCAAGTTTTGAACAAAGCAAATGTGATATCTTTCATGTTATTTTTCTTTATTCACTTGGGTAGTTTGATTGTTGATTGATGGAATAATGTGGGTTTCATAACATAAATTAAAAGGATTTATTTTATAATAAAGCAACAAGCAAACATTTTTTTTTTACATCTATGCAAATATATATGTAATATTTGTAACTTGAATAAGTAATAAATTCAGAGTTATTTAACATTAAGAATTAGTTACATTTATAAGTGTGGACAACGATTTTATGCTGATGTGGGCCGCGGTGAAAATGAGTGACACCCCTGCTCTAATGTCAGTTTTTCAAGGCCCGTGTAGTGGCCGTTTAATGAAGATGCTGTTGACGGAGGATCAGCAGACTGAAATAATCTCTCAGCAGAAATAGCTGTTCTGTTCTAACGTCCTCGTCCTGATGGTGTCATCAGTGCAGACTGCACCACAAAGCCAGAATAGGAAACTATATTTGATATGTTCTTGTTGTGTGATTTCAGTCTTTGAACTGCTGTCAGAATGCTAATGGGCCAGCGTGCTTGTGAGAGTTCCGACACTGACAAAGTCATGGCCCTCATCTCTGAATCGTACACGTCTGTCTCGCACTGCTCTTCCAATTATCTGAAGTGTGTTTTCTATTAGCCTAGGTGTGTTGACAAATCTCTCTTAATGAAATATTTGTAAAAATTATCCTAGATACGTAGGATATGTAGTTTGGCAACACAAGCCCTGGAGTGGGTCTAATTAGTATGTAATGAATATTGAATCCTTCATATGAGCAGATATGCACACGGGCAGTCGTGCTGTTTCAGAGCTGTGAATTACTCAGATGCGTCCCTTATTTTCTTCATTTTGTGCCTCCTGTAGATCTTAAACACAGCCAGGAAACACTTCGGCGCCGGCGGTAATCAGAGGATCCGCTACACGCTCCCCCCTCTGGTCTTCGCCGCTTATCAGCTTGCCTTCCGATACAAAGACAACTCCTCCTCAGTATGTGCCCTTCCTCTCTCTCTTTCCCTCTCTACCCCTCTCCCTCTTTGACACCATCACACTCACCTCTCCTGCCTAATTCCAAAGTTATACTCTAAACAGGCATATTCTAGTAGACTACCATTATCACTCTGTGACGTTTCAATAATCGATGATGCTGCCCTGTCTGATGTACTCTTCCTCCTGGATGACAGTCCAGAGTGAAGTCACACATTATTTTGGGTGCTTTGACTGCTTTCACGTGTGAGGTTCACTTGTTGGTGTGTCAGATGTCTTGGAGTCAGACGCCTGCTGACCCAGCTGACTGGAGATTTGCTGGACACCTCCGTTTGTGTTGGCTGAGCTCATGTAACGAGACTGAATTGGACATTTTGGCTTTAAATCTCAATTCTGCCTCATAGGTTCGGCAGACATAAAAGCTGTTTATGAATAATGTTTAAATAATAAGGTTAGAATTAAAGTTTTAATAAAGTTTTAGCAGTTTGAACCACACGAGAAATTTACCTTTCCTTATTTATCTTTTATCCAAAATTCTAGATATAGCCAAAATAATAGTACTGAGTCATTCAGTGAGCACAGTGTACATCTAGTGATAAAAACGGCATAACCTTACAAAAATGTTCCCTTTTTTGGCTCCGAGTTTATAAAAAAAAATTGAAAAAGAAAAGGCTGTCCATTAAATGTTTATCTCTCTCTCTCTTTCTTTCTTTCTTTGCACCGTCAGGACGATAAATGGGAGAAGAAGTGTCAGAAGATCTTTTCTTTCGCCCACCAGACCATCAGCGCACTTATAAAGGCGGAGTTGGCCGAGTTACCACTCAGGCTGTTCCTCCAGGGGGCACTAGCAGCCGGGGAGATCGGCTTTGAGAACCACGAAACGGTGGCCTACGAGTTCATGTCTCAGGTACTGTGGTGTGCTTCCAGCCCCTGGCGAAGTCATGAAAGAATTGTGCTTAAAACCACTGGGACGTTAGGACTCCTGGGCAGTTTGTCCTCAGGGCATCCTGCATCGTTTTTGAAAAACTTGCCAGTATAGGTAGTTAAACAGGCATGTGTTTGAACAGCTTGTTCAGGAGTCTATAGTTTATGCCATCACCACGGCACTACTCACAGCACTTGCACACCTGGAACACCAGGGGAGCTATGTGAGGACTTTATTTATAGACTGTAGGTCTGCTGTTAACAGAGTCATCTGGACTTTCCCAACCCACCTGCATCTGGGTCAAAGACTTTTTGACAGATCACACCTAGTCTGTCAGATTAGGCCGCCATCAGTCCAGTGTTACAGTCAGCACTGGAGTTCCACAGGGTTGCGTGTTGAGTCCTCGTCTCCAGAGGAGATGAGACTGCATACAGCGAAGAGGTCCTGGGTCTAACTAAGTGGTGTGTGGAGAACAATCTCTCCCTAAACTCCTGCAAAACTAAATAACTGGTCTATGACTTCTGGAGGAAAGGCGCAGACCCCACACCACTCTTCATAAATGGGGAATGTGTGGAAAGAGCCCCTTCCTTTATATTCCTGGGGACACACATCTCTGAAGACCTCTCCTGGGCCACCAACACCACGTGAAGAAGAATTCTCAGGAAGAACAACCTTGAGGAGAAGCTGCTGGTGTCCTACTACCAGTTTGTCATTGAGAGTGTGCTGACGTACTGCATCTCGACATGGTACAGCAACTGCTCAGTGGCAGATAGAGTACAAATAGCTAGGAGAGCACTACAGTGATCAACATGGCCCAGCTGCCCATTGCCCAGCACTATACGGGAACTGAACACTTCCATATAGGAAAATGATCATTCAGGGCTCAAACTGAAGTAGACAGTTGGGCCAACATATTGATTCATCTCCAGGCTTATATTTCCATAATTTTGGTTTTATTTGAGAGCTTCTATTACAGAAGAACAAAAAAAAGCTTGAACTTGAACTTTACCAGTATGTATATTCACATAGTTATTCAAATCAGGTTCTAGAATATAAAATATAATTCACTAGGGTCTTTTCTGACAACATAGAAAAAATGGAGCAATTCCATGCAAGTATTGAAAAGTTATTCAGCTTTGTTCCAAGGTCCAAGGCTCACCACACCCATGTCCAAATATGCCACACCTGGTACACACCCTTAGCCAACTAAGCTAACATGCTAACTAATTCCTTACACGAAACGGAGGAGCTAATACAAACAACAACGTTGCACATCTCACAGAAAGACCAGAAAATTCCAACGAAGTAATTTGTTATATTATGAACGTTATGTTATATTTATGTCCAAGATAGTCCGAAAAGCCAACGTAGCCAACTATGCTAGCATCCTACACGATACTGAGTACTCCAGTACTTAAATGCTCTAATACTGTTTATAATCTAATGTTTAGTATTAGATTATATATTTAGTAGGAATTTAGTAGGAATTCTCGTATGTAAAATTGTTCATTTTTACTCACGAGTCCGTCATATTGCGTCATAGCGGTGGGTCAGGCTTACTTCCGGGTTCGGCGCGGTACCCGAAAACTGGGCATATATTCCATCAAAAGTAATCCTTTTATTTTCTGTGATGTTCAAAAGTATCCGTGATCAAAAAACTAACAAAATAATCCACGAATGCTTCAGTTTCGCTGAACAGAGTCATTTATGTGTGTTCTGGGGAGCTTGGCTTAGGTTGGCTTAGGCTAGTAGGTTAGCAAAACTACAACGGAAATCATTAGCCATCGTTCCGGCACTTCGGTTTCAAATAAACTTCACCAATCATGTGAGGGCTGGTTCGTTTCAGCTTGAAGTAAACTATTGGATAGAACAGCTATCAATCACTTCTAAGGCGCCAGCTGGTCTCAGTCGGCTTATTGGATGACCCACCCCCCTTTCACACCTCGCCGGGAAGAGGTGCTAAAAACTGTCACTCAAAGTCACTACCCCCTTCTAGACCAATAAAAACGACGCATTTTAAAGCGGAACCTCTTCGCGGAGCGTCTCATCCAGGAAGTGGATTACGCACAATTTTGCAGCGAAGTGAGCAAGCAAATTAAGGTATTTAACCACATTGGATCTACCATGTTAAGGTCTTAATTTGAAGCCTTGTTAGTAAACAGTTTTTAGGTGACAAAACATTAAGTCATTTCACTTCATAAATATGTTTTTTAAACGGATATGTTTGGAAACCGCCGTGCGGGGGGGCGCTTTCATCACCAACTTCAAAGCCGGATATCTCACGATCGGCTGCATGTAGACTGCTAAAACTTGGTAGGCATGGAGATGGGATAGGAAATTTTGAATTCATCGCTTTTGTTTGGAGATCCATCAATGTTTAATATGTTTAACGCAATTTAGGAGCTGGGCACGCTGGCGGGCCCACTAGGGGGCGCTTCTGCAGTACTGCATAGAATATCAAAAGAAAAATGGAGAAAATTACATGAAATGAGAAATAAAACACAACTTGCATTTCATTGAGGGAAATAAGTATTTGATCCCCTAGTAAAACATAATTTAATACTTGGTAGCAAAACCCTTGTTGGCAAGCACAGCAATCAGACGTTTCTTATAGTTTTTATAAGGTTTGCACACACTTCAGGAGTAATTTTGGCCCACTCCTCTCTGCAAATCATCTCCAAATCCTTAAGGTTTTTAGGCATACATTTGGAAATGCGAAGCTTCAGCTCTCTCCAAAGATTTTCTATGGGATTGAGGTCAGGAGACTGGCTAGGCTAATATGGTGTCCCACATATGGTGTCAGAGCAGTGATGCTGGTATTGTAGGCTCCGACTGCAATACTCCCCAGGTGAACCTCGGAGAAAAGATACGTGATGTGGTAAATATGTAACAGATTATTCAAAGGCCAAAGTAAACAGATAGGTTTTTAGTCGAGATTTAAACATTGAGAACGTGCTGGGTTATATTGTTCAATAAGTTCACCAAGATAGTCTGGAGCTAAGCTGTGCAGTGTTTTATATGTTAATAAAAGTATTTTATAGTCAATACGGAATCTAATTGGCAGCCAGTGTAATGATGATAGTACAGGACTAATGTGATCAAACTTTTTAGTTTTTGTTAAAACTCGTGCTGCTGCGTTCTGAACCAGCTGGAGTTTATCGATTTACCAGAACATCCAGCCAGGAGACTGTTGCAATAATCTAAACGAGAGGATATGAATGCATGGATTAGTTTTTCCGCATCACTTACATTTAATATGTTTCTAATTTTAGCAATGTTGCGCAAGTGAAAGTACGCTACCCTAGTTATATTATTAATGTGTGTATCGAACGAGATTTGGGTCTATTGTGACACCTAAGTTCTTTATCTCTGCACTGGAGGTTATAGTAAAAGAATGTAGATTCAATGCTACATTATGTATCTTGTCTCTCGCAGCCCTAGACCCAACTTTTATTAGTTCCGTTTTATCGGGATTTAGTGCTAGAAAGTTACACGCCATCCAATGTTTTATCACTTCTACACATTTCTCGATTTTACTGTTTACGCCTAAATCATCGGGTTTTGCCGATAAATATAGCTGAGTGTCATCTGCGTAGGAGTGGAAACTGATGTCGTGCTTATGCATAATCTCGCCTAAGGGTAACATGTACAGTGTGAATAGAAGTGGTCCTAGGACTGTCCATATTTAACCTGCACAGATTTAGAGGTTTTATTATTAATACTTACACATTGGAAGCGGTCGGTCAAATATGATCTAAACCAGGAGAGTCCAACTCCTTTAATACCTACCGTGTTTTCTAGTCTATCCAGCAAAATGCTGTGGTCTACAGTATCAAAAGCTGCGCTAAGATCTAACAGTATTCACGCTATTTTCCTGACAACGCCGGGCGGGGCCATATTGGTTGACTTTGTGTTCGAACTTTGTGTTCGATTACAAGCAAAACGACAACAAACACAATATGACTAGCATAATATGTTCAGTTAGAGCAGAGGTGGCCAAGTGTAGGGGGGGGAGTGTAAATTATTAGCGGGGCGGATGTAAAATGGACACAAATTAAGTAAAAAAAAAAACAAGCACAAACTTAACTTTGATATAAACATATGGCGTGATATGCTTCAGGACTTTGTCACGTTTGGAGCACACTACGAGCTCTGTTATGTACGCAACTGTTGTTTTCTATGTGAAAAGTGTATAAACTTCGTTATTAACACTCGTTACAACGCCACTGACCTGCGCTCATCTTTAGGAAGAAGAGAACAGACAGTGTCAGTAGTTTTGAAGCTCCCTCAGTGGTCTGCGGTGCCTTTGCTGCACCTCGTATGTGGTTTATTCCAAAACGTGTGACAGAAGCGTCTCACCAACGAGACTCAAAGTACAATCACAACAGCACAGATACTTCATGCCGCTAGTCTCCCGTTTTCCACTACGCCGGTTTTAAAAGTGTTAGCGGCTCGCTGCTTGTAAACACACGAAGGTGTAGCAGTGTGTCTCCCTCAGAACTGATGAGGTAACCGGGCTTCCAAAGAAGAGGACCTGCGTATAAGGCTGAAGGCGCTAAATTTAAAATATCCACCCATACGTCTGCTCTTATCATTTTGTGGAGGGGAAACCAACACCAGATCACCCTTATGCCGAGACATGGCTCGGTTATGAAGCTCAGATGAAGCAAACGTGTTGGGTGCTTGTGATCAGATAAGTAACTATTTTATAATCAGTGGCCACATCTTTTCCTTGCATTCATTTTGTAATTTTAGGAAGTAAAGAAGTAAATAGACAAGAATGCCTATTTTATGAAAAAAATCATTAAAATGTAGTAGTGTACACTAATGCAAAAATAGCTGACCGGAAGTTCTAACACAAAGGCGGAAGAAACATACACTTGAAAGTGGGCGTGGCGAAATACGGTGAATAAGGAACGAGACGAGCCCATTATCGGCCGATATTAGTAAAACTGAAACAGCTGTTTCAGTGCTGTGGTTTGGTCTAAATCCTGATTGGAATTTTTCATGGATACTATTTGATTGGAGATAGTGGTTTAACTGATTGGAAACTGCTTTTTCTAGAATTTTAGAGATAAATGGGAGATTAGAAATTTGTCTATAGTTGGCTAGAATCTGCGGATCAAGATTCTGTTTTTTAATCAAGGGTCTAATTACGGCGCATTTTAATTGTTTGGGCACATATCCTAGGTTAAGGGAACTGTTAATCATATTAAGTAAGGGCCCTGCAATGGCTGGGAGTAGGTCTTTAAATAGATGGGTTGGAACTGGGTCGAATATACATGATGTAGGCTTAGACGAATTAATCAGTGTTGTGAGCTCTTTTTGCGATATAGGATTGAAGCCATTTAGCTCAGTAATATTTTTGGATGCATAGTTACTAATAACTAAACTACTGGGGTTGGATTGGAGGTTAGGCTGCGATGTATTGTGACTCTGTAGTCGGATATTATCTATTTTATTATTAAAAAAGTTTAAAAATTCATCACTAGTGTGTGTAAGTGCTGTATTTAGGGTTGCAGCAGTAACCGGTTTCACGGTATACCACGGTATTAAAATGCACGGTTATCATACCGTGTGCGTTTGCTTATTACCGGTAAAAAGCAAGCCAGCGGAGAAACTGACGCAACTCCGCTCCGGTTCAGCTACTCAGCACACAGCGGTGAGAATGGCAGAAAGTGCATCAGACTTAACAAATTTTTTAACAAAAAAAGCTAAACTAAAATCAGCGGCGAAAATGACGCAATCGTGGTGGCTCTGCCCGTGCGCGAGGGTCTCGCGCGCTGTCGATTCACGAGGTCGTGCACCTCTCGAATTTTGTAACTTCACGCGTGCCACGCCTCAGCGTAATGAACAAAGTCATGTTTGCAGGGTTCATACACCTTTATAAGGTGGAATTAAAGCACTTGTACGTAACTTTAAAGGTCCGTTTCAATATTTCCCAGCACCTTAAACTTAATTAAGTTAAATATTTATACATATACTCGAAATAATTCGCTTTTTCATCACATTATTTAATGGATGTTTATTTTCAAAACGCCCAATCTTAACGTCTTCACGTTCTCTCATGTTTCGTCCTGGAATTACAAGAGGCTCGTATTTGTTAATGTAATACAAAAGAACTGTGCGGAGTCGCGCGCTACGGTCACTAGTGAAAGTATAAACCTAGCTTTTTATCGTCCTTGCTTTCACTGGATGTGAAAGACACCATTAATTTACATGCGTTCATTTTCAAATTCTAACGTGCCTGTTTTTCATATGTTAAAACCAGACTCTGTGTGAAAGCCTTAAAATAGAAATCTCTATTGTGAGGGTCATGTCAGAAATAAATCCTCTCTTTCTGCAGTATCTGGTTATATTCTAACTTGGCAGTACAACGGACGTTTACAACAGTTGTTGATCAGACACTGACCCAGGCTGAGTTTATCAGATATTAGATCATTTAAACTTAAATAATTGTACTGAAATCCATGATTTAGGTTTCTCTAATTTTGCAGTATTTATATAAACCTGTGTACAGCTTAATTTTTTTACTTGTTGTAATTTCTTTAAGGGTCCGTGTATCTTTTAATAATATACAAACTAACTGTGATACCGTGATAACCGTGATACCGCGGTATTTTCTGAGACGGTTATCATACCGTGAAAATCTCATACCGTTGCAACCCTAGCTGTATTAGAACTAGTGCCGTTGATATTTCTTGTTAGTTTAGATACCGTCGCGAAGAGAAATCTATGGTTATTTTTGTTGTTTTCTATTAGTGTCGAATAGTATGCGGCTCTAGCTTTTATTAGGGCATGTTTATATTTGACTATGGCGTCTTTCCATGTGATTCTAAACACTTCTAGTGAGGTGGATCTCCATTTGCGCTCCGCTGCTCGAGCTGCCTGTTTTAGAAGACGAGTGTGGTCGTCATACCATGGAGAAAGCTTTTTCTCCCTAATTAATTTTGTTTTAACTGGAGCTACACTGTCTAAGGTATTGCTGAGTGTGGAATAAAACTGTTGTGTTGCCTGTTCTAATTAATTCGGCTGCAGTGGCATAGTGTTCGGTAGCTCTGGCAGTACGTTTATAAATGTTGCTGCAGTGTCGGATGTGATAGTGCGCGTGGTTTTTGTATGGAGCATCTGATGTACATCGTATAAAGCTATTTCATATATTAGTAGGGAATGATCTGACATGGTGTCATTTTGGGGGATGACTGCCAAATGTTCTATGTTTAATCCGTAAGTAAGTATTAAGTCTAATGTGTGTTTACAGCGGTGGGTAAGCCCTGTCACATTTTGGGCTATACCTACTGAATCTAGGATGGAATCGAACGCGATTTTCAGTGGGTCTGATTTATTTTCATAATGAATGTTGAAATCACCCACAATTACAAATCTCTCGATGGTTAAGACTAGTTCCGAAAGAAACTCAGCAACTTCCTGAAGAAATTCTGAGTAGGGACCCGGTGGTCGATAGATGGTCACTAATTTAAGCTTTATTTTATTGACATCTTTAGACAGCTCTTTAGTCTTGCCCATGGTGGAGATGTTGGAGTGTCACTGAGACTGTTGGCAGGTGGCCTTTTATACAGGTGACAGGTAAAGACTTCACTGTGATTAGGGTGTGTCAGTGGTTTGTGCGAGCCAACATTAGTCATGGTTTTACTAGGGGATAAAATACTTATTTCCCTCAATGAAATGCAAATTGTTTTATTTCTCATTTCATGTAATTTTCTCCGTTTTTCTTTTGATATTAAAATAAAGCTGGCATAAAATTGAGATGTTTCATTTATTTTTTTGTATTAAACTTTTAAAAGTCAGTGGGGGATCAAGTACTTATTTCCTCCACTGTATAGCGCCTTTCAAGATACTCAAGGTCGCTTAATATATGTTGTGTATACAGAATTTATTTCATAACTATTGTTGTATAGTTTTTTGTTTGTTTATAGTTTAAGCACCTTAAAAATAGCTGCTCAGTTTCGTTGTACACTGCAATGATAAGAAAATGTATCTTATCAGGCCCGTGTTTGAATGGCCTGTCCAGGAGTTGGTAGATAATCAGGCCTGTGTTTGAATGGTCTGACTAGGAGTCGATAGTCTTCATCTCGCTGTATGTCTCTCCGTGTTGCTCTCTCTGACTTTGCTTTTGTTTTCTTTTTGTGTTTGCCCTCTCTCTTTCTCTCTCTCTCTCTCTCTCTCTCTCTCTCTCTCTCTCTCAGGCCTTCTCTCTGTATGAAGATGAGATTAGTGACTCTAAGGCTCAGCTGGCTGCCATCACCCTCATCATCGGCACATTTGAACGCTCGCGCTGTTTTGGTGAAGAGAACCACGAGCCCTTACGCACCCAGTGTGCTCTTGCGGCCTCCAAGCTGCTGAAAAAACCGGACCAGTGTCGTGCCGTCAGCATCTGCGCACACCTCTTTTGGTCCGGCCGCAACACGGACAAGAACGGAGAGGAGGTGCGTACGCATGTGAAGGGGAGGGGTGTGGCGCGAACAAGTGAACGCTCGTGTCGGGGAGTGGGGCAGGAGTGTGTGGTGTAAGTTGTGTGATTCACATGTGCTACTATGTGGGCGTTTATGGGGCAGTTGTGACATTTACATATTTCATCAGGTAATCATATTTACTTGTAAATGACAGAGTTAACAGCATGTGGCTAAAAGGCAATTATATCCTGCAGTGTAGATCCTGCAGAAACTCCGTGCGTGCTGGCTTCTGTCGGATGGGTGTGTCTGGAGTTTCATGACTTTCCTGAGCTCTGTCTGTCTGACACAAAGGGAAACTATAGATGGTACTTTTTTGCATCATATGAAATTAATCAATTTAATATTAGCAAACTACACAATTGCTGAATTTAAACATTATTTAAACTGTCTGCATCTTAAGCAGATCTGCATTCTGTTCACATGTAATAAAAAAAATAAACATTCGAAAGAGAGGATTCAAGGAGATAAATAAAATGAGTAGAATAATAATAAAATAAATAAATAAGGGCGGGAGGGACGGAGAGAACAATTTCAGCTGATGCTGGGGAGAAATATCGGCCAATTTTTAAATGTCAGTTAATCGTCCAAGAGATGCTTGTACCTGTGTTAGATATTTCATTTGCAGCAGAGTAGATGACATTGAATAAACAGAGCACGAGCAGTCAGTGCACGAGCAGTCAGTGCATCGTAGGTGGACAAGTGAAGTTTACTGCTTCATGCCTTTGGCCAGGGTTGCCAGCGTTGGCTCAAACACTCACACTTTTGCACATGGAGGTGGTGAGCATCTCTCCCCATAAGAGGCTTGTGAAATGTGGTGTGTACGTGTGGATTTGGGAGGGAAGGAACCATCATCATGTTCATTGTCTTCAGTCACGTCTTTGCTTTGGTTGTTCTGGGTCATAATGGTGGATTTGGAAACACAGATCATAGACTACATTTGCTTCTTTCTTCACTTTTAAAATTATGGTCTTGTTTTTGTAGCCACAATGTACAAAAATGAGGAAGGTAGGGCATGGAACAGGATTCTTAGCATATTTTGTGTAAATGAATTTGTTCAGTGAGTACTGTATTACATTTTGTGTAAATGAATTTGTTCAGTGAGTGCTGTATTACATTTTTGTGTAAATGAATTTGTTCAGTGAGTGCTGTATTACATTTTTGCCCATCAGAGCATGCATTGTCCTCTGAGACGGTCAGGTGTCATCCATTGAGATGTGGGGGTTTCATAAATGCTCTGTGATGGGAAGATTAATCTGTGTTTGTTAAACACGTCCATCTTTTGAACATGCTCCTCTGCTAGTCTTCTAGAGCAAGGGAGCTAGTGGGGGAGTGTCACAGGAGCGGTTGCCGTGGCATTTCAGAGCCAGTCACACTGCAGATTGATTTCCAGCCCGTGTCCCTCCCACCCTCGTCCACCTGGTATTCAGGGTTCTTCTGACCTTTTGCAGTGCTGTCCAGTTGGAGACTGAAGTGGCAGTAACTGCATTATAGCACGTTGTACAGCGCTCATTAAGTATTAACTTGTTATGCAGCACTCATTAATAAATATTATAGCACATTATGCAGTTCTCATTGAACAGTATTATCTCATGATCCTTGTATTATCATTACTAAACATTCATACACACAATTTAAGCAGCATGTGTGTATGTGCTTGAATGCGTCCGTTGATCTTTTTATCTATGGAGAGAGTGATGCTGAGAGAGATATTGAAGTAGTAAAAATTGCAATGTAGTACTCAAGGTTTGCAGAGAAATGGTAGAATTCAGGCAAAGGTCCTTCATCAGCTGTGCACAGGAAGTGATTCTGCAGATGTAGGAGCACTAACCACTTAATATTGAAGAGAGTGGATATTTAAATAATAGCGTGCAATTTATGGTCCTAAAATCATATTGAAGAGAGTGGATATTTAAATAATAATGTTTATAGTCCTGAATTTAGCATGTAGTTTCCTCATTTCTGCTGCCATAGCAACAATGCAAACCTTACATCACCAACACAAGGTCCATAAGAGCAGCTACGCCTCATCATGCATCCTGAAGGTGTCTGAACATGTTTCATAAACAATGTGCACACCCTCTCTTGCTTTCTCCAGTGAGCTGTTGTGTACGTTTACATCAAAGTAGGGTGATATTCACTCCTCCCCCCCCCAATGTAAACAAATAGGACATTTATTTAAAACAATACTTTTAGGTTCCTTGTTGTATTAAATCTTTTTGCATCATATTTATACCAAAAATAGGACTGTGCATAAAATTCTGTAACTGAAATGACCAGTATTAGGTTAGCTTAGCTGCCTGGCTTTTTCTTAAAAAAACAAAAAATAAAAAAACAATCCATCAATGAACAATAATAATATATTAAATATATTAATACAAAAGTAAACATAGACTTTAGTCTACCATGCATTTACCTTTAACTGAAAACAAAATATAGACTTAAAAGTGATTTTTTTTAAAAGACTATATTTTGTAAAACTTAACCTTCAAAAAAAAAAATCAAAACAGTCTTAACTATAGTGCATTTATATTTGGTAAATCTTGTGCAAGTCTGCACAAAAACACTTCTGAACTGTATGTAACTAGATGACTAGATTATTTTACAGAAAAAGGAGTTGATCAACATGGTCAGAAGCAGAGGTGGGGACTCGAGTCACATGACTTGGACTCGAGTCAGACTTGAGTCATTAATATTAAGACTTTTGACTTGACTTGAAAAAATATTCAGAGACTTAGACTTGACTTGGACTTTTACACCAATAACTTGGGACTTGAATTGGACTTGAACCTGTTTACTTGCAAAGACTTCTTTTTTTTTACCCCAAATCTAAATTTTAAAACGCATATTAATATTTATAAAGTGCGCCCCATTAATTTCATTTCCGTCCTTCTGATGCCGACCCCCCTCGACCAGTCCTCTGCTTTTCCACACTCTGTACGTGTGTGTGTGCATGAGCTGCAGCACAACCAATCAAATGGGGGGTTGGCGAACATAAATTTTTACCGGGGGGGGTGTAAAATGGACACAAATTAAGTATTATATCGCGATCGATCGATCGCCAGTGGTTGGTGCCAGAGCGAACTAGTAACTCATTGAACCATAGATGTGGATCAGAGGTAAATAAACTAGATTTTTTTCCGGCGTGAGAAATCGGATGTGTGGCGTGAGAGCGTGTGAAGACGGTCAAATGCGTGTGTCTCATGCTCAATGCGTGAGAGTTGGCAACCCTGGGTTCTGTATCTGAACTCGGGGAAGAGAGCCTCTCTCTGTCACCATCATAATATCCAGTTCTATCTCAGCATGGATTGTGTATTTGAAGACATCTACGTCGAGAAAAAAATATATTGACAAAAGTGGAGCGAGTTTTCAGCTATGGGGACATCATTCATCGTGCACAAATGACATACAGACATTTGGCCAGCAAATGCAATGCAGAATAGTTTACTGAAATGTCTAAAGTTGCAGATTCCTGTTAATTGTTCAGTTCTTATATTTGTTTGTCTTGTGTCACTCACACATGTTCTCCAAGAAACCAGATAAGAGAAGAGAGGGAAAATGCTGTTATGGTTCGTTGTATTGTACTGTGAAAATATCAGCACTTTTTATTTGAACATGGAGTTCTACTTATGACTTTTTCACATAATATTTATTTCTGGAAAATTGAATATTTTTGCAGCTAAGTTTAACAAATTGAACTGTGCAATAAAGAGGTGTAATTTTAATTTTTTTTATACTTCGTGTTTTCAGTTGCACGTTTTATCAAGATTTGAGGAGAATACAGATTTAAAACGCATGTCTATTATTTACATTTAAAATATACCTGCAACATTGGTTTAAAAAAAAAAAGACTCGAAAGGACTTGAAATTCCAAGTTTCAGACTTGGGACTTGACTTGACTGTTGCCTGTCTTGACTCGAGACTTGACTTGACTTGAGTGTCTTTGCTTGAGACTTGACTCGGGACTTGAGGTATAAAGACTTGGACTTACTTGAGACTTGCAAAACACTGACTTGGTCCCACCTCTGGTCAGAAGTAAGAATGCTGCGCTGTGCTGTCACAATGTCGTTCTGCAGCAATACTGGTGCCAGGGATGCATAGGTAGAGTTTAGCTACCGATTTTTGGCCATTTTGAATCGATTCAGAATCGCCAGGACTAGGAATCCCGATCCTTTAAAGAATCTATTTTTTTCAGCACCCCTAGTATTTTTATATAGATGGTGTTTGTTTATGGTGTTCCACTGTGTTTACATTTACACTTTATTGCCAAAAGTATACTCTCACCTTCCTTGTGCTTAAGTGACATCCCATTCCTAATCCATAGGGTTCAATATGATGTTGGTCCACCCTTTGCAGCTAGAACAGCTTCAGCTCTTCTGGGAAAGCTGTCCACAAGGTTTAGGAGTGTGTTTATGGGGATTTATGACCATTCTTCCAGAAGCGCATTTGTGTGGTCACATACTGATGTTGTACAGTCTTCGCTCTAATTCATCCCAAAGGTGTTCTATTGGGTTGAGGTTAGGACTCTGCAAACCAGTCAAGTTCATCCACATCAGACTCTGCCATCCATGTCTTTATGGACCTTTGTGCACTGGTGCACAGTCATGTTGGAAGAGGAAGGGGCCAGCTCCAAACTGTTCCCACAAAGTTGGGCACATGGAATTGTCCAAAATGTCTTGGTATGCTGAAGCAATCAGAGTTCCTTTCACTGGAACTAAGGGGCCAATCCCTTTCTGAAAAACAACCCCACACCATAATCCCCCCTCCACCAAACTTTACACTTGGCACAGTGCAGTCAGACAAGTACCGTTCTCCTGGCAACCGCCAAACCCAGACTCATCCATCAGATTGCCAGATGGAGAAGTGCGATTAGTCACTCCAGAGAACGCACCTCCACTGCTCTAGAGTCCAGTGTCAGCATGCTTTACATCACTGCATCTGACACTTTGCATTGCACTTAGTTTGGATGCTCAACCATGGAACCCATTCCATGAAACTCCTGTAAGCCTACTGCCCTGCAATATTAAAAAGAAATACATACATATAAATAAATTTAAGGCTAACACATCTGGAGACTAACGCATAAAGACACATACTGACATTGCCATGGTGCCGATTACATAAAACTATAAATCTTATGCAATATTAATTAATTATTTATTTTTGACACTTTATTCTTTAGTGACTAATCTGAACTCACATAGTTTAAGTAGGTGTTGAAACCTAAAATGTGCCTTCTGTCTCGTCCTCTGGAGGAGGCTGTTGATACTGTATTTAAATCATACTTTAGATCTGTTGATCTTGTATTTAAATCATGCTTTAGATCTGTTGATCTTATATTTAAATCATACTTTAGATCTGTTTCCTGCCCTAGTGGATATTCTCGCTCTGGTGGGTAGAGTTGGTTATCAGTAGAGCTGGTTTAGCTCGATCATGCAGTGTGTAGTGGCCAGCTTGTGTCTGAGTTGTTCTGCAGTAAAACACGGCTTCTGTTTTGAGGCGTTTTAAAGGGACACAGACGTCACAGCTTGGAAATCTGGCTTTTAACCAAACAAGCATGAAAGCTGTGTCGATCGTTTCTGTAATACTTGGCAAACATAATTGGACAGTAGGTGTGATCTGGCATTGAAAAGCGATTTGGATCTGAAATTAAACCGAGTGCAGCATGTCTGCTTTAATTTTAGAGCATTTATGTGTGTCGCGAGTATATCTGTGCACCATAGAGGGGACTCTGTCCATTTCACATACAATTTCAGGGCACTCTGAGTAATTAGATAAGTGACCAGAATCCTAAATAAAACATTTAAGGTTTGGTTGCAAATCCTTTTGGGATTATGCAGGTGACTGAGCAGTGTCTGCAACCCACAGATTCCCCTTTTTTCCCTTTTTCACTGTCATCCTTTGCTTTGCTAAATTCAGAGTATACTCACTGGTGTTCAGATCAAGAATTTTTCGCTATTCATAATCTCCTTGTAGATCTTTGTAGTTGCTTTATTAGTGCACTTTGGGTCTCAGTCATCCTGTATGGTTATGCTTCACCAATTGTGTTTTAAGGTATTTTGGTAGCGTCAGTTAAGATGATTCTGTCCACTACAGAATTCATCTTGCTATTGCAACCTCTAGTCATATCTGTGAAAACCAGTGAGTCAGTTCCACCAGTCATATTGTCCGTGAAGACCAGTGAGTCAGTTCCACCAGTCATATTGTCCGTGAAGACCAGTGAGTCAGTTCCACCAGTCATATTGTCCGTGAAGACCAGTGAGTCAGTTCCACCAGTCATATTGTCCGTGAAGACCAGTGAGTCAGTTCCACCAGTCATATTGTCCGTGAAGACCAGTGAGTCAGGGTCCACTGGTACCTACATGCTGCTGCTAATCACAGAAGAGGTGATTTGCTTTATTTATTTGCTAATCCTCTAGATGCTCTTTGGTCATCCTCACTGACTCTAGTTTTACAAAAAATATACATATATGTATGTATTTTGCAGAACAGCTTTCAGCTGATGTCTACTCAGAAATCACGTCTTACAGCTCATGTCTACTCAGGAATCACACGTTACAGCAGATGCTGACTCAGAATTCACATTTTACAGCTGATGTCTATGCAGAAATTAAATAGATGCAGCACCTCTCTTTGCCTTCTTATGACAAACACAGCTGGCTAAGAAAGAACCAAGTTGACAGTTACCTATACTTCCTGAAATAGAAAATAAAAAATGAGACCAAAATGGTCTGTGCAGTCTTGGACTATGCAGTATGGTAGGAGTTTTCAGACAGCTACATGCAGAACCAGTAAAAATGCGTTTTGGGTGGATCCAGATATTCTGAAAATCCTGAGTAAGAATTGAAGATCTGACAATTTTACGACATGAATAACCTTGAAAACATGCACAATCTATTTTTCAAGCAAATCCTAGACATTGTTAAATTTTTTGCTACTTCTATGTCCAGTACTAGTGGATCCATGTTACATTCACAAACCAACAGATCATTTACTTACAGAATTGCTGTGCTGACAGCTAGTGTTGTACGGTATACCGATACTAGAGTAGTATCGCAATACTTCGTCATTAAAAACGGTACTATACCCAATTTGCTTGGTATCGGTGCTATAGGATTGAGTGTTTTTTTTTTTTTTGTTTTTTTTTTAAGAGCAGTATTTCCAAAGAGTGCCACACGGGGGCAGTGTGAGCGTACAGCAGTGCAGCGCTTGCCTCCTCTCTGCAGAATAAAGCCTGGTTTATACTTTCGGGAGTGACCATAGCGCGTGACTCCGCCCACCTCGCATGACCCTGCGTGAACGGTGGAAGCGTTTATACTTTCCGCGTACAGTGTTCTCCGAAACGATATGTGGTAGTATAAAGAAAAACCCATCAAAAACAGGGGAAGGACTTCTAATTAAAAATGAATTTTAATGTTGCTTTGTGTTCCAGGTTTGAAAAGTGCTGGAATTTAGGTTAAAGTACTTGAACATGCTTGAAATTGTAACTACTTAGTTTCACAACAAATAGCTATCTGACTGAACAGTTCTCTTGTATTACGTTAACAAATACGAGTCTCTTGTAATTCCAGGACGAAACATGAGAGAACGTGAAGACGTTAAGATTGGGTGTTTTGAAAAGAAACCACCATTAAATAATGTGGTTAAAAGCAAATTATTCCCTGTCATTACGAGTATATGTATAAATATTTAACTTAATTAAGTTTATCGTGCTGGGAAATATTGAACTGGACCTTGAAAGTGACGTACAAGTGTTTTTAATTCCACCTTGTAAATGTGCATGAACCCTGCAAACGTGACTTTGCTCTGAGGTCGGTCTGCAAACGGTGCTTTAAAGCTGTAACAACCAAAGGAGCCAATCGATTCTTTTTACATAAAATGCGCTTTCGTTTGACCCACCTAAGCTGCTGTAATGCACAAAACAGTTTGTAATGCTAAAATGGTAGCTAAAGCAAACGCAGTGTGTTTGCAGCCCATCTTAATAAACAAGGAAAGCAGCAGAAGTGCTGTGTGGAAATACTTGGAAAACCGAAGGACACAGACAAGCCAGTTTGCAAGCGGTGCTTTCGGAACATTTCAACGAAGGGCGCTAAAGCCTGGTTTATATACTCGTGCACCTCGAATTTTGTAACTTTGCGTGCGCCGCGCCGCAGCGCAATGAACAAAGTCATGTTTGCAGGGTTCATACCAGAGACCGTATATTTAAGTGGACTGGACAACATGAGTGAAAAGTGAAGCCTCCGCGAGTCAGCTGCACTCTAGTGGCTGGCTGCAGTACAACTTTTAACCCCGCCCATTCCCATGTAAGTGAACGTGCCAGACGAGAAACTTTGAATTTTTATTACACGTAAAATAAGTTTTATGAGCAATTATATTTTGTCAATTCTATAAGACCCCATTGCGTTAGTATCTCTCCCAGTGTTTTTCTCTATGATAAACAGATTTAATAGAAGTTATTAAGTGTTTTTTAAAGGGGTGTGACAATAAGGTGATTGACAGTTAATAGCTGAGTTGGTTGACATCTAATACCAGACGCTCAAACGTAAACGCGCTCAACAGCAAAACTCTATAAAAACTATCAACAGCAAAACTCTCAACAGCAGAATTAAAACCTTTTACCTTTGTTTATTTTGTAAAACGTCAAAAGTGTCTATACTGGTGGGCGTATCCTAACGAATATTGGGGCGGAGATACAGTCTCTGGCGGAGATACGGTCCTGCCTACCGATTCTAATGCGCATGCTCTGGCTCCAATTTTCATCTACTGCTCAAGCGCATCCAAGATGGCGGTGTCCGTGCGGCCATCTTGGTGGCTTCAAAAGTTCACAATGGGAGTCAACGGTGATGTACCGTCCATTATATATACAGTCACTGGTTCATACACGTTTACAAGGTGGAATTAAAACACTTGTACGTCACTTTCGTCAAAACACTTGTACGTCAAGGTCCATTTCAATATTTCCCAGCACGTTAAACTTAAATATTTATACATATACTTGAAATAATTCGCTTTTTTATCACATTATTTAATGGTGATTTATTTTCAAAACACCCAATCTTAACGTCTTCACGTTCTCTCATGTTTCGTCCTGGAATTTCCAAGAGGCTCGTATTTGTTAACGTAATACAAGAAAACTGTTCAGTCAGACAGCTATTTGTTGTGAAACGAAGTAGTTACAATTTCAAGCATTTTCAAGCACTTTAACCTAAATTCCAGCACTTTTCAAACCTGAAACACAAAGCAACATTAAAATTGGTCAGGTAAATATTCCTTCCCCTGTTTTTGAGGGGTGTTTCTTTATACTACCACATATCGTTTTGGACAAGCGGTTCGAGCAGGGTCGCGCGAGCATCTTTTTGCATGCTTCTACCCAAGTCTATTGCATGCAAACACTTATAAGCACTCTGGAGATGGTCTGGCTTGCCGGTGGATGTACTGATGCCGGGGTTGGATGTGCTATTGCTGTAAGAGGACGTGCTGATGCTAGCTCCTACCTGAGGCTCACCACCTGCATAGAAGGGACTGTGACTACTTGGCAGGGGAACTAGAACCACAACTATAACTATAGAACTACTTTGACTTTGGCACGGTGCCTTTGACGACCCCTACTTGATTCCTCCCCCAATCAAAAAACCCCTAGTGTGGGATCTGAGACACTGACTAGGTGCTTGTGGTCCGATGAAGTCACAGATATTTTTCTTATTGACAGCACCTTTACAGCTGTCTGGTCAGCTCTGATGCCCTGTTAGTTCTTCTACCCAATTGGTCGTGAGGAGCTTATTTCACTGGTGGAATCTGCTAAGCCCTCCACATGCATACTAGATGCCGTACCAACCCATCTACTTAAAGAATTACTGCATAGAAATGTAGAACATTTGCTTACCATAATTATCTATTCTCTGAGCCTGGGCTACATTCTCAGTTCATTTAAACTTGCAGTCATCAAGCCGCTAATTAAAAAACCTGGTCTTAACCCCCAGGAACTGTCCAACTATAGGCCAATCTCCAATCTGTCATTCATATAAAACATTTTTGAGAAAGTAGTTTCTTCACAACTCTTTTCCTTCTTACAGACAGAACATGTCAAAGTTATTCCAGTCTGGATTTAGAGCTCATCACAGCACTGAAATGGCACATACTAAAGTACTGAACAATCTCTTAATATTCTCTGATAAAGGACAGGTTTCTTTTCTCATACTGCTAGACATCAGTGCTGCTTTTGACACCATTGATCACAACAAGAAATAAATTTGACTTTGACTCTAATACCGAATAATGACAGGACTGCAAAGATGTAGCCGGCCAACCTACGTTACGTTTTTAGTGCATTTTACAATAATTGAATAATTTAAATCTGTGTTATTTAATGCATGTGTCTTGTATTTATTGTAATATTAGTTTTAAATTGTGAAAGTAGTTAAGCCCATAAACTGGATATTTTCAAGTTTGTTTCAAAATTGGGTAGGAAGATCACAATTAACGTTAAAAAACTACGCTGTTATTTGTTCAAACATAACTTTTTTGTGTGGAATGTGATGTCTGTATATCACTTAATAAACGGGGGAATGCAGGCAAAATAAATCTAAGGCTATACAAATAACACCTTTCTAGAAGCTTCTACACAGCAGTTTAAATGCTACCGGGTGAAAGGTCATCAAGACTGAATATAAGACGAGCATCCTCCAGGTGTTGCCAGCATGGGCTGTGGGTCACCATGGATAGGTCGTGGGTCACCTTGGATAGGTCGTGGGTCACAACTTTGTGGAGAAATAATTTAGATCTTTTCATAAGTACTATTTATGTGGAGGTTTATATTGGTATTCTGAAGAGACAAATGCTGCCTTCAACAATGCCAGGCCTGTTTCTTAGTCACAACAGTGTATGTTCAAGACAGAGTATATGTGCTTGGCTGGTCTGCTTGCAATCCACATCGGTCTTCTATTAACATGTATGGCACATCATTATGAAGTGAATGAGATGATGGCGACCATGCACTGGCAAGCAGCTCAAATCTCGTGCACTGCAAGAATGGACAAACATTGTACTTGCAAAACACCAACAATTAGAACTTCACTTCCCCAATGATTAAACAATATAATTAAAATGAGATGGTAACCATGCCTTAGACCCGGCTATTTCTAATTTTCAATTAGAATTGCTCCATCATTGCAAACATTGTCCTTTTGTCTGTTTAAAGGTTTGAGTGAATTAACAAATACAGGGTACCCGTGGGTCCTTAAAATGTCTTAAATTTAGTTTTCCATATTCAAGGCCTAAAAATGTCTTAAAATGTCTGGAATTTTATGAGGGGAGGCATTAAATTATTATAAGTGTGTGTTGTTCAGTTGTTCTGGCGCGATGTGAACTTTGCCGAATCTAGCGCTAGGACCATGCAGAAAATAACTGCTCCAGGGTCCTAGTGCTAGATTCCTAGCGCTGGAGTATACGGCCTCAACAACGTCAACAATTGTTGCATCCCCAGTAATAGTATTATTTTTTCTTGTGAGAGGTATTAAAAAGGTCTTAAAAGTCATTGAATTTGAGATTTAAAAGTGTGCATATACCCTGAAATAACAGATTTTAGATTTTTAGAGTGTCCCAACATTTCTGTAAATAGGGTTTGTACCTAAAACACAGAAATACCAGAACTCCAGATAAACTCACTGATTCCAGAGTCTTTGCAGCATTAAGGTCGTGCAGGTTCCACAGAGGACAGTAGATCTGTGTGAAAAATCCATGCCGTTGTGCTGTGCCATAGAGCCAGGAAAGGACCACACTGCAGGTGCTCATTCGTCTTTGGGTCAGGCTTCATGTCGCTGCTGGTTTACCAAGTTTAGCTGGATGAGTATCTGCTGGTTTACCAAGTTTAGCTGGATGAGTATCTGCTGGTTTACCAAGGTTAGCTGGACGAGTATCTGCTGGTTTACCAAGGTTAGCTGGACAAGCAGCTACATGAGATTAAATCACTTCAGTCATGTAATCTCTCATCATGGCTGACAGAGACATTGAATTTGACATTTTTGGATCTATGCAGTAAGTGTTATAGAAAATGAACTGTAGTAAGATACAGTTGTATTTCAAACCATTGAATGTACAAGTACTGATAGGATATCAGATTTAGATGAAGGCAGATTGTGGAGTATGGCTTTATAAATCACCAGGCACCAGCGGGGTTCCTTTTTTGTCAAAGCCAGTCTGTGAAACGCAATGAGAAGTGTGTTTATCACCAGTGTATTGGACAGTGAGGAGAAGTGTGTGTATCACCAGTGTATTGGACAGTGAGGAGAAGTGTGTGTATCACCAGTGTATTGGACAGTGAGGAGAAGTGTGTGTTTATCACCAATGTATTGGACAGTGAGGAGAAGTGTGTGTTTATCACCAGTGTATTGGACAGTGAGGAGAAGTGTGTGTTTATCACCAGTGTTGGGGGGTAAATATCCTAGTTTGTGGAAATGTCTTTTAACCTCTAACTAATGGTCAGCGTCTGACATTATTGTGCTAATGAGACATGACTTACAACCACTTGACGATAAATGTCATTAGAACTGCATAACATAAACAGTATTTTTCTCAAAAGAAAAAGATCCTGGAGTAGATTGCTGCATGCATCTTGGTCATTTCCAGAAAATTTGATGGCCACACTGAAATCAGTATCTGGATGTCTGGAGATAAATGGTGTCTGTGAGCAATCGTGCCATCTCTTGATATTGTTGTGTGTGTTGTGCCTTAGCTGTTTTTGTGCAGGACTGGATGCACTGGTAGGGAGATCTGTTCTCACAGATGTTTTGAAATGCATATCTCCAGTGGTATTGCATGCTATTATGTGAAATGTGTGTTTTTATATGTATGTATGTCATTTAGGATTATCACAACACCTCAGGAAGTATCTCCGCATTGCTTCTGGTTCATCCTGTTATGTATTAAAAGGACTTCATTGCTGTAGGGCTGTCAGAATAAGTTACATCTGTGGAAGAAATGGTGTGTTGTGGCCCAGGAGAAGATTCTTATGTCATCTGGCCATCTCTGAGCTAAAGTGTTTTTTTTTTTTTTTTTTTTTTAAAGTGTCGCACACCCGCTGGTGAAATAAACAGTCCTGTCTTCTGTTCTTGATATGTGGGTCTCACTGAACATGTGACGCATCTTGTCAGTATCACATAGGAGGCCTAATGAGCTTGTGGAGTTTTAATCAGGCTCATGGGCTATTGTGGTATGGGTTTGTCTATGGTGTTTATCTGTTATTAAGGCGAACCATAGAAGCACTGAACCCTGAATAAACCGAGCAGGAGTGGTCCATTACATCCTGCTACACCACTGTTTTGGAGACAGTTGCCCCTAACAACGGGACTTGGAACTGAATGCTCAACCCTCCAGTTCTTCAGTCCAAAGACCATTTATTGTTCTAGAATGGCCCCAATGTTCTCGAATGGACCCGATGTTATAGAATGAACGCAATGTTCTAGAATGGACCTGATGCATAGTGTGGTTTCATACTGAGGTTGTTTTTCATTTGATGGAGGGACAGGAGATGTGGAAAAAACAAAACATTTATATTCTACATTCTTCTGTTTATTCTGTATATTATGAATTCAGATCCGTGATGGAAAACGTGTGATGGAGTGCCTGAAGAAGGCCCTGAAGATTGCCAACCAGTGTATGGACCCCTCCCTCCAAGTGCAGCTCTTCATCGAGATCCTCAACCGATACGTCTGTTTCTACGAGCGGGAGAATGACGCGGTACACCCCTCTCCCCAGCACACACTTTGTTTTGTTTCTTCACTTCCTTTCTGGCTACTTCCCCCGAAGAGGGGGAGACCGGTTGAGCGTAAAAGGATATGTCAAAGTCAAATTTATTTATATAGCGCATTTTACAACACATGTTGTCACAAAGCAGTTTTACAATTGTATGGGTCCGGATCCCTAATGAGCAAGGAAAAACTCCTCATGATGGCAGGGATGTGAACATCAATTTAAACATCCATTGATTTAAACAAACATTCATATGGGGACGAGGTTGAGTGGAAGAAGCTTCTCCATAGGTGCATTCTAGATTGCACCATTTTTACATTTACATTTTATGTCATTTGGCAGACGCCCTTATCCAGAGCGACTTACATTTTATCTCATTTTTTTGAGCAATTGAGAGTTAAGGGCCTTGCTCAGGGGCACCTTAGTCATGGCCTCAGGTCTGGGAATCGAACCCACGACCCTCCGGTCACAAGACCAGTTCCCTAACCACCAGGCCACGACTGGCCTCATTAATTTTTACCTAATTAATTAATTGTACTATTATAATCACATTGTATAATACCCAGGCAGATGATGGTGGGGATGAGGGACGTTCTGAACCACAAATTCTACCAAACATTGACACCAAAGAAAGGAGCCGTGTCTGTTGTCAAGAAGTACATAGGGTTTTAAAGGGTTTTAAAGGTTGAGCAAAAGTCAAAAAAGCAAAAAAAATCAGCTGCACCACCCATAATATAAAAGCTAGAAAAACTAGCTTATAACTTGGTGCGTCGTGACTGGTGCGAGGGTCCGCGCGACAAAAATGATGCAATCGCGGTGGCTCCGCTGTTGCGTCGCGAGGTCGTGCACCTCTCGATTTTTGTAACTTTGAGTGTTCCGCTCTTCAGCATTGTGTTTTGAGCCAAGTTATATTTGCAGGGTTCATACACCTTTACAAGGTGGAATTCAAGCACTTGTACGGCATTTTCAATGTCCATTTTCAATATTTTCCAGCACCTTCAGCTTAATTAAACATATTTATACAAATACACATATGGTCAAAAATAATTCGCTTTTTATCACATTAAAACATATGGTACGGTCTCCCCAGTATTCGACCACTGTTATTATTTATGTTTAAATTAGTGGTGGGACTTTAACACGTTAATTTCGATTAATTAATTACAGGAAAATTAACGCACTAAAAATAAATAAATATCTTATATAAATATAAGAAACTTCCAGATGGAAGTACAAACAAAAATAGTGTTATTTGCACTTTATGTAGGAAGGAGTTTGCTTATCACAGGAGCACTTCCACCCTTCGTTACCGCCTCAACGCAAAACATGTTGGGGCTAACGCGCAGGTCAGTAATGATAAGTTAGCTGCTAAATGTATTCCTAGTACGATAGGGTGACCAAACGTCCGTATTTCCCGGGACATGTCCGTATTTCACATCCTGTCCCTGGCGTCCCGGGTTTTTTTAAATTGAGGAAATGTCCTGGGGTGAGTTTCCCGAAACGTTCTTAGCGCTAAGTACTTCGTAACCTCGTATGAAACGTACGAGGTTAAGAAGTATTTGGCGCTAAGAACGTTTCGGGAAACTCACCCCTGGTTTTTAAATTACCTTCATTGGACCATTAAGACTGGATTAAACTTTCGCAGGTGACCGTAGCGTGCGACTTCACACACGTTTATACATGACGCGTCATATTATTTGCGTTGTTCGCTCTCTGTGGTCGAAGATAAAGGCTTACAAGAAGCGCTGCACATTGCGTCAACTGATGCAAGTTACGAACAACCGTCCAGAAAGACAATGTCGAAGAAAATCCAGCAGCTGTATGATGAGGAAAGGGAAGTAAAACAGGTTATTGTGAAGAGCGCCACAAATGTGGCTCTGACTGGGGATCACTGGACCTCTGTTAGCAACAAGAATGATCTTTGTATGACAGCTCATATTATAGATGATGAATGGAAGATCCAGTCATTTGCTTTGAGCATGCAGAATACCACTTCTAGGCACTATGGAGATGCCTGTGGCAGAGGCCTAGGAAATTAAAGAAAAATATACCATCTAAAATGGTATTTAAAAACATTTAAATCTTCTTAAATTTATATTTTTCATGTTAAATGCTGAAATGCGATTAAAATGCGATTAATTTCGATTGATTAATTACAAAGCTTCCGATTAATTCGATTAATTTTTTTAATCGCGTCCCACCCCTAGTTTAAATATTATGTAATTTAATTAAATGCAAGATATTTGGGACTTTTCAGTACAATACAACCATTGACAAACAGCCCTGTCTACTTAATGTCTAAATATCTCTTATTTGTTTTTAACAACTGGTGTGCAATTTATAATATTATGTGTAGCTGGTTCACATAAGTTGTATAAACCTAGTTTTGATGTCTGAAAAATGTTTTAAATAAAAGGTTTTGCATTTTTACTGCAACTGTCATGCTATATAATTCATTCACTACTTTAGTGCTACAATTTGAAAACTGATCATGTGGGGCCATGCAAATCTGTATTATATGTAATGCTTAGGCAGACATTTTTCTAACAGTGGAATAGGGTACTCTTAACCACTCTACTGCAGTAATTCTTTTCGTAATCAACATAGTTAACACATCTTGCATGAGGGGGGGGAAAGCGTCTAATACAGTGAAACCGATATAATTTCGAAAAATACCATGATATAGAATGTTGGTCATACTGCCCAGCACTAGTTCATAGACACTAAAATGGTGGAACCTCAATCTAAATTTGGATGTAAAGTACAGTTAACGTAACATCCCAGCACCAGCAACCTGATGGCACTTCTTCATACCTAATGTCCACTAGTTTTTGGTTGGTTTGTTTGGCTTTTTTAGGGTCCACACAAGTAGTGTGGGAAACCTATTGTAATTGTTAGGGTTTTTCTTCTTCTTATTTTTCTATGCATAAAACGCATACTGCAGCCTAGACCGTAAGGCCCAGAGACCAAACTTGGCAGAAAGCTGTAGTCTCTTTTACCATGATTAAGTAGAGACCTAAATTGGCCTGATGGTGGCACTATAGTGCAGTGTTTTCACGTTTTGGCCCATATCTCCCACACGGTAGGTCCTAGAAAGAAAATTCCACTTCTGGATTCCTTGGCTCAAGCCAAACAAAAGGGTTAAAAATTATTAAGCTCCACCCACTTAGATTTTTTGCTAATTTGCATAATATGCAAAACCTTCTTTTGCCTACTACTCCTTGGGTTTTCATGTGATCACCACAATATTGGTATCAAATTACTCAGAAGAATCTCTTTATCAAAAGATATTTGACATTGACATTTGCATACACTCTGGTTGTGACACGTCAATCAATAGCTCTAAGGCTGTGCCTAATTTACTTCAGCAGCTATAACTCAGCAATGCTTTGAGCAATCTTAATGAAACTTGATAAGCTGATAGGGAACATGACTTTGAGGTCACAGGTCAAAGGTAGCCACGATTGTCCAATTGGGGGTGCTATAACATGGAAAAAAACTGTTTCTCATCAAGCATTGGTCACATCAAGCCAAAACTTTACAAGCATCATAAGGGCTTCAAGTGGTATAAGTGGACCACAAGTGGACACTTGGTGATGACATCATCACTCAAAAAACATGGCCGCTATGAGCCAATAAATTAGTTATCATTGCTTATCATTGTTACTTATCATTGGCCTATCGACATGAAACCTTATCACTATGCATATCTCAGGACTCCCTGTCACGCTGTGCCGTTTCGAAATATTTGGCCACTAGGTGGCATAATTCGTCAAAATCATGACTCCAAAGTTTTGCTTAGGAACATGCAGTACACCTGACAACTTTGCATTTTTGAATAGGACTTGTAACTGCATAGTTTTGTTACTTTCATCAATTGTTTGAAAATAACACTTTTTGAACTACTCCTCGGAATTTGATCCAGTGATGCCAAAATTGGTATGGGCATAATCTGTAGGCTCTGTGGGTAAATAATTATGGATAGTGTTGGATTTTAATTTTTCAGTTTGATCCATTTTCCCATTACATCATTGGGGTCATGCCATATATAACCTATATTGCTGTAATTCATAAACCATGTAAGTGATCAACTCTCAATTTGAAAGCCTTTTATAGACTGAGGCCCTTGTGAGATCTGCCAAGTTTGGTTCAAATTGGCCTGTCGGGGGCGCTACAGTACCCAATAACCTTACACATCATAAAAACTTGTGCTGCAATCCTGTTGTGCAGAATACATGTAAAGCACACAATTCCACAAAATGTGACAGCAAAGATGTTTTACCCTAAGGCGTAATTGACAAAAAAAAGGCTACAGACATAACGAATGCTAGACCTTCAAAAATGCTATATATATATATATATATATATATATATATATATATATATATATATATATATATATATATATATATATATATATATATATAGCCGCAAACAGCGATTTGCGGGTTCACACACAAATAGGCATTTTGGCCTCAATAGGTAAAAAGATGCCCAAAAGTTCCTAAAAGTGAAAAGAAGCCGTTTCAGTGGAAAAAATTTATAAATAAATCAATGTGCAAAAAAAAGATTCAACTGAGGCACTAAATGTCCAAAATGATCAAAATAATGTGTATTGGCAAAATGATTTAGATCATAGAAGTAAATCACATGTTGAGATTAGGTTTTTGTGTTTATGTAAGCAATACTTTTCAGTCAGTTTCAGTATTTGGCCAGTAGATGCAGCCCAAGTACTACCATACTGGTATTACAGTCACCAAAAAGACATTTTAGTAAATTAAAAGGTTCATTTCTGGTCAGGCACTGCACTTTTTTGTTATGAGATATAATTTCATAATTACTTACCCATTAAAAGAAATAATCTATGCCCACCCCTAATATATATATATATATATATATATATATATATATATATATATATATATATATATATATATATATATATATATATATATATAAAAATAAATTAGGGGTGGGCATAGATCAATTTTTTTAAGTCTAGATTAATCTCACTGAAATCTTGAAATTAATCTAGATTAATCTATATTAAATGGTTCATATGCGTGCTACCCAAGTAAAGACTAAAAGTCAGTTTTTGAGATAGGGTTTCTTAATACAGAGGGTGCATTAGACCAGGGGCTCATCTCCTGTTTCCAAAATGCATCAATGACTGCTTGAGAAAGCTGTTCTACTTTGATACTTGAAGAAAAAAAACGTGCTCAATAAAATGTAGGCTACTCGTGTTCAACTCCTGTTATTCAGTTAAACATGAATTTGTAAGCCTACATAATAAGGGGTTGATAACATGTTTATTCAGCTAAACATGAGATTTGAAATGTAAGTCATTAAGTACATTTAGCCTGTTTTCGGCGGTGGCGACTCAGTGCTTGACCCAGCGTCAGCAGCATTAGCAAACGGGTGCTTTGCGTTTAAATGGTACTTCAGACTGGTAGAACTCCTACAATTAACTAATTGCGTGTTGCATAAGATGCAAACAACTTTAGTCTTGTCAATGTCTCCATTAGGAAGCTTCTTAAAAATGAATTTTCCATGAAGCAAACCTGGCGGCTTCGTGGCTGCATCCATGTAAGCACACGTGCGATTTGTTGTGGGTGGTAATTCACAGGTTTGAAAACTCGTTCTCGCCCCCTACTGTGCAATTTGGTTAGGAATACAAACGAGCTAAACTATCAACGTGAAAATCATCAGTTTGCTTACCTATTTTGACCTAGTTCCCAACCCAACTTTAAGAATAGATTAATGGCGATCTTTTTTATATCGCCATAAGAGTATCACATTATCGAATGCCGATAACGGCCCACCACTAATATATCATTTTTATTTATTATTAATTTTTTTGTATCAGTAGGTACATTTAATGTGTATGTGTGTGTGTGTGTTCTACAGGTGACTGTTCAGGTTCTGAATCAGTTGATCCAGAAGATCCGTGAAGACCTGCCCAACCTGGAGGCTAGTGAGGAAACAGAGCAGATCAACAAACACTTTCACAACACCCTGGAGCACCTGCGTCTGCAGAGAGAGTCGCCGGAGTCCGAGGGCCCTGCGTATGAGGGCCTTGTTTTGTAGGATGTGTGTATTCACACGTACACACCCCCGCACCATTCGTTTGTGTATACACACTCGCAGAGAGATGGTGTGTGTAGACACCCACACCTCCCCAGACTGGAGAGCTGCAGTGTGTGTAACATTTGCCCTACCTATCATGTCTGGCCTTATCTCTCTGGCCATAATCACCATGTTTTCTTCCTCTCAGAGTGGAGAGCCATTCCACTGTATGTTCTGGTGAGTGTGGTGTAGTATTTGCTTTGCTGCTCCTCTTTCTCGAGGATTTTTCAGTTACCTTGTTATCATCTAGGAGGGAGGAGGGACGCAGACGCACCCAGACAGCAGCGCTGTCTTTGCTTAAAAGTGCACCATGTCGCCATGGGCAGACGTGGCCCCCCGAGCCTGTAATGCTCTCACTCTCCTCTAGACTCAGCATGGGCTGCGTTTCTGTTTGCTTAGGAGACCTGCATCTGTGCAGCTCTTTGTGTTTTGACCCTCCTTTCACACTCTCTCTTTTCACTCACTCTCTCTCTCTCTCTCACTCTCTCTAGCTTTGCTCTTTCTCTCTGATTTTGTGCACTGTTCATTCTGTGGCAATGTTTATTTTTGAGGAGAGTATGCTGGAGTAGAGGGTAAATGGCATGTTTTTTCAAATACAAGGCACATTGGGTTTTACAGAGTGAAGGCAGATGTGAGAATGTGTGGATTGAATGAAGTGTCTTTGACTACCAGTCTTTAAAACAAAGAACCATCCTCATCTACCAGTCATTAAAGAACCATCCTCATCTTTTGAACAAACTCTCTTGTTACTTTATTTTCAGATCATGAGTTCACTTCCATATATTGTATGTATAATCTAATTGTAAATCAGCTAAAACCGAATAAATATCATTGATTTCATGACATTTGCACAAATAAACAAAATATTAACCCCATTTTTCTGTGCATGTTTTTCTTAAGCAACAGTACTGTACTTTGTTCTTCCATTATGAAAACTCTGCTGCTTGTGAATGTTGAATTAGAGATTCCACTACAGCATGGAACTTTAGCAATGAGCTCAGACTTGTGTAATAAAAGTGAGTGGGGGGCTATGGGTGGGTGATGTGTTGTAGTAAAGTGTACTTTTTCCTTCCTTGACTTTAATAGGGAGCGTCTGTCTGTCATGTGTTTTCAGATGTGTGCTAACGGGATTACAGGTTAAGTATAGAGCTGCTGCTATTTATTATTTCACTTTCACTTCACATCCTGGAACTAAAATAGTTGCTCTGCGAAAACATTTTTCATTTACTACCCAGGACTGCATTTAGCAAGTAAATATTTCAACATGGCCTTATTGTATTAAAGCAATAAGGAACCTTCTATGCAGGATGTAAAGAAAGATGGTGGACTCTTGAGTAAAAGAGTCTGGAGAAAGGTAGCAAAAAACATACTTGATTGCAGCACCTTTTAAATATGGATATGTATGACAACCAAACCCTCCAGTTCACCTGGAGTGGTGTAAACTTGAGTCAGTTTATACAATAAAATTCAAGACTTCTGTGCTGACAACCTGGAATAAACCAGAGATCCTGAGAGGCGCTGTGAACACAGTGGGTTCAACTATCCACTCAGCCTTTGTTTTAACTTCTAGTAATTGATCCTATGTGACAGTCTACAATCTGTCAGCAAGCAACTTTGAAACCAGTGAATCACGTGTTTCGGGTTGGTTGCTCTGTTACTGCTTGTTGCCAGGGAAACTGCTCTGGACTCTACCTTTTAGAGTTGTGTACATTGCTAGGGAGGACTGGTTATATATATATATATATATATATATATATATATATATATATATATATATATAATTACACACACACAGGGGTTGGACAATGAAACATACACCTGTCATTTTAGTGTGGGAGGTTTCATTGCTAAATTGGACTAGCCTGGTGGCCAATCTTCATTACATGCACATCATTGCACCAGTAAGAGCAGTGTGTGAAGATTTAATTAGTGGGGTGAGCACAGTTTTACTCAAAATATTGCAATGCTAAAACATTATGGGTTCAAAAGTCAAGTCAAATTTATTTATATATGCGTTTTGCAGCACATGTTGTCACAAAGCAGCTTTGTATGGGTCCAGATCTCTAATGAGAAAGCCAGACGCAGCAGTGGCGAGGAAAAACTCCCTATGATGGTGGGGATTAGGAAGAAACCTCGGCAGGACCAAGACTCAAAAGGAACAAGGAACATTGTGTGGCTCACTAAAAGAGGACAAATAGATGGTGCATGTCTTGCTGGCGAATCTGTGACCAAGATATCAATGAATCAATCAAATTTTATTTTTATAGCGCTTTTTACAACAGTTGTTGTCACAAAGCAGCTTTACAAGTGTCCGAGTCCTAGCCCCCAGTGAGCAAGCCAATGGCAACAGTGGCAAGGAAAAACTCCCAAAGTCTTAGTGATGTATCAAGAGCCACGGCTGCCCAAATCATGGCAGAATTAAATGTGCACCTCAACTCTCCTGTTTCCACAAAAACTGTCCACAGGGTCAATATACACGGTTGGGCTGCTATAGCCAAACCTTTGGTCACTCGTGCCAATGCCAAATATCTGTTTCAGTGGTGCAAGTAGTGCAAATCTTGGGCTGTGAACAATGTGAAACATGTATTGTTCTCTGATGAGTCTACCTTTACTGTTTTCCCCACATCTGGGAGAGTTATGGTGTGGAGAAGCCCTAAAGAGGCGTACCACCTAGACTGTTGACCAGAGTGAATCATGGGGGTGGATCAGTGATGGTTTGGGCTGCCATATCATGACATTCCATTGGCCCAATACTTGTGCTAGATGGGCGCGTCACTGCCAAGGACTACCGAACCATTCTGAAGGACCATGTGCATCCAATGGTTCAAACATTGTATCCTGAAGGCGATGCCGTGTATCAGGATGACAATGCACCAATACACACAGCAAAACTGGTGAAAGACTGTTTTTTTGGAGAAGTGAGTCAGGAAACGTTTTCCTCCACTAGCATCACGTAGTGACCTGGCCACTATCCTGCAAGAAGAATGGCTTAAAATCCCTCTTACCACTGCAGGACAGCAGCAGCACAAAAGCACTGAGATGTTGAAGCCTCAAAAACAGCCACAGAATTTAATTAACCAAATATTACATATATTTATGGTATATGGTGCATTCTGGTTATAGGAGACTCTCAGTGGGTTATATAGATAATTGGACATGTTATGAGGGCAGGCCTGACCTTTTGAAGTGAGAGGGCATTCACCCCTCTTGGGAGGGTGCTTCTCTCATTTCCCGTAGCATATCTGCTAGGCTTAATAGTGGTAGTGTAGGAGTAGTTAATGGGGATTGACAAACCAGAGCCGAGGCCAGGCAGCAGACACACAGGCTAAACCGACTGTCTGCGAGCTGCAAAGAGACATCACCTAGGTCACACCAGATTGAAACTGTGTCTGTTCCTCGAGTACCAAAACATTTTTCTCGCAAAGTTAGCAGACAAAATTCAATCAATGTTAAATTCAACTACGCTCCCTCAGAGAGTAGTTTAAATCTGAAACTAGGACTGCTGAATATTAGAACCCTGTCATCTAAAGCATTGCTTGTTAATGAAATGATTATCAATCATAATCTATGCATGCTTTGCTTGACGGAAACATGGAGCCGACCAAATGACTATATGGCCCTAAACCAAGCTTCTCCCTTATCAAATGTAACAACCAACAAAGCGTCGCAGTCATTTATGTTAATTACTATTTACCGCCCCTCTGGTTCATACTCTGAGTTCTTACAGGAGTTTTCAGACTTACTGTCTCATGTAGTGCTATCAGACGTCAAAGTTAGAAGTGTATAGAGACTATCATGGAAAAGCAGCCTTATTGAATATAAGCATGCCCCTCATACGGCAAAATCCCCATACTTATAGAAAAACATAAAAACAATTCAGGACTCCTATTTAAAACTGTTTCCAGCCTTACGAGGAGCCATGAACAAATCAATTCACTAATCCCACTACAGTGTAGCAGTAACAGTTTTATGAAATTCTTTAATAATAACATTGATAAAATTAGGGAAAAAATTAGTAGTGCTATCTCAGAGCCTGTCAACATGCCAATGCACCTTGGCAGCTGTCTGATCAGCTCTGATGCCCTGTTAGAGTCCTTCTCCCCAATTGGTTGTGAGGAGCTTATTTCACTGGTGGAATCTGCTAAGCCCTCCACATGCATACTAGATGCCATACCAACCCATCTACTTAAAGAATTACTGCATTGCAATGTAGAACCTTTGCTTACTAGAATTAACTATTCTCTAAACCTGGGCTACATTCCCAGTTCATTTAAAATCGGAGTTATCAAGCCGCTAATTTAAAAAACCTGGTCTTAACCCCCATGAACTGTCCAACTATAGGCCAATCTCTAATCTGTCATTCATATCAAACATTTTTGAGAAAGTAGTTTCTTCACAACTCTCTTCCTTCTTACAGACAGAACATGTCAGAATTATTTCAGTCTGGATTTAGACCCCATCACAGCACTGAAACGGCACTTACTAAAGTACTGAACAATCTCTTAATAACCTCTGATAAAGGACACATTTACTTCTACTGCTAGACCTCAGTGCTGCTTTTGACACCATAACCATTTTGATCATAATATTCTACTTAATAGGCTGGAGACACTCATTGGCATAAGAGGTCAAGCACGCTCCTGGTTCAGGTCCTACCTGACAGATCGTTACCAATTTGTACTAGTAAATAACGAATGCTCAGAGCATTCTATGGTGAAATATGACTTAAGACTCACCTATTTAATCAAGCCTTCAGCTAATATTCCCCTTGTAAGGTGTGGGGATCAGGGGCCCCCAGACTTTGAGATTTCTGGTAATCTGAGATGTTGATGCTGTCATCCAGCTGTGTCATGGCATCACTCTAGTGCCCCC
Source organism: Brachyhypopomus gauderio (assembly GCF_052324685.1). NCBI lineage: Eukaryota > Metazoa > Chordata > Actinopteri > Gymnotiformes > Hypopomidae > Brachyhypopomus > Brachyhypopomus gauderio. The sequence goes on along the minus strand of NC_135211.1, from coordinate 263,480 downwards.
ATACTCAAATAGCGGCCTGGGAGATTGTCTAAGTTGACAGTTTACGTTTAAAAAAATACCTTACCTTATCACAGTTTTAATGTGAGGGCTGAGAATGTTTGGTCTTGACCAGCTGTGGAATATCTGGGGGCAAAGATGCTGTGGCTAAACGTAACTGATTCTCCAGGTGGGTATCTGTTAATCTTGAACGAAGTCGGGGAAGTTCCCCACCCCTGGTCTAGACAATGACTTGACTGGAAAGCAATGTCTCAGTGAGCCCTCATGACTGGTCACCTCTGAACCCCTCCCTTTAGTTATGCTGCTATAGATCAGCCTGCCGGAGCCACATGCTCATCACTGGCACATGAGGTATGTAAGTTTAAATCAATGGTGGTTTAAATTGATGTTCACACACTCAGTCTGTATTGTCTATCTTTTTGCATGCTTCTACCCAAGATAATTGCATGCAAGCACCTACAAGCACCTGGGAGATTGGCTTGCCGGTGGATGTACTGATGCCGGGGTTGGATATGCCATTGCTGCAAGAGGACGTGCTGATGCTAGCTCCTACCTGAGGTTCACCATCTGCACCGAAGTGACTGTGACTACTTGGCCAGAGAACAATAATCTTAACTATAACTGTAGAACCACCCTGCACACCACGGGCTTGTGCTAACTGGCTGCCCAATGGAGGATGGGTTCCCTTTTGAGTCCTCCCGAAGTTTCTTCCTAATCCCCACCATCATAAGAAGTTTTTCCATGCCACGGTCGCCTCTGGACCCATACGATTGTAAAGCTGCTTTGTGACAACATGTGTTGTGAAAAGCGCTATATAAATAAACTTGACATATTTATATATTAAATATACCTTAGCAAATATTCAGGGATTCAGTTTCATGAAATGGCTGCCATTTGGAAAGGTTTTGTAACAGAAACCAAAGAGATGTGGCAGATTGTAATAGCTTAATGTAAGAACAGAAGTGAACAGAGTGGGTCTCAATTTGCCCTGTTATAATCCTTCCTTACATGCTTGGAGAAACTTGAAATGGCTGTTAATGTAAGAATAAAGAACGGAGTCCAGTCCGAGTTTGAGATATCGTTTGTCTCATCATTTAATCCCACGTGTTAAACATGAAAGTGGGTTAATTAATCTTTTAAAATATCCTCCGAGAAACATACTTGAAAATACACTGTAGGCTATAGGACAAAGTATTCATTGCCCATCAAGAACTGATAGAGTTCAGTCCTGATTGACTTTTTCTGGTCAGCCTCCTTAAGAACAGCATCAGCTTTTAATGAAACAAAAGGACACCGAATTTCAACGCCGGCGTTGTGCGAGCAGCGTTGGGCACTGTTTGTGCAGTTTATTCATTGACCTTGTGCAATACGTTTGCAAGGCAGCCGTTCCTGACGTGTCTCAGATGCGTCTGCACTGCTGCTCTAATTGACAACAGACTAATCACTCTAACTTGTTAAAAAAAGTTACATGGAGTTGATTCGATCTTAAATACTTAAGTGTCGTCGTGTAAAAACGTCACATTTTAAGTATAATCCATTCCTGAAATCATTTGAGAAACAAAAAACATTTTCTGGAATTGTGTAAGCATCGATTTGACAGGATATTCGACAGGGCACACTGACATTTGACGAGATATAAGTAAAAAGTGTGTTTACAATTTACAGTCGTTTTCAATTTAAAAAAATTACGAACACAAATAGCCTTTTCACAAATCAAATACTAATTGATTTGTAAACATTGTTGACCAAAAATAATAATAATACAAAAATAAATACAAATCAGTTTCATTGCTTGCTAGTATTTTTGGTCCATATATTGGGGTTGGATTTTAATTTTACTTGGGCACAGTAATTTACTGAATGCTCTTCTGAAACTGGTGTGGCATAGAGGATACAGCACAGGATTGATGGATGAATTAACCCATAGAAGCCAAAACGAGATCTCGTACAAGTAGTGCTGCACACATTGTCCGTGGCATGCAGCGCGGATTATCATTAGCAGCGTGTATGGGGCCCAACACAGACCAAACACGCAAACTATTACCGCAAGAGATTTTGCTACTTTCTTGTCCCTGGAAAGACGAAAGCGGCTTGCCAAGTTTGAGGACATGTCCTGTCGGTTTCGATGCACGCCACACGACTGATCTGTGTAGTGCAATCGTGTCTCCTTGGAAGTCGGCACCATATTCCCAATCTGCAGCGGTGGAAGGTCCGGTATCGCGCTGATCCTTCGCTTCACTCGGCCGGGGTTGTCTGGCTCAGTTGCTGAAATCTTGGCGTTGGATATTCGACAACACCTAGATTTCGAATGCATATCTACAACGCTGCTTGCTTCAGCTGGCCTTACGAAGAAAACGCGTTGCATATCGGGCGCTCCGAACTGCTTCATGTCGCCATTCCTGAGGCGCACACAAGTCGATTGCTCCTCCCTAATTGTACACCGGTTGCGAATGTTGATGTAAATGCTGAGGTTAAAATACGTAACGCTTATGAAAGGCGTGAAAAACTCAACAGTGGAAGCAGTCATCAAAAAGTACCAGTTGAAGTAAAACTCTGCATAGCACTCTCCGTCTGGTACCACGCTTCTGCCGGTGATGTGCTCCCAGCTGATAATTGCTGGCCCGTAGAGCAGGAAAGCGGCGAGCCAAACACACAGCATCTTCAAAACGGCCTCACGCGTTACGCCCTTTTGGCATCGGTAACTGACCTGCAATAGAGAGCTCTACTGATTTAATTGCTCAGAGGTTACATGTAAATTATTAAAGTGGGCGCCCTTTAGCGTAATAAAAAAAAACTGGAACAAGTCATTCTTCGCGATCTGTTATTTTCAGATTACGATCTAGAGTTAATCTTGTTTCCATGCATTATTACACTCGTTTGAAATGGATAACTACACGAACGCTCTTCTCATCGTGTTTTACAACTGAAAAATGACACGTTGTTCTTACCGCTCTTGTGACGGAGAGAAACCTGTCGAAGCTAATGAGAACGATGTTAAAGACCGATGCTGTGCAAAGCATGTAATCCACCACCAGCCACAGCTTACAGAGACCCCTGCCTAGTCTCCATTCCCCCGTCAGCACATAGGGGATGTACACTGGGATGCAAAACCCTCCTAGCAGAGACAGGTGTATATACTTTAACACAGCATACCTACATAAATAACGATATTATTCTGTGGATGAGTGAGGAGTCACTTACCGACCAGAAAGTCTGCTATAGCCAAATTTAAAAAAAAAAAATTGCCTTGGGTGCGCAAACTTTTCTCTACTACAAAAGCCAAAATGACCAGCGCATTGCCAAGAACCGTGGCGAAGACTAGGAGGGTCATAAGCACGGTCAAAAATACAGATGTAGTTTGAGAAAACTGTCCATATTGCGCGCGCCGGTTGTCAAACGTTTCCAGATCACCAAGAGGCGTTCCGTTATCTCTTTCTTGCACGGACCAGTTAGACAGCAGTGGATCCCCTGACTTCCACACGGATGACACTGGAGTGGGAATCCCAAAGCCGCGTCCCATTGCAAATAACGAAGATTGCATGGTTGCGCTGCTAACTCCCGTCTGATATCACTTACTGGCTGCAGCGACATATATGTATTTGTCCTTCTGAAAGCAGAACTGAAAAGCGCAACCACGAGACGGAGTTTTATAACGGGAGAGCTCAGAGCGTTTATTGGCTAGAGGCAAAAAGCCGCCCTGATGCGGGGGTGGGGGGGTCCTAATGTTCTTTTAAAAGACGGGTGGTTTTACCCTCGTACGTTTTGTCTGTAGAAGTGCACATCTGTTATAATCTTGTCACTATTTTCAGTGATTTAGTGAATCACAGCTAATTCGATTAAAACGTAGCCTTTCAAATTAAGGAAATTAACTGCAAGAACTGAGAACATTTAACAGACATAGGTATCACACACTGGGTCCGCAGAGCATGTGCAGCTGCAGAATTTCATAAGTCAGAAATCGTTCCATTTGCTTGAAGTCCAGCCTTATTATTATATAATGTACTTTCTTTTAATGGAATTCTTGACCCTGTTTATCAGTTGATAGGTTATCAGTGAGATGACATTTGATGCCTGTCCAGTTGATGCTGGGCCAAAGTCCTTTTTACTGATCTCATGACAGCCAGATAGCCTACTTGAATGCCTGTGGCGGTGGCCACATCTCATAAGAATCCTTTGGGAAAGTCTGAACGGACTGTCAGGTTTAATGAGGTGTGTCAAATGAACAGGTAGGATTAGAGTCAAGGCTTGCATCCTTTCACAGTCTGTAGAGTCCACCAGCAGATATAATGGATAAATGGGGTGATTAACTCAGGGATCGATAGAACAGTTTGTGCTTCTCAAATATCTGAGCACCTTTTTTTTCCTCAGAGAAAATGCAAATGAATGAATTTCTAATTTCTATTTTTTTTCTTATTTTTTATTATTATTTTTTTACAGAATTTGATTTATCTGAATCAATAACTAGTACAGATGTGCTCCCTAAATATAAACTCACCCCATAACCAAGCACAGATGTGCTCTCAAAATAAACAACACTCACCTGATAACTAGGCACAGATCTGCTCTCTAAATATACACTCAAATATCAAACTAAGCACAGATGTGCTCTCTAAATAAACACTCACCCCATAACTAAGCACAGATGTGCTCTCCAAATAAACAACACTCACCTGATAACTAGGCACAGATCTGCTCTCTAAACCAAGCTCGCATTGCATTGTGTTGCATTGCAGTGTACCTGAATTAACAAGCAGTCACTAATTGAAGGTGTTTGCTAGATCCAGGAAACTTCAGCAGATCTGCTGGGTGAAGACTTGTTCGGATCATGTGTGTAATAATAGTTCTAATCTTCCTGGTTTCCTGCTAATCAGTGGATATTCACTTTGAAGGCACACACCCCACAGAACAGATAGTAGAGCATCTCTACAGTCTCATACACTGTGTGTAAGCAAGCAAAAAATCCTTCAATCTCCCTTTCCCCAACACATTTTACCTATGAATATTGGCAATGTTGAGATCATGACAATATTTAACATTTTGATGTCATGTACATGCAAACCAAAACAAGCCTGCCAATTCTCAAATCTGATGTTTTGTACTAATGAATAAACATGAAGAGGACATCAAAGCAAGGATGATGATCCTACTGTGCTGATGGTCCTTCAGATGAGGTACATCAAACTGCAGGTGTCCTTGTGTATCCAGAGATATACTTTGACACGTGATCTAATGTTTAACATGCATGCAGCTAAAAACAATGCCTTCTTCTTCATTTCCAAACAGTGTACATGTATTGCTGTACTAAACATTAACAGGTATTAATACATTGTTTTTCTACTGAAATGGCTAAGGCTTACCATGGTAACTGGATGCTCAAATAGGTGTGTGATGTTCATGGACAAAATTATTATTCATTCTTTTCAGTGAACTGTGAAGTCATCCACCCAATATCTACCCAACATTCACCCATCTTTAATCCAGCCCATTGCACTCATACCAAACATGTCTAGTGATCACAACATATGGTCAGGTACACATATGGTCAGGTGTGGGATAGTATGTAAATGCGAGTTGGCCCTGGGCCATGTGTGTCTTGTTTAGCAGGTAATCACACACCAAATTTAGCTTTTCTTGTAAAAAAGAAATTCAGCTCAAAAATGATTTGTGTTTATTTGTTTAAAATGTGAGAAAGTTTGCTTCATAAGAGAATGCATAAAAATTTTCAAATAAATAAATTGATCATAATATGTATAATTTTAGTGGGTTTAACACCTTTCACAATTTCATGGGACGTCTCTGAACCTCACATCTCTGAATATAAAGGATACATCACCTGTAGACCACAGAATGAAAACAGATGTACGACAGCATGACTACATTAAGGGAGGAAAGCTTCAACATTACAATTACTACTAATCCTTCAACACTACATGCCTAGAACAGAATGTGTACATTTTTATTTAATTCCAGAACAGTTGCTATGACAACATATCATAGATGGACAACATCAATTAAACTGATGCCCAAAATAACTAAAAAATTATTTGAAATATTTTTCATTTGTCTTGTGCATGTTTATTGGCAGTGAAGTGAGAGACCAAAAGAGTTAATGGTTCAGGAAGAAGAGAGGGAGAGGAAGAAGAAGAAAGGGAAGAGAGGAGAGAGAGAGAGAGAGAGAAAGAAGAAACAGGGAGAGATAGAAAGAAGAGAGAGAAAGGGGGAGGAGGAAGAGAAAGTGAGAGAGGGGGAGAAATAACAGAATGGGAGGCAGAGAGGGAGAGAAGGAAGGAGGATATACAGAGAAGAAAGAGAGGGAGAAGGAAGGAGGGATTGATAGAGAGAAAAGGAAACACATATTTGGAAGTCTTGGCATCCATTTCTACCACCAGAAAAGCGAAATGAAGCGGTGGAGTAATTGAACAATATAATGTACACTAAAAAAAACAAGATCAAAAAATTACACATAGAAGCAACCTGTAAATGATCTGTTTACACCAACACTCTGGAGCAGTTCCTCACATCTTACGCAGGGCTTCCAAAATTGCTAGATTTTACATCTCATGATTAAATCTCTCTCCTATCTATACAGCTGTGGGGTGATTGTAGAAAGGTAATAACACTAAAGGCATACCATACTCTGCTGTCTGCTCTCTAAAATGTTACTGTCTACTGCCATCTCCTGGACACCATTATATCACTAAATATAGCACGACCAGATAAACCCAAATATCCAAACCTCCACATTTAATTAAATGTCTAGTACAAGAATCTACAATTCAGATAGAAAAAGTTATCTCTACTGAAAAAGTTTGGTTTTGTTAGTGAGGATTATCTCTGTATCAGAATAACCACAACTGGGCATATTGTTTGAGTTTGTATTTGCATCTCTATACTAAGCCTAGATTATATTTTCATCAACATATTTAATTGTGTGACCAAGTGACACCAAGGCTGCTTTTGTGTTTGAAGTCATAGAATAGCAAGAATAGCTCAAGAGCAGAACAAATTTCTTTGTGAACAATGAAGAAAAATGCTCACCTGAGAATCTCATGCTCACCTGAGTATCACCTGCTCACCTGAGTATGGGCTCTTTTCATAATGTTACTGTAACCCTGTCTCTCTCCGCGGTTCCCTAGCGAAGCTCTGCATTGTGTTAGGTGTTATAAAAGAAACCAGGGAACGCGAGCTGTGGTTCGTCATGTGGTTGCGCTGCTTTATTGGAAGAATTAACTCTCAATCCGTAGCGGGCAGTGGCTTTACGAAGTAAAATAGAAAAAATGACAAAAATATGAAATCACATACACGATGTACAAAACATATTGATCACACACACAATCAAACACAATCCCTACACATTCCAGATGTCCAAATGAAAAAATCTACAAACGAAACTGCCATCGCTAAAACATCCCGACTTTCACCCTTTCGATCTTTCGCCAAATCATTTCAGCTTCAGTGGCATGCAGCTCAAGGGACAGCTTATTTGGGGCACGCCTCTTTCTGACTGGATAACGTCATTGGGACACCTTAGGATTAGACACAACCTCTATGACTGGGCCACCTCCAGAATGATCTGTCTGGGCCACAGCATCCTCAACCTGGACGTCAGACTCCGCATACTCTGAGTTCCCTTCCCTGGAATCGGCACTAAGCAAGGTGTCTATAGTATCGGCAGTTCAACCTCCACCTCCACCACCTCATGTGAAAATGTCATTATTACGAGACTCATTGGTGTCTGGTTTCAAGTTGTCACCTGCTGGAAGGAACATGCATTGTGTTAGGAGGTTCTCATGGAGCACCCTTTCTCTTCTCTTCAGCGCTGGCCAGTAGCATCAAGCTTTGCTGTGGACATCACATACTTCAAAGGGTTATTGTCCATCAACACTGTAAATCTATTATCATAAAGGTGGTCATAGAATTTTTCAGTGACCGCCCATTTTAATGACAAGAACTCTAATTTGTGAGCAGGGTAGCGTGTTTCCGCAAGGGTGAGGGTCCTACTTGCATACGCTATAACTCGTTCAAAACTGCTCCCAGGCCTTCTCCTGAGGCATCAACCTGCAGCACGAAGGGTAGGTTGTACTCTGGATATCCTAAAACAGGGGCAGTGATGAGCCTCTCCTTCAGGGTGTGGAAGGCAGTTTGGCATTCACTGGTCCATCTAAAAGGGACTATGACCTCGCCAGGTGATTTGCCTCTTTTCCTCCTTCTTGGATTCCCAGAGGTGAGATGGTAAAGGGGAGCTGCGATTGAGGCATATCCATCTATAAAATGACGGTAATACCCAGAGAAACACAGGAACCTCAACAGGTCTTTGCGGTTTGTTGGCTGCACCCTTTCACCCTACTGATCTTTTCAGGGTCTGTGCTGATGCCATCAACAGACACCACATGCCCAAAATACTGTACTTCCTTCCTCAGCAGCTGACATTTTTGCAGCTTCAACTTCAAACCATGTTTCCGCAGCCTGTCGAACACAACCTGAAGTTGTTCCAAATGCTCATCGAATGTTTTGGAGAAAATAACGATGTCGTCCAAATAAATGAGCAGACTAACAAAATTCAGGTCACCAAAACGTCATAAATCTTTGAAAAGTCAAGGGTGCATTCTGCAACCCAAAAGGCATACCGTTTGCCTCAAGTAACCCCATTGGAGTGCTGATGCTGCTTCCTGCTGATGCTGCTGCGGAGTGTTGTTTGCCTACTTTTTCCTATCTGGTTGTTCACATTTGATATATCTGTACGATAAGTGGATGATGCCAAAGCAAAAAACTAAAGAAGAAATTGGCGACGCAATCATAATGGAACAGTTCCTACAAAGCATCAACCCTGAAATAAGAACATGGATTAAGCAACATACCCTCACTACATCAAAGCTTTCCATTTGAACGGGAAAACGTTCAAAGCTCTAGTGCATTCAGGCTTTAGTCAGATGCTAGTTAGGGAAGAGTGGCTGAATGAGCAAATAACGCCGAATACTGCTACATTAAGTGTACGCTGCATACACGGAGATGAACAAGAATATCCAACAGCGGACATAAGCATAGAGATTAATGATCAGACCTATCTTTTAACGGTAGGAATTGTTAACCAGTCCCCGTATGCAGTTATATTGGGCCGAGATATCCCGGTGTTAGCAGAGTTGCTACGGGTGTGATATACATGGGCAAGCGATCTGTGCTCGATTGCACGGTACTGTCACGACCATGGGGTTCGGGGATTGATTGATTGCTGGGCATGGTGAATGTTGTTGTGGAGCTACGAAGTAAAAGAAGTTGTACCACATCCTTGCTTCCGTTGGTCGTTAATTAGTTACCCACGTTCATATCATAAGAACACAACATGGTGTCAGAAGTCGGAGTTACGGAGTAACACGAGGATGGTACCGTAAATGAGCTTGTAGAAGTTTATCCACATCGAGCACGTGCGAGAAAAAAAAAAAAGACCGTTGAGGCAAAAATGGAGCAATTCAAGCCGCCGTCGCCGCTGATTCTCACAGGTAGTTTAGCTGAAAACTGGCGCAGATGGGAACAACGATTCCGGATGTACATGGACGCTTCTGGAGCACTGGAAAAAGAGGAAAAGGTAAAATGTGCCATTCTACTTCATACTGTTGGCGAAGAAGCGTTAGAAGTGTATAACACACTCGCCATTACACCGACCGGAGAAAATGACACGATGCTAATGGAGGACATCGTGAAAGCATTCAGGGATTATTGCAGCCCACAAAAGAATGTTGTTTTTGAACGATACCAGTTCTGGTCCCACACAATGTCTCCAGGAATATCGGTGGACAGATTTATAACAGAACTACGCCAGAAGTGCAAAGACTGTGAATTTGCAATAAATTAAAACGATATGATTAGAGATAAGCTAGTATTCAGTATAAACGATACTCGTTTGAAAGAGAGGCTACTAAGAGAAACCGACTTAACTCTACGCAAAGCTATAGATATATGCAGATCTTCAGAGCTTGCTAAAACACAGCTTCAATCAATGTTAACAACGCCCGTTATGCACGACACCTCAGTGGATGCATTAAGAAATGTAACTGTACAAAAATGTACAGGATGGAACAAAAGCAGAATAAACAGCAAGAAGCAAATGATGAATGACTGCCATAAGTGTGGAAACAAGCATGAGCCTAGACGATGCCCAGCTTATGGTGTGGTGTGTCATAAATGCGGAAAGAACAACCACTTCTCGAAGGTATGTAGAGCTGACAATGTGAAGATCAGCAACAGGAAAGAGAAGACTGTCCATAACATAGAGAGTGAAGTAGATTCTTTATACATAGGGATGGTACAACATGAAAACATGGAAATGGCAAGTCAGAAGAAAGACACTATATGGCATGAAACGGCTACAATCAGAGGTTTACAAATAAATTTCAAACTGGACACAGGAGCTGATGCTAATGTACTTCCCAGGAATCTATACCAGCAGTTACCAGGTCCAACCCACCTAAAGGTCACAAAAACTGTGTTAATTGCTTTTGGTGGTGCGCGGCTGCCTGTGGATGGGGTAGTATCTCTAGAGTGTAAAACGGCCAAACACAAGGCTATGCTTGACTTTCACGTAACCAGTCATGCTGACAAACCTATTCTGGGTGGAAGTGCATGTGAGGAGTTGCAGCTGCTCAAGAGGATCGAAATGCTTACAGCAAAAACCCCACAACTCAAACCATTTCCAGCCACCAAAGAGGAGCTGTTACAACAATATGCAGAGGTCTTCACAGGACTGGGTGAATTTCCTGGAGTCCACCACATACATATTGACCCAACTGTCACACCAGTGATACATGCCTGCAGAAATGTACCCCTCTCTGTTATGGATCCATTAAAAAAGACACTGAAACAATTACAGGAAAGACAAGTCATAACGCCTGTTAGTGAGCCAACTGAATGGGTTAATAGTCTTGTTGCCACAAAAAAGAAAAATGGAACGCTTAGGGTATGCTTGGACCCTTGCGACCTGAATCAGGAAGTTAAACGCCAGCATTACTCCATTCCAACTCCAGAAGAGGTCCGTAGCAAATTGACAGGAAAGTCCATCTTTTCCATCTTAGATGAAAAGGATGGATACTGGCAGATCAAGTTGGATGAGCCCTCGTCAAAGCTGTGCACTTTCAACACACCATGGGGTCATTTTTGTTTTCTCAGACTCCCATTTGGGATCAAGTCTGCCAGCGAAGTGTTTCAACAGAAGAATTGTGAGACTTTTGGCGACATCTCAGGTGTTCACATCATTGCTGATGACATGATTATTGCAGCATCGTCAGAACAGGAGCACGACAAGATCCTTCAAAAGGTAATGGAGAGAGCAAGAACAGCCAATGTTAAGTTTAACAAGGACAAGATCCAGTTTAAAGTAGACACAGTGAAATACATGGGCCATGTCATCACAGCAGCTGGTCAAAGAGCAGACAAAGCCAAAATTAAGGCAATTGTTGACATGCCTGAACCTGAGGATAAACAAAGTTTACAACGTCTGTTGGGAATGACAAAATTCTTGGCACAATACATTCCAAATGAAGCTTCACTCACGGCTCCTCTCAGACAGTTGCTAAAGAAGGATGCAGCCTGGCAGTGGTGTCCTCATCATAGCGCAGCACTGAAAACTCTAAAGGATGCTCTTACACAAGCCCCAGTTCTCAGGTATTTTGACCACGAAAAGGAACTCACTTTACAAGCAGACTCCTCCAAGGATGGATTGGGAGCTTGTCTGTTGCAGGAAGGCCGCCCAGTGTGTTATGCCTCGCGAGCTCTCACAGATACAGAGAAAAGATATGCACAAATAGAGAAGGAGTTACTTGCCATAGTGTTTGCCACCAAGAGGTTCCACCAATATGTCTACGGCAGACCCGTGAGTGTGCAATCTGATCATAAGCCACTGGAAGTCATAATGCGCAAGCCGCTGAGCAGAGCACCAGCACGACTACAAGCAATGATGCTACAATTGCAAAGGTATGATTTACATGTGACATACACACCAGGTAAAGACTTACACATTGCAGACGCTCTATCACGCGCCACAGTTGGAAGAGGCAGTGAAACCATGTCTGAAAATCCATGTGAGGAGAAAGTTGTATACGCCTTAGAAGCTACTGATGCCCTGAGTGAAGAAACCCTCAGAAGACTGAAGGAGGCAACAGCTGCTGATAGCGTGTTACAAGCTGTATGCAAAAAACATCTGACAGGTTGGCCCACAAAGAAGCACAGCCTTGAGTCGTCACTTCACTGTTACTGGCCAATGCGTGACATCATTAGCATACAAAATGACATCATCATGATGGGAGAGAAAATTGTCATACCTCAGAGCTTCAGAAAAGTGATTTTAGACAAATTGCATGTTGCACATCAAGGAGTGCAACGCACAAAATCCAAAGCAAGAAAAACCCTGTACTGGCCTGGCATGGCACAGGACATAGAGACCATGATCGAGAAATGTTTACAATGCCAGCAGTTCTTACCAAAACATCAGCGAGAACCGCTCATGCCTCATCAGGTTCCAGAGTTACCATGGATGAAAGTCGGAGCAGATATCTTCATGCTGAAAGGTCAGTCGTATCTTCTGCTAGTGGATTATTTGACCAAGTATCCAGAGGTGCTCAACTTATCTGATACAACTGCATATACAGTAATTCAAAAAATGAAGTCTGTTTTCGCAAGGCATGGGATCCCCAAAGAGCTGGTGAGCGATCATGTCCCATTCGCCAGCTATGAGATGAAATCGTTTGCAGATTCATGAGAGATCAAGCTCACACACTCCAGTCCAGGTTTTCCCTCGTCAAACGGAATGGCTGAGCGATCCATCAAAACAGTGAAACATGCGCTGAAAAAGGCCATGCAGTCTGGCACAGACCCACATCTTGTGCTGTTGTCGCTCAGAAACACACCAGTGACAGGTCTACATATGTCACCTGCACAGATGTTAATGGGCAGAGTCTTGCGGAGCACGCTCCCTTGTTCCAGTACAGTACTGAAACAGACATCACTGCAGAAGGTACATGAAAGAATACAGGATCTGCAGCGTCGTCAAAAACACCACTATGACCAGCATGCAAAACCACTTCCTTTGCTGAGTCCAGGTGACACTGTACACATGCAAACCTGTCGAGGTTGGGAACCTGCGGTGGTCCTTCAACAGAGAGCTGAACCACGCTCCTACACCGTGCAAACTCCAGCAGGTATGATGTTAAGGAGGAATAGACGTCATCTGAGAAAGATCCACCCAAGCCTGTTCCGGAATACACACCCTGATGAACACGCTGATTCAGAGATGACTAACCCGAGACCAGAAACAGACCAACAACCAGTTGACACTCCACCTCCTGTGGACAATGACAATATGCCTACGTGCTACATGAGATCTGGTAGGGCAGTAAGACGACCAGCCAGATACAGGGACTAATTCGTTAGATAACACGAGGTGTTACCCAATGAGTGTCAAGCCTATAGGATGGAGGAGTGAAATGTTAAAGTTTACAAGGAATGTGTAGTTTAGGTTGAAATGTTTAGTTTAGATTTGTTCAGAGCAAACACAAAGGTGAACAAGACACATTGCTAAGTCAAATAGAAACATGTCTAGTAATGGTCTACTGAAAGCCATTAGTTTACTGATATCACCTTAAGGTTCTTGAAGTACACACGTGGATGTGCTATTGTGTTTGAGTTAATACACTTTATTTCATGCATCGAGTTCAGATTACTTTAGTTGTAAACGATGTCTCAGTCTTGAAATGAGGGATGTGATATACATGGGCAAGCGATCTGTGCTCGATTGCACGGCACTGTCACGACCATGGGGTTCGGGGATTGATCGATTGCTGGGCATGGTGAATGTTGTTGTGGAGCTACGAAGTAAAAGAAGTTGTACCACATCCTTGCTTCCGTTGGTCGTTAATTAGTTACCCACGTTCATATCATAAGAACACAACAACGGGGAGGGAATAACAAACCTGAAGTAAGAGTAGTGACACGACTACAGGCTAAACAGGCAGTGCAGCGACACGCTGACTTTAGATGAACTGCCATTTCGGGAAACCAAAAGAGTTAAACAGTCCAGAAATGACCGACGTAAAGCAAAAATAAAAGGCACGACTGTTAAAGAGTACCTACCTTAACCCAGGATAGTCGACTTGAATGATTTACCCAGCAACATCGTGGATTTACAGAAGCGCAATGTAACGTTAAAGTCTGTGTTGAAAGTGAAAAATGGAGGTATATGAAGCAAAATTACGGGGCAAGAGCAGTTCGTCATAAAAGACGACAAGCTGTATAGGCGTAGTGACAAGGGAGAACAGTTGGTAATACCCAAAAACGTCAGGACAGAGATACTGCAACTAGCTCACATGGTACCATGGGCAGGACACCTAGGGCAACAGAAGACATTAGCCCGTATAGCTAGCAGATTTTATTGGCCAGGATTATACACGGATGTAGTGAACTTTTGCAAGTCATGCCCTGATTGCCAATTAACCATGCCGATGGGTGATAGAGTACCGTTGGTTAGCCTACCCATTATTGATGTTTCATTTACACGAATAGCAATGGACATTGTAGGCCCACTTAAAAGAAGTAGGTCAGGCAATAAATACATTCTAGTAGTGTGTGACTATGCCACACACTACCCAGAAGCCTTCCCACTCAGGAAGATCAAGACCAGACAAATAGTTAACGCGTTAATGTAACTATTTTCCAGAGTAGGCATACCTAGAGACGTCGTGACAGACCAAGGCACTAGGCAAATTAAAGAAGTATTTTCATTACTGGGCATAAAAGGAATTAGGACCACTCCATATCACCCTCAGACTGATGGGATGGTTGAAAGGTTTAACAAAACACTGAAGTCGATGCTGCGCAAGTTCGTTTCAGAAAACGGAATGGACTGGGACCAATGGCTCCCATACCTACTCTTTGTGTATCGAGAAGTCCCGCAATCGTCAACCGTATACTCACCATTTGAGTTGCTCTATGGCCGCCAGGTGAGAGGACCGTTGGATGTCCTAAGATAAGCCTGGGAGGGAGACATGCCAAGCAAACAAATGAGCATCTTGTCCTACGTACTTAAGATGAGGGAGAAGTTGGATAAGATGGCAGAGCTGGTGCATGACAATATGGTTAGAGCACAGCAGCAGCAAAAAGTCTGGTATGATAAAACATCCAGAAACCGAAATTTGATGCCAAGCCAAAAAGTATTATTACTACTACCAACAGTGGACAACGGCCTATTACCAAATGGCATGAACCATATGAAGTCACGAAGAAGATCAGTTCAACCACGTACGAATTGTACCTACCTGATAGACGCAAGAAGATCTTAGGACCACTATTATTTACATTATATATGCTACCATTGGGCACAGTTATAAACAAACATGGTGTCAATTTTCACTGCTATGCAGATGACACTCAACTTTACATATCAGCCAAACCTGATGACAAACTCAGTTTAGGAAAAATTGAGGCCTGTGTAAGAGATATTAAATGCTGGATGTCTCTAAACTTCCTCCAACTAAATAAGGACAAAACAGAAGTTCTCCTTGTGGGCCCTAAGGCCGCAAGATAAAAAAATCCAAATTTAATGCTTAATCTTGCAGACTATCCCATTACACCTGGCACAGTAGCCAAAAACCTAGGCGTCATACTCGACTCCGACCTATCATTTGATAAATACATAGATAATACTACTAGGATAGCATTTCTACACCTCCGCAACATTGCCAAATTAAGAAATGTATTATCACAGGATGATGCAGAAAAATTGGTGCACACCTTTGTTAGCTCTAGATTAGACTACTGCAATTCACTACTGTCAGGATGTTCAAATAGGAATCTAAATAAACTTCAAATAGTTCAAAATGCCGCAGCCAGAGTTCTGACCAGAACTAGAAAATTTCAGTATATTAGACCAGTCATATCAGCCCTGCATTGGATCCCAGTTAAATTTCGTATTGATTTTAAAATTCTATTATTAACATATAAAGCACTACACGGGCTTGCTCCTGAATACCTCCAGGAACTTATTTCCTACTATGAACCCCCACGTCAACTAAGATCACAGGGTGCTGGTCTTTTATTAGTTCCACAAATTAATAAGGTAACAGCAGGGGGAAGAGCCTTTTCTTATAAGGCCCCCCAGCTTTGGAACAACCTCCCAAAATGCGTACGGGACTCTGACACAGTAACAATCTTTAAGTCTAGGTTGAAAACCCACCTATTTGGTTTAGCGTTTGATAATTAACATCCCCCCTTAGATAAAGGTACAGATCCAGGGGTTCATAGATGAAGGGTTTTATGGTAGACTGGGGCGCTGATGCTGTCATCCTGTCACTGCTCGTGGTCACTCAAGTTTGTTGACAGTGCAGTGGATGGATGCCATTGTCTCAGAATGCCCCCAAGCCTGTTACCTTCTGGTTCTGCCTTTTTAGCTAGGCTGTAATAGTTTAACTTAATGCCGGAGTTGCTCCACACACTCCAGAAATGTGTTTAATTTCATCTGTCCTGTATATGTTCTCATACAGGGCTAATTTTCCCTGTTTTATTTTCTCGACATGGCTGCCCGCCTGCTCGAGGAAAAATGAAATGAGGAGAGACAAGCGAGTTATCCAGTGCCAGCCACCTACTGCCTGACCAGATAAGCCTACACCATGATGGACAATACTACATCTTTTCCTTTTATTTATTTCTTTCTGTCTAAATTGTAGTTGTTGTCATGGTGACCGGTGTCGGCCAGAGGAGGATGGGTTCCCCCCCTGAGTCTTGGTTCCTCTCAAGGTTTCTTCCTCATGCAAAAAACTAGGGAGTTTTTCCTTGCCACTGTCGCCCTTGGCTTGCTCACTGGGGGCTAGGACTCGGCACTTGTAAAGCTGCTTTGTGACAACAACTGTTGTAAAAAGCGCTATATAAATAAAATTTGATTGATTGATTGATTGATTGATTGAAGAAGATGCAAACATTCCACATTAATTTACTTTGACCATGGAAGGAAAGGCAGGAGACAGAGGCAGAGCAATTATGGGCCAGAGTCATCAATGAGGAGGAAGAGACAGAGGAACAGTACTTCCCCTCAACATCTGACACGACCATCCCTGATGTAAGTCATCTATCTGCAAGTAAGAATTACAGCAAATTATACTAGAGGCCTTCTTCAGTGCACGGCCAGGACTCACAGAGGTGACACAACACCATATTCGCCTGCAAGCACCAGAGCCGATTCGACAGACTCACTGCAGAGTGCCATACTACATACTACATATACTACATACCATATACTACTACTCATACTACAGTTGAACGAAGAGGTGGAGCACATGCTGGAGTCAGGGGTAATAGAGCCTTCACAAAGTGAATGGTGTAGCCCTGTAGTACTGGTACCTAAGAAGGATGGAGAACTTAGGTTCTGCATTGATTTTTCAAAACTGAACAGCATATCTGCTTTTGACCCTTACCAAATGCCCAGGTTTGACGAACTGGTCGAAAGGCTAGGAAAAGCCAAGTACCTGAGCACATTAGACTTATGTAAAGGATACTGGCAATTACCTTTAGATGATTCAGCAAAGGAACTGGCTGCGTTCAGATCACCTGGTGGACTATATCAGTTTACTACTATGCCGTTCGGACTCCATGGAGCCGCAGCGAAATTTCAGAGGGTCATGGACCAGATACTGCGAGGAGCAGAAGCCTACGCAGCAGCCTACATTGATGATGTAGTCATCTTTAGTTCATCATGGCATGAACATCGAGACCACATAGCAGATGTGAGCTATGTTTGTGGAATTTGTGCAGAGACTAAAGGCCTTCACCCTTAAACATTCACTCAACCTGGTGCATGATCTCACATCCCAGAGATTGAGAATCTGGCAAACTAACAATCGAACTGGTCAGGTAACAGCAGCATATGAAGTGAGTGACCTTGATGTTGCATCCTTTATGCATTTGCTCATTTCATCAAAAGCCAGCAAACAGGAGGAATGTGCTTGTTGGGTTTTTCTTTTGAGGAAGAACTATGTAAGCACAGAAGCATCTGGTCTCTGTGGCGCAATCGGTTAGCGCGTTCGGCTGTTAACCGAAAGGATGGTGGTTCGAGCCCACCCAGGGACGATGTATGTTCCTTTCTCTTCTTTTTTAGACGTATTTTGTGCAAACAGATTAACTAAATTTCAACATTTCACTCAAACAAATCAGCCTCTCGCCCAACGTGGGGCTCGAACCCACGACCCTGAGATTAAGAGTCTCATGCTCTACCGACTGAGCTAGCCGGGCGATTTTTGTAGGACCCCAAAGGCACTTGCTGTCGCCACATGTTGACATGTTGAGCAGGACCTGAGCTATGTTTGTGGAATTTGTGCAGAAATTAAAGACCTTCACCCTTAAACATTCACTAAACCTGGTGCATGATCTCACATCCCAGAGATTGAGAATCTGGCAAACTAACAATCGAACTGGTCAGGTAACAGCAGCATTTGAAGTGGGGTCAAAAATGTACAATTAAAGGCACTTGACATCTCAGCTCAGTTTCGTTGCATAGCCTCTTTATAGTTGTTGAAAAAACGTTTTGTAGCGGAAGAAAACATTAATTTACTGGAAGACAATCCAGTGATCGCTCTTAATATCAAAGTAAAACATGTACTCTGTCCTGATAAAATTTTGAGCATGTGCATTTCACCTTGGGATTTAAAGTGTTTCCCTTTAGTCTGAGTACATCAGCTGAAGGCAGCTTAACTTCTTTTTTGGTTCTTGAAGTCTTTTTTTATTCTCATCCGAAAGGCATAGCCTATTCTGTTCCAGAAAACATTGGGGATTCCAATGTATCAATGACCTAGTTGGGAAAATAATTGCTGAACTCTGTAATGATCCTGATCTCAGCAGTACCAAGTGCCACAAAGGTCCACAAATCAGTTTACTCATGTATTTTATTGCCTATGGTTTGGTTTGTAAATGTGTGTTGGTGATATGGATGCATTCATGATAGCACATTTTCTGGACAAAATGCGTCTTGGAGCAGCTCCTGCAGTGCTTCCATCAAATCTGTTTTGAATAGGTTTTGGGTGCATTTTCACAAATAATTTCAAAAGCGTCTTATCTAAGACGACATAACCCTGCAACTGAAGGCAAGGGAGCTACACTGTGTAAACTGGTGAAAATCATACACATTCCGATGACTGGTGGACAAAAGGATCAAAACTTTGACAGGAAAAGGGTCTACAAACTGACCTTTTGTTTGAAGACCTGCAGGTCTTGACAAGTGAGAAATTGAAGGAAGGGCGAATTTTAGACAAGCTAGCAGAAAAGTGTGAGTGACATTCAGGGGCGGACTGGGACAAAAAATCGGCCCTGGCATTTTTGGACCAGACCGGCCCACTCACACTCGATAACGCTTTTCACACTTTTCAGTTTTTTGAATGTGTATACCAACAGTTTACAAAATTACCATTTTAAAAAGTGTAATTTCCTTTAATTTCTGTACATTGTCCCTAAACACCTCCATAAAAACTACCAAACATTTCCCCTTCCTACCAAGCATAGCCTTAGCCTAGCCTACTACTCACCCCACAAATATTAATAGTATAATAATGAAAATAGAATGCTGCCTGCTGAGTGACTTAGTACTGTTTTTGTTGGTGAATGGAGGTTTTAAAAGTGTTCTCACATTTAAGACTATTTAGTTCAGAATGGAAGACATAAAAGTACTAAAATAGGTTTATTTTCTCATACAGTCAGTGTACACAAAGTCTTATAATAGAGGTAAGGACGTTATTCACTTATTTTACCTTTTGCATTTACAATACAAACTAACTCGGCCATAGAACATTAGCCAAAATGATTTTATTGATGTTTTATCAATTTATCAGATTTGGCAAAGGGTTTGGTTGCTTAACCCTACTCATTTTATAGCTGCTCTGAAAGGAGTCAGGCTTACCGCACGTTCTAGTACATGTTTCTGTCCACTGGCCACCGCCACCACTGTCATCAGCCACGGGAGCTGATGAAGGCCCTGCTGTGGCAAACATTTGAGTAATTTTTATACATTTGGCAGCGTTTACTTGAAGTTCAAGCTTCTTTTTTTGTCGTAGTTTCTCTGCACCTCCTTTGCGCTTTTTCTCCATCTCAGATACTCACATACGTTATGTTAATCAACGTTAGATTGCACTACGCACCGGCGCATGGAGGAGGGGGTGTTTGATGATATGATTGGTGCAGCTCTGTGTCAGTAAAGAAAATAACCAATGGGCTGCATACCAGCGTGTTTAAGGACCGGTAAACTCTCGCGCTGACTTTTTTTTTTGCCAAATGCATTATGCAGGCAGCAGGAGCATCGCGAAAGGTGTGTTAATGTGATTCGCCAGACCAGTGTCAATCAGCCTGCCTCCATCTGAATCGGCCCACTGATCTACTTGTTTTATGGGCCGGTCAGACCAATATATAAATAGATAAAAAAGTGTCAGGACTGTCGGCCCAAATAGCACGTCGGCCCACCGGGAAAATGCCCGGTATGCCCGATGGCCAGTCCGTCCCTGGTGACATTGATGTTGCATCCTTTATGCATTGGCTCATTTCATCAAAAGCCAGCAAACAGGAGGAATGTGCTTGTTGGGTTTTTCTTTTGAGGAAGAACTATGTAAGCACAGCAGCATCTGGTCTCTGTGGCGCAATCGGTTAGCGCGTTCGGCTGTTAACCGAAAGGATGGTGGTTCGAGCCCACCCAGGGACGATGTATGTTCCTTTCTCTTCTTTTTTAGACGTATTTTGTGCAAACAGATTAACTAAATTTCAACATTTCACTCAAACAAATCAGCCTCTCGCCCAACATGGGGCTCGAACCCACGACCCTGAGATTAAGAGTCTCATGCTCTACCGACTGAGCTAGCCGGGCGATTTTTGTAGGACCCCAAAGGCCCTTGCTGTCGCCACATGTTGACATGTTGAGCAGGACCTGAGCTATGTTTGTGGAATTTGTGCAGAAATTAAAGACCTTCACCCTTAAACATTCACTAAACCTGGTGCATGATCTCACATCCCAGAGATTCAGAATCTGGCAAACTAACAATCGAACTGGTCAGGTAACAGCAGCATTTGAAGTGGGGTCAAAAAGGTACCATTAAAGGCACTTGACATCCCAGCTCAGTTTCGTTGCATAGCCTCTTTATAGTTGTTGAAAAAACGTTTTGTAGCGGAAGAAAACATTAATTTACTGGAAGACAATCCATTGATCACTCTTAATATCAAAGTAAAACATGTACTCTGTCCTGATAAAATTTTGAGCATGTGCATTTCACCTTGGGATTTAAAGTGTTTCCCTTTAGTCTGAGTACATCAGCTGAAGGCAGCTTAACTTCTTTTTTGGTTCTTGAAGTCTTTTTTTATTCTCATCCGAAAGGCATAGCCTATTCTGTTCCAGAAAACATTGGGGATTCCAATGTATCAATGACCTAGTTGGGAAAATAATTGCTGAACTCTGTAATGATCCTGATCTCAGCAGTACCAAGTGCCACAAAGGTCCACAAATCAGTTTACTCATGTATTTTATTGCCTATGGTTTGGTTTGTAAATGTGTGTTGGTGATATGGATGCATTCATGATAGCACATTTCCTGGACAAAATGCGTCTTGGAGCAGCTCCTGCAGTGCTTCCATCAAATCTGTTTTGAATAGGTTTTGGGTGCATTTTCATAAATAATTTCAAAAGCGTCTTATCTAAGAGGACATAACCCTGCAACTGAAGGCAAGGGAGCTACACTGTGTAAACTGGTGAAAATCATACACATTCCGATGACTGGTGGACAAAAGGATCAAAACTTTGACAGGAAAAGGGTCTACAAACTGACCTTTTGTTTGAAGACCTGGAGGTCTTGACAAGTGAGAAATTGAAGGAAGGGCGAATTTTAGACAAGCTAGCAGAAAAGTGTGAGTGACATTGATGTTGCATCCTTTATGCATTGGCTCATTTCATCAAAAGCCAGCAAACAGGAGGAATGTGCTTGTTGGGTTTTTCTTTTGAGGAAGAACTAGGTAAGCACAGCAGCATCTGGTCTCTGTGGCGCAATCGGTTAGCGCGTTCGGCTGTTAACCGAAAGGATGGTGGTTCGAGCCCACACAGGGACGATGTATGTTCCTTTCTCTTCTTTTTTAGACGTATTTTGTGCAAACAGATTAACTAAATTTCAACATTTCACTCAAACAAATCAGCCTCTCGCCCAACATGGGGCTCGAACCCACGACCCTGAGATTAAGAGTCTCATGCTCTACCGACTGAGCTAGCCGGGCGATTTTTGTAGGACCCCAAAGGCCCTTGCTGTCGCCACATGTTGACATGTTGAGCAGGACCTGAGCTATGTTTGTGGAATTTGTGCAGAAATTAAAGACCTTCACCCTTAAACATTCACTAAACCTGGTGCATGATCTCACATCCCAGAGATTGAGAATCTGGCAAACTAACAATCGAACTGGTCAGGTAACAGCAGCATTTGAAGTGGGGTCAAAAAGGTACCATTAAAGGCACTTGACATCCCAGCTCAGTTTCGTTGCATAGCCTCTTTATAGTTGTTGAAAAAACGTTTTGTAGCGGAAGAAAACATTAATTTACTGGAAGACAATCCATTGATCACTCTTAATATCAAAGTAAAACATGTACTCTGTCCTGATAAAATTTTGAGCATGTGCATTTCACCTTGGGATTTAAAGTGTTTCCCTTTAGTCTGAGTACATCAGCTGAAGGCAGCTTAACTTCTTTTTTGGTTCTTGAAGTCTTTTTTTATTCTCATCCGAAAGGCATAGCCTATTCTGTTCCAGAAAACATTGGGGATTCCAATGTATCAATGACCTAGTTGGGAAAATAATTGCTGAACTCTGTAATGATCCTGATCTCAGCAGTACCAAGTGCCACAAAGGTCCACAAATCAGTTTACTCATGTATTTTATTGCCTATGGTTTGGTTTGTAAATGTGTGTTGGTGATATGGATGCATTCATGATAGCACATTTCCTGGACAAAATGCGTCTTGGAGCAGCTACTGCAGTGCTTCCATCAAATCTGTTTTGAATAGGTTTTGGGTGCATTTTCATAAATAATTTCAAAAGCGTCTTATCTAAGAGGACATAACCCTGCAACTGAAGGCAAGGGAGCTACACTGTGTAAACTGGTGAAAATCATACACATTCCGATGACTGGTGGACAAAAGGATCAAAACTTTGACAGGAAAAGGGTCTACAAACTGACCTTTTGTTTGAAGACCTGGAGGTCTTGACAAGTGAGAAATTGAAGGAAGGGCGAATTTTAGACAAGCTAGCAGAAAAGTGTGAGTGACATTGATGTTGCATCCTTTATGCATTGGCTCATTTCATCAAAAGCCAGCAAACAGGAGGAATGTGCTTGTTGGGTTTTTCTTTTGAGGAAGAACTATGTAAGCACAGCAGCATCTGGTCTCTGTGGCGCAATCGGTTAGCGCGTTCGGCTGTTAACCGAAAGGATGGTGGTTCGAGCCCACCCAGGGACAATGTATCTTCCTTTCTCTTCTTTTTTAGACGTATTTTGTGCAAACAGATTAACTAAATTTCAACATTTCACTCAAACAAATCAGCCTCTCGCCCAACGTGGGGCTCCAACCCACGACCCTGAGATTAAGAGTCTCATGCTCTACCGACTGAGCTAGCTGGGCGATTTTTGTAGGACCCCAAAGGCACTTGCTGTCGCCACATGTTGACATGTTGAGCAGGACCTGAGCTATGTTTGTGGAATTTGTGCAGAAACTAAAGACCTTCACCCTTAAACATTCACTAAACCTGGTGCATGATCTCACATCCCAGAGATTGAGAATCTGGCAAACTAACAATCGAACTGGTCAGGTAACAGCAGCATTTGAAGTGGGGTCAAAAATGTACCATTAAAGGCACTTGACATCTCAGCTCAGTTTCGTTGCATAGCCTCTTTATAGTTGTTGAAAAAACGTTTTGTAGCGGAAGAAAACATTAATTTACTGGAAGACAATCTAGTGATCGCTCTTAATATCAAAGTAAAACATGTACTCTGTCCTGATAAAATTTTGAGCATGTGCATTTCACCTTGGGATTTAAAGTGTTTCCCTTTAGTCTGAGTACATCAGCTGAAGGCAGCTTAACTTCTTTTTTG
This sequence comes from Brachyhypopomus gauderio, assembly GCF_052324685.1. Classification (NCBI taxonomy): domain Eukaryota; kingdom Metazoa; phylum Chordata; class Actinopteri; order Gymnotiformes; family Hypopomidae; genus Brachyhypopomus; species Brachyhypopomus gauderio. The sequence continues at coordinate 239,358 of NC_135211.1, read as the reverse complement.
GTTCTTGAAGTCTTTTTTTATTCTCATCCGAAAGGCATAGCCTATTCTGTTCCAGAAAACATTGGGGATTCCAATGTATCAATGACCTAGTTGGGAAAATAATTGCTGAACTCTGTTATGATCCTGATCTCAGCAGTACCAAGTGCCACAAAGGTCCACAAATCAGTTTACTCATGTATTTTATTGCCTATGGTTTGGTTTGTAAATGTGTGTTGGTGATATGGATGCATTCATGATAGGACATTTTCTGGACAAAATGCGTCTTGGAGCAGCTCCTGCAGTGCTTCCATCAAATCTGTTTTGAATAGGTTTTGGGTGCATTTTCACAAATAATTTCAAAAGCGTCTTATCTAAGAGGACATAACCCTGCAACTGAAGGCAAGGGAGCTACACTGTGTAAACTGGTGAAAATCATACACATTCCGATGACTGGTGGACAAAAGGATCAAAACTTTGACAGGAAAAGGGTCTACAAACTGACCTTTTGTTTGAAGACCTGCAGGTCTTGACAAGTGAGAAATTGAAGGAAGGGCGAATTTTAGACAAGCTAGCAGAAAAGTGTGAGTGACATTGATGTTGCATCCTTTATGCATTGGCTCATTTCATCAAAAGCCAGCAAACAGGAGGAATGTGCTTGTTGGGTTTTTCTTTTGAGGAAGAACTATGTAAGCACAGCAGCATCTGGTCTCTGTGGCGCAATTGGTTAGCGCGTTCGGCTGTTAACCGAAAGGATGGTGGTTCGAGCCCACCCAGGGACGATGTATGTTCCTTTCTCTTCTTTTTTAGACGTATTTTGTGCAAACAGATTAACTACATTTCAACATTTCACTCAAACAAATCAGCCTCTCGCCCAACGTGGGGCTCCAACCCACGACCCTGAGATTAAGAGTGTCATGCTCTACCGACTGAGCTAGCCGGGCGATTTTTGTAGGACCCCAAAGGCACTTGCTGTCACCACATGTTGACATGTTGAGCAGGACCTGAGCTATGTTTGTGGAATTTGTGCAGAAATTAAAGACCTTCACCCTTAAACATTCACTAAACCTGGTGCATGATCTCACATCCCAGAGATTGAGAATCTGGCAAACTAACAATCGAACTGGTCAGGTAACAGCAGCATTTGAAGTGGGGTCAAAAAGGTACCATTAAAGGCACTTGACATCCCAGCTCAGTTTCGTTGCATAGCCTCTTTATAGTTGTTGAAAAAACGTTTTGTAGCGGAAGAAAACATTAATTTACTGGAAGACAATCCAGTGATCGCTCTTAATATCAAAGTAAAACATGTACTGTGTCCTGATAAAATTTTGAGCATGTGCATTTCACCTTGGGATTTAAAGTGTTTCCCTTTAGTCTGAGTACATCAGCTGAAGGCAGCTTAACTTCTTTTTTGGTTCTTGAAGTCTTTTTTTATTCTCATCCGAAAGGCATAGCCTATTCTGTTCCAGAAAACATTGGGGATTCCAATGTATCAATGACCTAGTTGGGAAAATAATTGCTGAACTCTGTAATGATCCTGATCTCAGCAGTACCAAGTGCCACAAAGGTCCACAAATCAGTTTACTCATGTATTTTATTGCCTATGGTTTGGTTTGTAAATGTGTGTTGGTGATATGGATGCATTCATGATAGCACATTTTCTGGACAAAATGCGTCTTGGAGCAGCTCCTGCAGTGCTTCCATCAAATCTGTTTTGAATAGGTTTTGGGTGTATTTTCACAAATAATTTCAAAAGCGTCTTATCTAAGAGGACATAACCCTGCAACTGAAGGCAAGGGAGCTACACTGTGTAAACTGGTGAAAATCATACACATTCCGATGACTGGTGGACAAAAGGATCAAAACTTTGACAGGAAAAGGGTCTACAAACTGACCTTTTGTTTGAAGACCTGCAGGTCTTGACAAGTGAGAAACTGAAGGAAGGGCGAATTTTAGACAAGCTAGCAGAAAAGTGTGAGTGACATTGATGTTGCATCCTTTATGCATTGGCTCATTTCATCAAAAGCCAGCAAACAGGAGGAATGTGCTTGTTGGGTTTTTCTTTTGAGGAAGAACTATGTAAGCACAGCAGCATCTGGTCTCTGTGGCGCAATCGGTTAGCGCGTTCGGCTGTTAACCGAAAGGATGGTGGTTCGAGCCCACTCAGGGACGATGTATGTTCCTTTCTCTTCTTTTTTAGACGTATTTTGTGCAAACAGATTAACTAAATTTCAACATTTCACTCAAACAAATCAGCCTCTCACCCAACGTGGGGCTCGAACCCACGACCCTGAGATTAAGAGTCTCATGCTCTACCGACTGAGCTAGCCGGGCGATTTTTGTAGGACCCCAAAGGCACTTGCTGTCGCCACATGTTGACATGTTGAGCAGGACCTGAGCTATGTTTGTGGAATTTGTGCAGAAATTAAAGACCTTCACCCTTAAACATTCACTAAACCTGGTGCATGATCTCACATCCCAGAGATTGAGAATCTGGCAAACTAACAATCGAACTGGTCAGGTAACAGCAGCATTTGAAGTGGGGTCAAAAAGGTACCATTAAAGGCACTTGACATCCCAGCTCAGTTTCGTTGCATAGCCTCTTTATAGTTGTTGAAAAAACGTTTTGTAGCGGAAGAAAACATTAATTTACTGGAAGACAATCCAGTGATCGCTCTTAATATCAAAGTAAAACATGTACTCTGTCCTGATAAAATTTTGAGCATGTGCATTTCACCTTGGGATTTAAAGTGTTTCCCTTTAGTCTGAGTACATCAGCTGAAGGCAGCTTAACTTCTTTTTTGGTTCTTGAAGTCTTTTTTTATTCTCATCCGAAAGGCATAGCCTATTCTGTTCCAGAAAACATTGGGGATTCCAATGTATCAATGACCTAGTTGGGAAAATAATTGCTGAACTCTGTAATGATCCTGATCTCAGCAGTACCAAGTGCCACAAAGGTCCACAAATCAGTTTACTCATGTATTTTATTGCCTATGGTTTGGTTTGTAAATGTGTGTTGGTGATATGGATGCATTCATGATAGCACATTTTCTGGACAAAATGCGTCTTGGAGCAGCTCCTGCAGTGCTTCCATCAAATCTGTTTTGAATAGGTTTTGGGTGCATTTTCACACTAATTTCAAAAGCGTCTTATCTAAGACGACATAACCCTGCAACTGAAGGCAAGGGAGCTACACTGTGTAAACTGGTGAAAATCATACACATTCCGATGACTGGTGGACAAAAGGATCAAAACTTTGACAGGAAAAGGGTCTACAAACTGACCTTTTGTTTGAAGACCTGCAGGTCTTGACAAGTGAGAAATTGAAGGAAGGGCGAATTTTAGACAAGCTAGCAGAAAAGTGTGAGTGACATTGATGTTGCATCCTTTATGCATTGGCTCATTTCATCAAAAGCCAGCAAACAGGAGGAATGTGCTTGTTGGGTTTTTCTTTTGAGGAAGAACTATGTAAGCACAGCAGCATCTGGTCTCTGTGGCGCAATCGGTTAGCGCGTTCGGCTGTTAACCGAAAGGATGGTGGTTCGAGCCCACCCAGGGACGATGTATGTTCCTTTCTCTTCTTTTTTAGACGTATTTTGTGCAAACAGATTAACTAAATTTCAACATTTCACTCAAACAAATCAGCCTCTCGCCCAACATGGGGCTCGAACCCACGACCCTGAGATTAAGAGTCTCATGCTCTACTGACTGAGCTAGCCGGGCGATTTTTGTAGGACCCCAAAGGCACTTGCTGTCGCCACATGTTGACATGTTGAGCAGGACCTGAGCTATGTTTGTGGAATTTGTGCAGAAATTAAAGACCTTCACCCTTAAACATTCACTAAACCTGGTGCATGATCTCACATCCCAGAGATTGAGAATCTGGCAAACTAACAATCGAACTGGTCAGGTAACAGCAGCATTTGAAGTGGGGTCAAAAAGGTACCATTAAAGGCACTTGACATCCCAGCTCAGTTTCGTTGCATAGCCTCTTTATAGTTGTTGAAAAAACGTTTTGTAGCGGAAGAAAACATTAATTTACTGGAAGACAATCCAGTGATCGCTCTTAATATCAAAGTAAAACATGTACTCTGTCCTGATAAAATTTTGAGCATGTGCATTTCACCTTGGGATTTAAAGTGTTTCCCTTTAGTCTGAGTACATCAGCTGAAGGCAGCTTAACTTCTTTTTTGGTTCTTGAAGTCTTTTTTTATTCTCATCCGAAAGGCATAGCCTATTCTGTTCCAGAAAACATTGGGGATTCCAATGTATCAATGACCTAGTTGGGAAAATAATTGCTGAACTCTGTAATGATCCTGATCTCAGCAGTACCAAGTGCCACAAAGGTCCACAAATCAGTTTACTCATGTATTTTATTGCCTATGGTTTGGTTTGTAAATGTGTGTTGGTGATATGGATGCATTCATGATAGGACATTTTCTGGACAAAATGCGTCTTGGAGCAGCTCCTGCAGTGCTTCCATCAAATCTGTTTTGAATAGGTTTTGGGTGCATTTTCACAAATAATTTCAAAAGCGTCTTATCTAAGAGGACATAACCCTGCAACTGAAGGCAAGGGAGCTACACTGTGTAAACTGGTGAAAATCATACACATTCCGATGACTGGTGGACAAAAGGATCAAAACTTTGACAGGAAAAGGGTCTACAAACTGACCTTTTGTTTGAAGACCTGCAGGTCTTGACAAGTGAGAAATTGAAGGAAGGGCGAATTTTAGACAAGCTAGCAGAAAAGTGTGAGTGACATTGATGTTGCATCCTTTATGCATTGGCTCATTTCATCAAAAGCCAGCAAACAGGAGGAATGTGCTTGTTGGGTTTTTCTTTTGAGGAAGAACTATGTAAGCACAGCAGCATCTGGTCTCTGTGGCGCAATTGGTTAGCGCGTTCGGCTGTTAACCGAAAGGATGGTGGTTCGAGCCCACCCAGGGACGATGTATGTTCCTTTCTCTTCTTTTTTAGACGTATTTTGTGCAAACAGATTAACTACATTTCAACATTTCACTCAAACAAATCAGCCTCTCGCCCAACGTGGGGCTCCAACCCACGACCCTGAGATTAAGAGTGTCATGCTCTACCGACTGAGCTAGCCGGGCGATTTTTGTAGGACCCCAAAGGCACTTGCTGTCACCACATGTTGACATGTTGAGCAGGACCTGAGCTATGTTTGTGGAATTTGTGCAGAAATTAAAGACCTTCACCCTTAAACATTCACTAAACCTGGTGCATGATCTCACATCCCAGAGATTGAGAATCTGGCAAACTAACAATCGAACTGGTCAGGTAACAGCAGCATTTGAAGTGGGGTCAAAAAGGTACCATTAAAGGCACTTGACATCCCAGCTCAGTTTCGTTGCATAGCCTCTTTATAGTTGTTGAAAAAACGTTTTGTAGCGGAAGAAAACATTAATTTACTGGAAGACAATCCAGTGATCGCTCTTAATATCAAAGTAAAACATGTACTCTGTCCTGATAAAATTTTGAGCATGTGCATTTCACCTTGGGATTTAAAGTGTTTCCCTTTAGTCTGAGTACATCAGCTGAAGGCAGCTTAACTTCTTTTTTGGTTCTTGAAGTCTTTTTTTATTCTCATCCGAAAGGCATAGCCTATTCTGTTCCAGAAAACATTGGGGATTCCAATGTATCAATGACCTAGTTGGGAAAATAATTGCTGAACTCTGTAATGATCCTGATCTCAGCAGTACCAAGTGCCACAAAGGTCCACAAATCAGTTTACTCATGTATTTTATTGCCTATGGTTTGGTTTGTAAATGTGTGTTGGTGATATGGATGCATTCATGATAGGACATTTTCTGGACAAAATGCGTCTTGGAGCAGCTCCTGCAGTGCTTCCATCAAATCTGTTTTGAATAGGTTTTGGGTGCATTTTCACAAATAATTTCAAAAGCGTCTTATCTAAGAGGACATAACCCTGCAACTGAAGGCAAGGGAGCTACACTGTGTAAACTGGTGAAAATCATACACATTCCGATGACTGGTGGACAAAAGGATCAAAACTTTGACAGGAAAAGGGTCTACAAACTGACCTTTTGTTTGAAGACCTGCAGGTCTTGACAAGTGAGAAATTGAAGGAAGGGCGAATTTTAGACAAGCTAGCAGAAAAGTGTGAGTGACATTGATGTTGCATCCTTTATGCATTGGCTCATTTCATCAAAAGCCAGCAAACAGGAGGAATGTGCTTGTTGGGTTTTTCTTTTGAGGAAGAACTATGTAAGCACAGCAGCATCTGGTCTCTGTGGCGCAATTGGTTAGCGCGTTCGGCTGTTAACCGAAAGGATGGTGGTTCGAGCCCACCCAGGGACGATGTATGTTCCTTTCTCTTCTTTTTTAGACGTATTTTGTGCAAACAGATTAACTACATTTCAACATTTCACTCAAACAAATCAGCCTCTCGCCCAACGTGGGGCTCCAACCCACGACCCTGAGATTAAGAGTGTCATGCTCTACCGACTGAGCTAGCCGGGCGATTTTTGTAGGACCCCAAAGGCACTTGCTGTCACCACATGTTGACATGTTGAGCAGGACCTGAGCTATGTTTGTGGAATTTGTGCAGAAATTAAAGACCTTCACCCTTAAACATTCACTAAACCTGGTGCATGATCTCACATCCCAGAGATTGAGAATCTGGCAAACTAACAATCGAACTGGTCAGGTAACAGCAGCATTTGAAGTGGGGTCAAAAAGGTACCATTAAAGGCACTTGACATCCCAGCTCAGTTTCGTTGCATAGCCTCTTTATAGTTGTTGAAAAAACGTTTTGTAGCGGAAGAAAACATTAATTTACTGGAAGACAATCCAGTGATCGCTCTTAATATCAAAGTAAAACATGTACTCTGTCCTGATAAAATTTTGAGCATGTGCATTTCACCTTGGGATTTAAAGTGTTTCCCTTTAGTCTGAGTACATCAGCTGAAGGCAGCTTAACTTCTTTTTTGGTTCTTGAAGTCTTTTTTTATTCTCATCCGAAAGGCATAGCCTATTCTGTTCCAGAAAACATTGGGGATTCCAATGTATCAATGACCTAGTTGGGAAAATAATTGCTGAACTCTGTAATGATCCTGATCTCAGCAGTACCAAGTGCCACAAAGGTCCACAAATCAGTTTACTCATGTATTTTATTGCCTATGGTTTGGTTTGTAAATGTGTGTTGGTGATATGGATGCATTCATGATAGGACATTTTCTGGACAAAATGCGTCTTGGAGCAGCTCCTGCAGTGCTTCCATCAAATCTGTTTTGAATAGGTTTTGGGTGCATTTTCACAAATAATTTCAAAAGCGTCTTATCTAAGAGGACATAACCCTGCAACTGAAGGCAAGGGAGCTACACTGTGTAAACTGGTGAAAATCATACACATTCCGATGACTGGTGGACAAAAGGATCAAAACTTTGACAGGAAAAGGGTCTACAAACTGACCTTTTGTTTGAAGACCTGCAGGTCTTGACAAGTGAGAAATTGAAGGAAGGGCGAATTTTAGACAAGCTAGCAGAAAAGTGTGAGTGACATTGATGTTGCATCCTTTATGCATTGGCTCATTTCATCAAAAGCCAGCAAACAGGAGGAATGTGCTTGTTGGGTTTTTCTTTTGAGGAAGAACTATGTAAGCACAGCAGCATCTGGTCTCTGTGGCGCAATTGGTTAGCGCGTTCGGCTGTTAACCGAAAGGATGGTGGTTCGAGCCCACCCAGGGACGATGTATGTTCCTTTCTCTTCTTTTTTAGACGTATTTTGTGCAAACAGATTAACTACATTTCAACATTTCACTCAAACAAATCAGCCTCTCGCCCAACGTGGGGCTCCAACCCACGACCCTGAGATTAAGAGTGTCATGCTCTACCGACTGAGCTAGCCGGGCGATTTTTGTAGGACCCCAAAGGCACTTGCTGTCACCACATGTTGACATGTTGAGCAGGACCTGAGCTATGTTTGTGGAATTTGTGCAGAAATTAAAGACCTTCACCCTTAAACATTCACTAAACCTGGTGCATGATCTCACATCCCAGAGATTGAGAATCTGGCAAACTAACAATCGAACTGGTCAGGTAACAGCAGCATTTGAAGTGGGGTCAAAAAGGTACCATTAAAGGCACTTGACATCCCAGCTCAGTTTCGTTGCATAGCCTCTTTATAGTTGTTGAAAAAACGTTTTGTAGCGGAAGAAAACATTAATTTACTGGAAGACAATCCAGTGATCGCTCTTAATATCAAAGTAAAACATGTACTCTGTCCTGATAAAATTTTGAGCATGTGCATTTCACCTTGGGATTTAAAGTGTTTCCCTTTAGTCTGAGTACATCAGCTGAAGGCAGCTTAACTTCTTTTTTGGTTCTTGAAGTCTTTTTTTATTCTCATCCGAAAGGCATAGCCTATTCTGTTCCAGAAAACATTGGGGATTCCAATGTATCAATGACCTAGTTGGGAAAATAATTGCTGAACTCTGTAATGATCCTGATCTCAGCAGTACCAAGTGCCACAAAGGTCCACAAATCAGTTTACTCATGTATTTTATTGCCTATGGTTTGGTTTGTAAATGTGTGTTGGTGATATGGATGCATTCATGATAGGACATTTTCTGGACAAAATGCGTCTTGGAGCAGCTCCTGCAGTGCTTCCATCAAATCTGTTTTGAATAGGTTTTGGGTGCATTTTCACAAATAATTTCAAAAGCGTCTTATCTAAGAGGACATAACCCTGCAACTGAAGGCAAGGGAGCTACACTGTGTAAACTGGTGAAAATCATACACATTCCGATGACTGGTGGACAAAAGGATCAAAACTTTGACAGGAAAAGGGTCTACAAACTGACCTTTTGTTTGAAGACCTGCAGGTCTTGACAAGTGAGAAATTGAAGGAAGGGCGAATTTTAGACAAGCTAGCAGAAAAGTGTGAGTGACATTGATGTTGCATCCTTTATGCATTGGCTCATTTCATCAAAAGCCAGCAAACAGGAGGAATGTGCTTGTTGGGTTTTTCTTTTGAGGAAGAACTATGTAAGCACAGCAGCATCTGGTCTCTGTGGCGCAATTGGTTAGCGCGTTCGGCTGTTAACCGAAAGGATGGTGGTTCGAGCCCACCCAGGGACGATGTATGTTCCTTTCTCTTCTTTTTTAGACGTATTTTGTGCAAACAGATTAACTACATTTCAACATTTCACTCAAACAAATCAGCCTCTCGCCCAACGTGGGGCTCCAACCCACGACCCTGAGATTAAGAGTGTCATGCTCTACCGACTGAGCTAGCCGGGCGATTTTTGTAGGACCCCAAAGGCACTTGCTGTCACCACATGTTGACATGTTGAGCAGGACCTGAGCTATGTTTGTGGAATTTGTGCAGAAATTAAAGACCTTCACCCTTAAACATTCACTAAACCTGGTGCATGATCTCACATCCCAGAGATTGAGAATCTGGCAAACTAACAATCGAACTGGTCAGGTAACAGCAGCATTTGAAGTGGGGTCAAAAAGGTACCATTAAAGGCACTTGACATCCCAGCTCAGTTTCGTTGCATAGCCTCTTTATAGTTGTTGAAAAAACGTTTTGTAGCGGAAGAAAACATTAATTTACTGGAAGACAATCCAGTGATCGCTCTTAATATCAAAGTAAAACATGTACTGTGTCCTGATAAAATTTTGAGCATGTGCATTTCACCTTGGGATTTAAAGTGTTTCCCTTTAGTCTGAGTACATCAGCTGAAGGCAGCTTAACTTCTTTTTTGGTTCTTGAAGTCTTTTTTTATTCTCATCCGAAAGGCATAGCCTATTCTGTTCCAGAAAACATTGGGGATTCCAATGTATCAATGACCTAGTTGGGAAAATAATTGCTGAACTCTGTAATGATCCTGATCTCAGCAGTACCAAGTGCCACAAAGGTCCACAAATCAGTTTACTCATGTATTTTATTGCCTATGGTTTGGTTTGTAAATGTGTGTTGGTGATATGGATGCATTCATGATAGCACATTTTCTGGACAAAATGCGTCTTGGAGCAGCTCCTGCAGTGCTTCCATCAAATCTGTTTTGAATAGGTTTTGGGTGTATTTTCACAAATAATTTCAAAAGCGTCTTATCTAAGAGGACATAACCCTGCAACTGAAGGCAAGGGAGCTACACTGTGTAAACTGGTGAAAATCATACACATTCCGATGACTGGTGGACAAAAGGATCAAAACTTTGACAGGAAAAGGGTCTACAAACTGACCTTTTGTTTGAAGACCTGCAGGTCTTGACAAGTGAGAAACTGAAGGAAGGGCGAATTTTAGACAAGCTAGCAGAAAAGTGTGAGTGACATTGATGTTGCATCCTTTATGCATTGGCTCATTTCATCAAAAGCCAGCAAACAGGAGGAATGTGCTTGTTGGGTTTTTCTTTTGAGGAAGAACTATGTAAGCACATCAGCATCTGGTCTCTGTGGCGCAATTGGTTAGCGCGTTCGGCTGTTAACCGAAAGGATGGTGGTTCGAGCCCACCCAGGGACGATGTATGTTCCTTTCTCTTCTTTTTTAGACGTATTTTGTGCAAACAGATTAACTAAATTTCAACATTTCACTCAAACAAATCAGCCTCTCGCCCAACGTGGGGCTCGAACCCACGACCCTGAGATTAAGAGTCTCATGCTCTACCGACTGAGCTAGCTGGGAGATTTTTGTAGGACCCCAAAGGCACTTGCTGTCGCCACATGTTGACATGTTGAGCAGGACCTGAGCTATGTTTGTGGAATTTGTGCAGAAACTAAAGACCTTCACCCTTAAACATTCACTAAACCTGGTGCATGATCTCACATCCCAGAGATTGAGAATCTGGCAAACTAACAATCGAACTGGTCAGGTAACAGCAGCATTTGAAGTGGGGTCAAAAATGTACCATTAAAGGCACTTGACATCTCAGCTCAGTTTCGTTGCATAGCCTCTTTATAGTTGTTGAAAAAACGTTTTGTAGCGGAAGAAAACATTAATTTACTGGAAGACAATCTAGTGATCGCTCTTAATATCAAAGTAAAACATGTACTCTGTCCTGATAAAATTTTGACCATGTGCATTTCACCTTGGGATTTAAAGTGTTTCCCTTTAGTCTGAGTACATCAGCTGAAGGCAGCTTAACTTCTTTTTTGGTTCTTGAAGTCTTTTTTTATTCTCATCCGAAAGGCATAGCCTATTCTGTTCCAGAAAACATTGGGGATTCCAATGTATCAATGACCTAGTTGGGAAAATAATTGCTGAACTCTGTAATGATCCTGATCTCAGCAGTACCAAGTGCCACAAAGGTCCACAAATCAGTTTACTCATGTATTTTATTGCCTATGGTTTGGTTTGTAAATGTGTGTTGGTGATATGGATGCATTCATGATAGCACATTTTCTGGACAAAATGCGTCTTGGAGCAGCTCCTGCAGTGCTTCCATCAAATCTGTTTTGAATAGGTTTTGGGTGTATTTTCACAAATAATTTCAAAAGCGTCTTATCTAAGAGGACATAACCCTGCAACTGAAGGCAAGGGAGCTACACTGTGTAAACTGGTGAAAATCATACACATTCCGATGACTGGTGGACAAAAGGATCAAAACTTTGACAGGAAAAGGGTCTACAAACTGACCTTTTGTTTGAAGACCTGCAGGTCTTGACAAGTGAGAAACTGAAGGAAGGGCGAATTTTAGACAAGCTAGCAGAAAAGTGTGAGTGACATTGATGTTGCATCCTTTATGCATTGGCTCATTTCATCAAAAGCCAGCAAACAGGAGGAATGTGCTTGTTGGGTTTTTCTTTTGAGGAAGAACTATGTAAGCACAGCAGCATCTGGTCTCTGTGGCGCAATTGGTTAGCGCGTTCGGCTGTTAACCGAAAGGATGGTGGTTCGAGCCCACCCAGGGACGATGTATGTTCCTTTCTCTTCTTTTTTAGACGTATTTTGTGCAAACAGATTAACTACATTTCAACATTTCACTCAAACAAATCAGCCTCTCGCCCAACGTGGGGCTCCAACCCACGACCCTGAGATTAAGAGTGTCATGCTCTACCGACTGAGCTAGCCGGGCGATTTTTGTAGGACCCCAAAGGCACTTGCTGTCACCACATGTTGACATGTTGAGCAGGACCTGAGCTATGTTTGTGGAATTTGTGCAGAAATTAAAGACCTTCACCCTTAAACATTCACTAAACCTGGTGCATGATCTCACATCCCAGAGATTGAGAATCTGGCAAACTAACAATCGAACTGGTCAGGTAACAGCAGCATTTGAAGTGGGGTCAAAAAGGTACCATTAAAGGCACTTGACATCCCAGCTCAGTTTCGTTGCATAGCCTCTTTATAGTTGTTGAAAAAACGTTTTGTAGCGGAAGAAAACATTAATTTACTGGAAGACAATCCAGTGATCGCTCTTAATATCAAAGTAAAACATGTACTCTGTCCTGATAAAATTTTGAGCATGTGCATTTCACCTTGGGATTTAAAGTGTTTCCCTTTAGTCTGAGTACATCAGCTGAAGGCAGCTTAACTTCTTTTTTGGTTCTTGAAGTCTTTTTTTATTCTCATCCGAAAGGCATAGCCTATTCTGTTCCAGAAAACATTGGGGATTCCAATGTATCAATGACCTAGTTGGGAAAATAATTGCTGAACTCTGTAATGATCCTGATCTCAGCAGTACCAAGTGCCACAAAGGTCCACAAATCAGTTTACTCATGTATTTTATTGCCTATGGTTTGGTTTGTAAATGTGTGTTGGTGATATGGATGCATTCATGATAGGACATTTTCTGGACAAAATGCGTCTTGGAGCAGCTCCTGCAGTGCTTCCATCAAATCTGTTTTGAATAGGTTTTGGGTGCATTTTCACAAATAATTTCAAAAGCGTCTTATCTAAGAGGACATAACCCTGCAACTGAAGGCAAGGGAGCTACACTGTGTAAACTGGTGAAAATCATACACATTCCGATGACTGGTGGACAAAAGGATCAAAACTTTGACAGGAAAAGGGTCTACAAACTGACCTTTTGTTTGAAGACCTGCAGGTCTTGACAAGTGAGAAATTGAAGGAAGGGCGAATTTTAGACAAGCTAGCAGAAAAGTGTGAGTGACATTGATGTTGCATCCTTTATGCATTGGCTCATTTCATCAAAAGCCAGCAAACAGGAGGAATGTGCTTGTTGGGTTTTTCTTTTGAGGAAGAACTATGTAAGCACAGCAGCATCTGGTCTCTGTGGCGCAATTGGTTAGCGCGTTCGGCTGTTAACCGAAAGGATGGTGGTTCGAGCCCACCCAGGGACGATGTATGTTCCTTTCTCTTCTTTTTTAGACGTATTTTGTGCAAACAGATTAACTACATTTCAACATTTCACTCAAACAAATCAGCCTCTCGCCCAACGTGGGGCTCCAACCCACGACCCTGAGATTAAGAGTGTCATGCTCTACCGACTGAGCTAGCCGGGCGATTTTTGTAGGACCCCAAAGGCACTTGCTGTCACCACATGTTGACATGTTGAGCAGGACCTGAGCTATGTTTGTGGAATTTGTGCAGAAATTAAAGACCTTCACCCTTAAACATTCACTAAACCTGGTGCATGATCTCACATCCCAGAGATTGAGAATCTGGCAAACTAACAATCGAACTGGTCAGGTAACAGCAGCATTTGAAGTGGGGTCAAAAAGGTACCATTAAAGGCACTTGACATCCCAGCTCAGTTTCGTTGCATAGCCTCTTTATAGTTGTTGAAAAAACGTTTTGTAGCGGAAGAAAACATTAATTTACTGGAAGACAATCCAGTGATCGCTCTTAATATCAAAGTAAAACATGTACTGTGTCCTGATAAAATTTTGAGCATGTGCATTTCACCTTGGGATTTAAAGTGTTTCCCTTTAGTCTGAGTACATCAGCTGAAGGCAGCTTAACTTCTTTTTTGGTTCTTGAAGTCTTTTTTTATTCTCATCCGAAAGGCATAGCCTATTCTGTTCCAGAAAACATTGGGGATTCCAATGTATCAATGACCTAGTTGGGAAAATAATTGCTGAACTCTGTAATGATCCTGATCTCAGCAGTACCAAGTGCCACAAAGGTCCACAAATCAGTTTACTCATGTATTTTATTGCCTATGGTTTGGTTTGTAAATGTGTGTTGGTGATATGGATGCATTCATGATAGCACATTTTCTGGACAAAATGCGTCTTGGAGCAGCTCCTGCAGTGCTTCCATCAAATCTGTTTTGAATAGGTTTTGGGTGTATTTTCACAAATAATTTCAAAAGCGTCTTATCTAAGAGGACATAACCCTGCAACTGAAGGCAAGGGAGCTACACTGTGTAAACTGGTGAAAATCATACACATTCCGATGACTGGTGGACAAAAGGATCAAAACTTTGACAGGAAAAGGGTCTACAAACTGACCTTTTGTTTGAAGACCTGCAGGTCTTGACAAGTGAGAAACTGAAGGAAGGGCGAATTTTAGACAAGCTAGCAGAAAAGTGTGAGTGACATTGATGTTGCATCCTTTATGCATTGGCTCATTTCATCAAAAGCCAGCAAACAGGAGGAATGTGCTTGTTGGGTTTTTCTTTTGAGGAAGAACTATGTAAGCACAGCAGCATCTGGTCTCTGTGGCGCAATTGGTTAGCGCGTTCGGCTGTTAACCGAAAGGATGGTGGTTCGAGCCCACCCAGGGACGATGTATGTTCCTTTCTCTTCTTTTTTAGACGTATTTTGTGCAAACAGATTAACTAAATTTCAACATTTCACTCAAACAAATCAGCCTCTCGCCCAACGTGGGGCTCGAACCCACGACCCTGAGATTAAGAGTCTCATGCTCTACCGACTGAGCTAGCTGGGAGATTTTTGTAGGACCCCAAAGGCACTTGCTGTCGCCACATGTTGACATGTTGAGCAGGACCTGAGCTATGTTTGTGGAATTTGTGCAGAAACTAAAGACCTTCACCCTTAAACATTCACTAAACCTGGTGCATGATCTCACATCCCAGAGATTGAGAATCTGGCAAACTAACAATCGAACTGGTCAGGTAACAGCAGCATTTGAAGTGGGGTCAAAAATGTACCATTAAAGGCACTTGACATCTCAGCTCAGTTTCGTTGCATAGCCTCTTTATAGTTGTTGAAAAAACGTTTTGTAGCGGAAGAAAACATTAATTTACTGGAAGACAATCTAGTGATCGCTCTTAATATCAAAGTAAAACATGTACTCTGTCCTGATAAAATTTTGACCATGTGCATTTCACCTTGGGATTTAAAGTGTTTCCCTTTAGTCTGAGTACATCAGCTGAAGGCAGCTTAACTTCTTTTTTGGTTCTTGAAGTCTTTTTTTATTCTCATCCGAAAGGCATAGCCTATTCTGTTCCAGAAAACATTGGGGATTCCAATGTATCAATGACCTAGTTGGGAAAATAATTGCTGAACTCTGTAATGATCCTGATCTCAGCAGTACCAAGTGCCACAAAGGTCCACAAATCAGTTTACTCATGTATTTTATTGCCTATGGTTTGGTTTGTAAATGTGTGTTGGTGATATGGATGCATTCATGATAGCACATTTTCTGGACAAAATGCGTCTTGGAGCAGCTCCTGCAGTGCTTCCATCAAATCTGTTTTGAATAGGTTTTGGGTGTATTTTCACAAATAATTTCAAAAGCGTCTTATCTAAGAGGACATAACCCTGCAACTGAAGGCAAGGGAGCTACACTGTGTAAACTGGTGAAAATCATACACATTCCGATGACTGGTGGACAAAAGGATCAAAACTTTGACAGGAAAAGGGTCTACAAACTGACCTTTTGTTTGAAGACCTGCAGGTCTTGACAAGTGAGAAACTGAAGGAAGGGCGAATTTTAGACAAGCTAGCAGAAAAGTGTGAGTGACATTGATGTTGCATCCTTTATGCATTGGCTCATTTCATCAAAAGCCAGCAAACAGGAGGAATGTGCTTGTTGGGTTTTTCTTTTGAGGAAGAACTATGTAAGCACAGCAGCATCTGGTCTCTGTGGCGCAATTGGTTAGCGCGTTCGGCTGTTAACCGAAAGGATGGTGGTTCGAGCCCACCCAGGGACGATGTATGTTCCTTTCTCTTCTTTTTTAGACGTATTTTGTGCAAACAGATTAACTAAATTTCAACATTTCACTCAAACAAATCAGCCTCTCGCCCAACGTGGGGCTCCAACCCACGACCCTGAGATTAAGAGTGTCATGCTCTACCGACTGAGCTAGCCGGGCGATTTTTGTAGGACCCCAAAGGCACTTGCTGTCACCACATGTTGACATGTTGAGCAGGACCTGAGCTATGTTTGTGGAATTTGTGCAGAAATTAAAGACCTTCACCCTTAAACATTCACTAAACCTGGTGCATGATCTCACATCCCAGAGATTGAGAATCTGGCAAACTAACAATCGAACTGGTCAGGTAACAGCAGCATTTGAAGTGGGGTCAAAAAGGTACCATTAAAGGCACTTGACATCCCAGCTCAGTTTCGTTGCATAGCCTCTTTATAGTTGTTGAAAAAACGTTTTGTAGCGGAAGAAAACATTAATTTACTGGAAGACAATCCAGTGATCGCTCTTAATATCAAAGTAAAACATGTACTCTGTCCTGATAAAATTTTGAGCATGTGCATTTCACCTTGGGATTTAAAGTGTTTCCCTTTAGTCTGAGTACATCAGCTGAAGGCAGCTTAACTTCTTTTTTGGTTCTTGAAGTCTTTTTTTATTCTCATCCGAAAGGCATAGCCTATTCTGTTCCAGAAAACATTGGGGATTCCAATGTATCAATGACCTAGTTGGGAAAATAATTGCTGAACTCTGTAATGATCCTGATCTCAGCAGTACCAAGTGCCACAAAGGTCCACAAATCAGTTTACTCATGTATTTTATTGCCTATGGTTTGGTTTGTAAATGTGTGTTGGTGATATGGATGCATTCATGATAGCACATTTTCTGGACAAAATGCGTCTTGGAGCAGCTCCTGCAGTGCTTCCATCAAATCTGTTTTGAATAGGTTTTGGGTGTATTTTCACAAATAATTTCAAAAGCGTCTTATCTAAGAGGACATAACCCTGCAACTGAAGGCAAGGGAGCTACACTGTGTAAACTGGTGAAAATCATACACATTCCGATGACTGGTGGACAAAAGGATCAAAACTTTGACAGGAAAAGGGTCTACAAACTGACCTTTTGTTTGAAGACCTGCAGGCCTTGACAAGTGAGAAATTGAAGGAAGGGCGAATTTTAGACAAGCTAGCAGAAAAGTGTGAGTGACATTGATGTTGCATCCTTTATGCATTGGCTCATTTCATCAAAAGCCAGCAAACAGGAGGAATGTGCTTGTTGGGTTTTTCTTTTGAGGAAGAACTATGTAAGCACAGCAGCATCTGGTCTCTGTGGCGCAATTGGTTAGCGCGTTCGGCTGTTAACCGAAAGGATGGTGGTTCGAGCCCACCCAGGGACGATGTATGTTCCTTTCTCTTCTTTTTTAGACGTATTTTGTGCAAATAGATTAACTAAATTTCAACATTTCACTCAAACAAATCAGCCTCTCGCCCAACGTGGGGCTCCAACCCACGACCCTGAGATTAAGAGTGTCATGCTCTACCGACTGAGCTAGCCGGGCGATTTTTGTAGGACCCCAAAGGCACTTGCTGTCACCACATGTTGACATGTTGAGCAGGACCTGAGCTATGTTTGTGGAATTTGTGCAGAAATTAAAGACCTTCACCCTTAAACATTCACTAAACCTGGTGCATGATCTCACATCCCAGAGATTGAGAATCTGGCAAACTAACAATCGAACTGGTCAGGTAACAGCAGCATTTGAAGTGGGGTCAAAAAGGTACCATTAAAGGCACTTGACATCCCAGCTCAGTTTCGTTGCATAGCCTCTTTATAGTTGTTGAAAAAACGTTTTGTAGCGGAAGAAAACATTAATTTACTGGAAGACAATCCAGTGATCGCTCTTAATATCAAAGTAAAACATGTACTCTGTCCTGATAAAATTTTGAGCATGTGCATTTCACCTTGGGATTTAAAGTGTTTCCCTTTAGTCTGAGTACATCAGCTGAAGGCAGCTTAACTTCTTTTTTGGTTCTTGAAGTCTTTTTTTATTCTCATCCGAAAGGCATAGCCTATTCTGTTCCAGAAAACATTGGGGATTCCAATGTATCAATGACCTAGTTGGGAAAATAATTGCTGAACTCTGTAATGATCCTGATCTCAGCAGTACCAAGTGCCACAAAGGTCCACAAATCAGTTTACTCATGTATTTTATTGCCTATGGTTTGGTTTGTAAATGTGTGTTGGTGATATGGATGCATTCATGATAGCACATTTTCTGGACAAAATGCGTCTTGGAGCAGCTCCTGCAGTGCTTCCATCAAATCTGTTTTGAATAGGTTTTGGGTGTATTTTCACAAATAATTTCAAAAGCGTCTTATCTAAGAGGACATAACCCTGCAACTGAAGGCAAGGGAGCTACACTGTGTAAACTGGTGAAAATCATACACATTCCGATGACTGGTGGACAAAAGGATCAAAACTTTGACAGGAAAAGGGTCTACAAACTGACCTTTTGTTTGAAGACCTGCAGGTCTTGACAAGTGAGAAACTGAAGGAAGGGCGAATTTTAGACAAGCTAGCAGAAAAGTGTGAGTGACATTGATGTTGCATCCTTTATGCATTGGCTCATTTCATCAAAAGCCAGCAAACAGGAGGAATGTGCTTGTTGGGTTTTTCTTTTGAGGAAGAACTATGTAAGCACAGCAGCATCTGGTCTCTGTGGCGCAATCGGTTAGCGCGTTCGGCTGTTAACCGAAAGGATGGTGGTTCGAGCCCACCCAGGGACGATGTATGTTCCTTTCTCTTCTTTTTTAGACGTATTTTGTGCAAACAGATTAACTAAATTTCAACATTTCACTCAAACAAATCAGCCTCTCGCCCAACGTGGGGCTCGAACCCACGACCCTGAGATTAAGAGTCTCATGCTCTACCGACTGAGCTAGCTGGGCGATTTTTGTAGAACCCCAAAGGCACTTGCTGTCGCCACATGTTGACATGTTGAGCAGGACCTGAGCTATGTTTGTGGAATTTGTGCAGAAACTAAAGACCTTCACCCTTAAACATTCACTAAACCTGGTGCATGATCTCACATCCCAGAGATTGAGAATCTGGCAAACTAACAATCGAACTGGTCAGGTAACAGCAGCATTTGAAGTGGGGTCAAAAATGTACCATTAAAGGCACTTGACATCTCAGCTCAGTTTCGTTGCATAGCCTCTTTATAGTTGTTGAAAAAACGTTTTGTAGCGGAAGAAAACATTAATTTACTGGAAGACAATCCAGTGATCGCTCTTAATATCAAAGTAAAACATGTACTGTGTCCTGATAAAATTTTGAGCATGTGCATTTCACCTTGGGATTTAAAGTGTTTCCCTTTAGTCTGAGTACATCAGCTGAAGGCAGCTTAACTTCTTTTTTGGTTCTTGAAGTCTTTTTTTATTCTCATCCGAAAGGCATAGCCTATTCTGTTCCAGAAAACATTGGGGATTCCAATGTATCAATGACCTAGTTGGGAAAATAATTGCTGAACTCTGTAATGATCCTGATCTCAGCAGTACCAAGTGCCACAAAGGTCCACAAATCAGTTTACTCATGTATTTTATTGCCTATGGTTTGGTTTGTAAATGTGTGTTGGTGATATGGATGCATTCATGATAGCACATTTTCTGGACAAAATGCGTCTTGGAGCAGCTCCTGCAGTGCTTCCATCAAATCTGTTTTGAATAGGTTTTGGGTGTATTTTCACAAATAATTTCAAAAGCGTCTTATCTAAGAGGACATAACCCTGCAACTGAAGGCAAGGGAGCTACACTGTGTAAACTGGTGAAAATCATACACATTCCGATGACTGGTGGACAAAAGGATCAAAACTTTGACAGGAAAAGGGTCTACAAACTGACCTTTTGTTTGAAGACCTGCAGGTCTTGACAAGTGAGAAACTGAAGGAAGGGCGAATTTTAGACAAGCTAGCAGAAAAGTGTGAGTGACATTGATGTTGCATCCTTTATGCATTGGCTCATTTCATCAAAAGCCAGCAAACAGGAGGAATGTGCTTGTTGGGTTTTTCTTTTGAGGAAGAACTATGTAAGCACAGCAGCATCTGGTCTCTGTGGCGCAATTGGTTAGCGCGTTCGGCTGTTAACCGAAAGGATGGTGGTTCGAGCCCACCCAGGGACGATGTATGTTCCTTTCTCTTCTTTTTTAGACGTATTTTGTGCAAACAGATTAACTAAATTTCAACATTTCACTCAAACAAATCAGCCTCTCGCCCAACGTGGGGCTCCAACCCACGACCCTGAGATTAAGAGTGTCATGCTCTACCGACTGAGCTAGCCGGGCGATTTTTGTAGGACCCCAAAGGCACTTGCTGTCACCACATGTTGACATGTTGAGCAGGACCTGAGCTATGTTTGTGGAATTTGTGCAGAAATTAAAGACCTTCACCCTTAAACATTCACTAAACCTGGTGCATGATCTCACATCCCAGAGATTGAGAATCTGGCAAACTAACAATCGAACTGGTCAGGTAACAGCAGCATTTGAAGTGGGGTCAAAAAGGTACCATTAAAGGCACTTGACATCCCAGCTCAGTTTCGTTGCATAGCCTCTTTATAGTTGTTGAAAAAACGTTTTGTAGCGGAAGAAAACATTAATTTACTGGAAGACAATCCAGTGATCGCTCTTAATATCAAAGTAAAACATGTACTCTGTCCTGATAAAATTTTGAGCATGTGCATTTCACCTTGGGATTTAAAGTGTTTCCCTTTAGTCTGAGTACATCAGCTGAAGGCAGCTTAACTTCTTTTTTGGTTCTTGAAGTCTTTTTTTATTCTCATCCGAAAGGCATAGCCTATTCTGTTCCAGAAAACATTGGGGATTCCAATGTATCAATGACCTAGTTGGGAAAATAATTGCTGAACTCTGTAATGATCCTGATCTCAGCAGTACCAAGTGCCACAAAGGTCCACAAATCAGTTTACTCATGTATTTTATTGCCTATGGTTTGGTTTGTAAATGTGTGTTGGTGATATGGATGCATTCATGATAGCACATTTTCTGGACAAAATGCGTCTTGGAGCAGCTCCTGCAGTGCTTCCATCAAATCTGTTTTGAATAGGTTTTGGGTGTATTTTCACAAATAATTTCAAAAGCGTCTTATCTAAGAGGACATAACCCTGCAACTGAAGGCAAGGGAGCTACACTGTGTAAACTGGTGAAAATCATACACATTCCGATGACTGGTGGACAAAAGGATCAAAACTTTGACAGGAAAAGGGTCTACAAACTGACCTTTTGTTTGAAGACCTGCAGGTCTTGACAAGTGAGAAATTGAAGGAAGGGCGAATTTTAGACAAGCTAGCAGAAAAGTGTGAGTGACATTGATGTTGCATCCTTTATGCATTGGCTCATTTCATCAAAAGCCAGCAAACAGGAGGAATGTGCTTGTTGGGTTTTTCTTTTGAGGAAGAACTATGTAAGCACAGCAGCATCTGGTCTCTGTGGCGCAATCGGTTAGCGCGTTCGGCTGTTAACCGAAAGGATGGTGGTTCGAGCCCACCCAGGGACGATGTATGTTCCTTTCTCTTCTTTTTTAGACGTATTTTGTGCAAACAGATTAACTAAATTTCAACATTTCACTCAAACAAATCAGCCTCTCGCCCAACGTGGGGCTCGAACCCACGACCCTGAGATTAAGAGTCTCATGCTCTACCGACTGAGCTAGCTGGGCGATTTTTGTAGAACCCCAAAGGCACTTGCTGTCGCCACATGTTGACATGTTGAGCAGGACCTGAGCTATGTTTGTGGAATTTGTGCAGAAACTAAAGACCTTCACCCTTAAACATTCACTAAACCTGGTGCATGATCTCACATCCCAGAGATTGAGAATCTGGCAAACTAACAATCGAACTGGTCAGGTAACAGCAGCATTTGAAGTGGGGTCAAAAATGTACCATTAAAGGCACTTGACATCTCAGCTCAGTTTCGTTGCATAGCCTCTTTATAGTTGTTGAAAAAACGTTTTGTAGCGGAAGAAAACATTAATTTACTGGAAGACAATCTAGTGATCGCTCTTAATATCAAAGTAAAACATGTACTCTGTCCTGATAAAATTTTGAGCATGTGCATTTCACCTTGGGATTTAAAGTGTTTCCCTTTAGTCTGAGTACATCAGCTGAAGGCAGCTTAACTTCTTTTTTGGTTCTTGAAGTCTTTTTTTATTCTCATCCGAAAGGCATAGCCTATTCTGTTCCAGAAAACATTGGGGATTCCAATGTATCAATGACCTAGTTGGGAAAATAATTGCTGAACTCTGTTATGATCCTGATCTCAGCAGTACCAAGTGCCACAAAGGTCCACAAATCAGTTTACTCATGTATTTTATTGCCTATGGTTTGGTTTGTAAATGTGTGTTGGTGATATGGATGCATTCATGATAGCACATTTTCTGGACAAAATGCGTCTTGGAGCAGCTCCTGCAGTGCTTCCATCAAATCTGTTTTGAATAGGTTTTGGGTGCATTTTCACAAATAATTTCAAAAGCGTCTTATCTAAGAGGACATAACCCTGCAACTGAAGGCAAGGGAGCTACACTGTGTAAACTGGTGAAAATCATACACATTCCGATGACTGGTGGACAAAAGGATCAAAGCTTTGACAGGAAAAGGGTCTACAAACTGACCTTTTGTTTGAAGACCTGCAGGTCTTGACAAGTGAGAAACTGAAGGAAGGGCGAATTTTAGACAAGCTAGCAGAAAAGTGTGAGTGACATTGATGTTGCATCCTTTATGCATTGGCTCATTTCATCAAAAGCCAGCAAACAGGAGGAATGTGCTTGTTGGGTTTTTCTTTTGAGGAAGAACTATGTAAGCACAGCAGCATCTGGTCTCTGTGGCGCAATCGGTTAGCGCGTTCGGCTGTTAACCGAAAGGATGGTGGTTCGAGCCCACCCGGGGACGATGTACGTTCCTTTCTCTTCTTTTTTAGACGTATTTTGTGCAAACAGATTAACTAAATTTCAACATTTCACTCAAACAAATCAGCCTCTCGCCCAACGTGGGGCTCGAACCCACGACCCTGAGATTAAGAGTCTCATGCTCTACCGACTGAGCTAGCTGGGCGATTTTTGTAGAACCCCAAAGGCACTTGCTGTCGCCACATGTTGACATGTTGAGCAGGACCTGAGCTATGTTTGTGGAATTTGTGCAGAAACTAAAGACCTTCACCCTTAAACATTCACTAAACCTGGTGCATGATCTCACATCCCAGAGATTGAGAATCTGGCAAACTAACAATCGAACTGGTCAGGTAACAGCAGCATTTGAAGTGGGGTCAAAAATGTACCATTAAAGGCACTTGACATCTCAGCTCAGTTTCGTTGCATAGCCTCTTTATAGTTGTTGAAAAAACGTTTTGTAGCGGAAGAAAACATTAATTTACTGGAAGACAATCTAGTGATCGCTCTTAATATCAAAGTAAAACATGTACTCTGTCCTGATAAAATTTTGAGCATGTGCATTTCACCTTGGGATTTAAAGTGTTTCCCTTTAGTCTGAGTACATCAGCTGAAGGCAGCTTAACTTCTTTTTTGGTTCTTGAAGTCTTTTTTTATTCTCATCCGAAAGGCATAGCCTATTCTGTTCCAGAAAACATTGGGGATTCCAATGTATCAATGACCTAGTTGGGAAAATAATTGCTGAACTCTGTAATGATCCTGATCTCAGCAGTACCAAGTGCCACAAAGGTCCACAAATCAGTTTACTCATGTATTTTATTGCCTATGGTTTGGTTTGTAAATGTGTGTTGGTGATATGGATGCATTCATGATAGCACATTTTCTGGACAAAATGCGTCTTGGAGCAGCTCCTGCAGTGCTTCCATCAAATCTGTTTTGAATAGGTTTTGGGTGCATTTTCACAAATAATTTCAAAAGCGTCTTATCTAAGAGGACATAACCCTGCAACTGAAAGCAAGGGAGCTACACTGTGTAAACTGGTGAAAATCATACACATTCCGATGACTGGTGGACAAAAGGATCAAAACTTTGACAGGAAAAGGGTCTACAAACTGACCTTTTGTTTGAAGACCTGCAGGTCTTGACAAGTGAGAAATTGAAGGAAGGGCGAATTTTAGACAAGCTAGCAGAAAAGTGTGAGTGACATTGATGTTGCATCCTTTATGCATTGGCTCATTTCATCAAAAGCCAGCAAACAGGAGGAATGTGCTTGTTGGGTTTTTCTTTTGAGGAAGAACTATGTAAGCACAGCAGCATCTGGTCTCTGTGGCGCAATCGGTTAGCGCGTTCGGCTGTTAACCGAAAGGATGGTGGTTCGAGCCCACTCAGGGACGATGTATGTTCCTTTCTCTTCTTTTTTAGACGTATTTTGTGCAAACAGATTAACTAAATTTCAACATTTCACTCAAACAAATCAGCCTCTCACCCAACGTGGGGCTCGAACCCACGACCCTGAGATTAAGAGTCTCATGCTCTACCGACTGAGCTAGCCGGGCGATTTTTGTAGGACCCCAAAGGCACTTGCTGTCGCCACATGTTGACATGTTGAGCAGGACCTGAGCTATGTTTGTGGAATTTGTGCAGAAATTAAAGACCTTCACCCTTAAACATTCACTAAACCTGGTGCATGATCTCACATCCCAGAGATTGAGAATCTGGCAAACTAACAATCGAACTGGTCAGGTAACAGCAGCATTTGAAGTGGGGTCAAAAAGGTACCATTAAAGGCACTTGACATCCCAGCTCAGTTTCGTTGCATAGCCTCTTTATAGTTGTTGAAAAAACGTTTTGTAGCGGAAGAAAACATTAATTTACTGGAAGACAATCCAGTGATCGCTCTTAATATCAAAGTAAAACATGTACTGTGTCCTGATAAAATTTTGAGCATGTGCATTTCACCTTGGGATTTAAAGTGTTTCCCTTTAGTCTGAGTACATCAGCTGAAGGCAGCTTAACTTCTTTTTTGGTTCTTGAAGTCTTTTTTTATTCTCATCCGAAAGGCATAGCCTATTCTGTTCCAGAAAACATTGGGGATTCCAATGTATCAATGACCTAGTTGGGAAAATAATTGCTGAACTCTGTAATGATCCTGATCTCAGCAGTACCAAGTGCCACAAAGGTCCACAAATCAGTTTACTCATGTATTTTATTGCCTATGGTTTGGTTTGTAAATGTGTGTTGGTGATATGGATGCATTCATGATAGCACATTTTCTGGACAAAATGCGTCTTGGAGCAGCTCCTGCAGTGCTTCCATCAAATCTGTTTTGAATAGGTTTTGGGTGTATTTTCACAAATAATTTCAAAAGCGTCTTATCTAAGAGGACATAACCCTGCAACTGAAGGCAAGGGAGCTACACTGTGTAAACTGGTGAAAATCATACACATTCCGATGACTGGTGGACAAAAGGATCAAAACTTTGACAGGAAAAGGGTCTACAAACTGACCTTTTGTTTGAAGACCTGCAGGTCTTGACAAGTGAGAAACTGAAGGAAGGGCGAATTTTAGACAAGCTAGCAGAAAAGTGTGAGTGACATTGATGTTGCATCCTTTATGCATTGGCTCATTTCATCAAAAGCCAGCAAACAGGAGGAATGTGCTTGTTGGGTTTTTCTTTTGAGGAAGAACTATGTAAGCACAGCAGCATCTGGTCTCTGTGGTGCAATCGGTTAGCGCGTTCGGCTGTTAACCGAAAGGATGGTGGTTCGAGCCCACTCAGGGACGATGTATGTTCCTTTCTCTTCTTTTTTAGACGTATTTTGTGCAAACAGATTAACTAAATTTCAACATTTCACTCAAACAAATCAGCCTCTCGCCCAACGTGGGGCTCGAACCCACGACCCTGAGATTAAGAGTCTCATGCTCTACCGACTGAGCTAGCCGGGCGATTTTTGTAGGACCCCAAAGGCACTTGCTGTCGCCACATGTTGACATGTTGAGCAGGACCTGAGCTATGTTTGTGGAATTTGTGCAGAAACTAAAGACCTTCACCCTTAAACATGCACTAAACCTGGTGCATGATCTCACATCCCAGAGATTGAGAATCTGGCAAACTAACAATCGAACTGGTCAGGTAACAGCAGCATTTGAAGTGGGGTCAAAAATTTACCATTAAAGGCACTTGACATCTCAGCTCAGTTTCGTTGCATAGCCTCTTTATAGTTGTTGAAAAAACGTTTTGTAGCGGAAGAAAACATTAATTTACTGGAAGACAATCTAGTGATCGCTCTTAATATCAAAGTAAAACATGTACTCTGTCCTGATAAAATTTTGAGCATGTGCATTTCACCTTGGGATTTAAAGTGTTTCCCTTTAGTCTGAGTACATCAGCTGAAGGCAGCTTAACTTCTTTTTTGGTTCTTGAAGTCTTTTTTTATTCTCATCCGAAAGGCATAGCCTATTCTGTTCCAGAAAACATTGGGGATTCCAATGTATCAATGACCTAGTTGGGAAAATAATTGCTGAACTCTGTAATGATCCTGATCACAGCAGTACCAAGTGCCACAAAGGTCCACAAATCAGTTTACTCATGTATTTTATTGCCTATGGTTTGGTTTGTAAATGTGTGTTGGTGATATGGATGCATTCATGATAGCACATTTTCTGGACAAAATGCGTCTTGGAGCAGCTCCTGCAGTGCTTCCATCAAATCTGTTTTGAATAGGTTTTGGGTGCATTTTCACAAATAATTTCAAAAGCGTCTTATCTAAGAGGACATAACCCTGCAACTGAAGGCAAGGGAGCTACACTGTGTAAACTGGTGAAAATCATACACATTCCGATGACTGGTGGACAAAAGGATCAAAACTTTGACAGGAAAAGGGTCTACAAACTGACCTTTTGTTTGAAGACCTGCAGGTCTTGACAAGTGAGAAATTGAAGGAAGGGCGAATTTTAGACAAGCTAGCAGAAAAGTGTGAGTGACATTGATGTTGCATCCTTTATGCATTGGCTCATTTCATCAAAAGCCAGCAAACAGGAGGAATGTGCTTGTTGGGTTTTTCTTTTGAGGAAGAACTATGTAAGCACAGCAGCATCTGGTCTCTGTGGCGCAATTGGTTAGCGCGTTCGGCTGTTAACCGAAAGGATGGTGGTTCGAGCCCACCCAGGGACAATGTATGTTCCTTTCTCTTCTTTTTTAGACGTATTTTGTGCAAACAGATTAACTAAATTTCAACATTTCACTCAAACATATCAGCCTCTCGCCCAACGTGGGGCTCGAACCCACGACCCTGAGATTAAGAGTCTCATGCTCTACCGACTGAGCTAGCCGGGCGATTTTTGTAGGACCCCAAAGGCACTTGCTGTCGCCACATGTTGACATGTTGAGCAGGACCTGAGCTATGTTTGTGGAATTTGTGCAGAAACTAAAGACCTTCACCCTTAAACATTCACTAAACCTGGTGCATGATCTCACATCCCAGAGATTGAGAATCTGGCAAACTAACAATCGAACTGGTCAGGTAACAGCAGCATTTGAAGTGGGGTCAAAAATGTACCATTAAAGGCACTTGACATCTCAGCTCAGTTTCGTTGCATAGCCTCTTTATAGTTGTTGAAAAAACGTTTTGTAGCGGAAGAAAACATTAATTTACTGGAAGACAATCTAGTGATCGCTCTTAATATCAAAGTAAAACATGTACTCTGTCCTGATAAAATTTTGAGCATGTGCATTTCACCTTGGGATTTAAAGTGTTTCCCTTTAGTCTGAGTACATCAGCTGAAGGCAGCTTAACTTCTTTTTTGGTTCTTGAAGTCTTTTTTTATTCTCATCCGAAAGGCATAGCCTATTCTGTTCCAGAAAACATTGGGGATTCCAATGTATCAATGACCTAGTTGGGAAAATAATTGCTGAACTCTGTAATGATCCTGATCACAGCAGTACCAAGTGCCACAAAGGTCCACAAATCAGTTTACTCATGTATTTTATTGCCTATGGTTTGGTTTGTAAATGTGTGTTGGTGATATGGATGCATTCATGATAGCACATTTTCTGGACAAAATGCGTCTTGGAGCAGCTCCTGCAGTGCTTCCATCAAATCTGTTTTGAATAGGTTTTGGGTGCATTTTCACAAATAATTTCAAAAGCGTCTTATCTAAGAGGACATAACCCTGCAACTGAAGGCAAGGGAGCTACACTGTGTAAACTGGTGAAAATCATACACATTCCGATGACTGGTGGACAAAAGGATCAAAACTTTGACAGGAAAAGGGTCTACAAACTGACCTTTTGTTTGAAGACCTGCAGGTCTTGACAAGTGAGAAATTGAAGGAAGGGCGAATTTTAGACAAGCTAGCAGAAAAGTGTGAGTGACATTGATGTTGCATCCTTTATGCATTGGCTCATTTCATCAAAAGCCAGCAAACAGGAGGAATGTGCTTGTTGGGTTTTTCTTTTGAGGAAGAACTATGTAAGCACAGCAGCATCTGGTCTCTGTGGCGCAATCGGTTAGCGCGTTCGGCTGTTAACCGAAAGGATGGTGGTTCGAGCCCACTCAGGGACGAAGTATGTTCCTTTCTCTTCTTTTTTAGACGTATTTTGTGCAAACAGATTAACTAAATTTCAACATTTCACTCAAACAAATCAGCCTCTCGCCCAACGTGGGGCTCGAACCCACGACCCTGAGATTAAGAGTCTCATGCTCTACCGACTGAGCTAGCCGGGCGATTTTTGTAGGACCCCAAAGGCACTTGCTGTCGCCACATGTTGACATGTTGAGCAGGACCTGAGCTATGTTTGTGGAATTTGTGCAGAAACTAAAGACCTTCACCCTTAAACATTCACTAAACCTGGTGCATGATCTCACATCCCAGAGATTGAGAATCTGGCAAACTAACAATCGAACTGGTCAGGTAACAGCAGCATTTGAAGTGGGGTCAAAAATGTACCATTAAAGGCACTTGACATCTCAGCTCAGTTTCGTTGCATAGCCTCTTTATAGTTGTTGAAAAAACGTTTTGTAGCGGAAGAAAACATTAATTTACTGGAAGACAATCTAGTGATCGCTCTTAATATCAAAGTAAAACATGTACTCTGTCCTGATAAAATTTTGAGCATGTGCATTTCACCTTGGGATTTAAAGTGTTTCCCTTTAGTCTGAGTACATCAGCTGAAGGCAGCTTAACTTCTTTTTTGGTTCTTGAAGTCTTTTTTTATTCTCATCCGAAAGGCATAGCCTATTCTGTTCCAGAAAACATTGGGGATTCCAATGTATCAATGACCTAGTTGGGAAAATAAATGCTGAACTCTGTAATGATCCTGATCTCAGCAGTACCAAGTGCCACAAAGGTCCACAAATCAGTTTACTCATGTATTTTATTGCCTATGGTTTGGTTTGTAAATGTGTGTTGGTGATATGGATGCATTCATGATAGCACATTTTCTGGACAAAATGCGTCTTGGAGCAGCTCCTGCAGTGCTTCCATCAAATCTGTTTTGAATAGGTTTTGGGTGCATTTTCACAAATAATTTCAAAAGCGTCTTATCTAAGAGGACATAACCCTGCAACTGAAGGCAAGGGAGCTACACTGTGTAAACTGGTGAAAATCATACACATTCCGATGACTGGTGGACAAAAGGATCAAAACTTTGACAGGAAAAGGGTCTACAAACTGACCTTTTGTTTGAAGACCTGCAGGTCTTGACAAGTGAGAAATTGAAGGAAGGGCGAATTTTAGACAAGCTAGCAGAAAAGTGTGAGTGACATTGATGTTGCATCCTTTATGCATTGGCTCATTTCATCAAAAGCCAGCAAACAGGAGGAATGTGCTTGTTGGGTTTTTCTTTTGAGGAAGAACTATGTAAGCACAGCAGCATCTGGTCTCTGTGGCGCAATCGGTTAGCGCGTTCGGCTGTTAACCGAAAGGATGGTGGTTCGAGCCCACCCAGGGACGATGTATGTTCCTTTCTCTTCTTTTTTAGACGTATTTTGTGCAAACAGATTAACTAAATTTCAACATTTCACTCAAACAAATCAGCCTCTCGCCCAACGTGGGGCTCGAACCCACGACCCTGAGATTAAGAGTCTCATGCTCTACCGACTGAGCTAGCCGGGCGATTTTTGTAGGACCCCAAAGGCACTTGCTGTCGCCACATGTTGACATGTTGAGCAGGACCTGAGCTATGTTTGTGGAATTTGTGCAGAAACTAAAGACCTTCACCCTTAAACATTCACTAAACCTGGTGCATGATCTCACATCCCAGAGATTGAGAATCTGGCAAACTAACAATCGAACTGGTCAGGTAACAGCAGCATTTGAAGTGGGGTCAAAAATGTACCATTAAAGGCACTTGACATCTCAGCTCAGTTTCGTTGCATAGCCTCTTTATAGTTGTTGAAAAAACGTTTTGTAGCGGAAGAAA
Organism: Brachyhypopomus gauderio; assembly: GCF_052324685.1. Classification (NCBI taxonomy): domain Eukaryota; kingdom Metazoa; phylum Chordata; class Actinopteri; order Gymnotiformes; family Hypopomidae; genus Brachyhypopomus; species Brachyhypopomus gauderio. The sequence goes on along the minus strand of NC_135211.1, from coordinate 208,942 downwards.
ACATTAATTTACTGGAAGACAATCTAGTGATCGCTCTTAATATCAAAGTAAAACATGTACTCTGTCCTGATAAAATTTTGAGCATGTGCATTTCACCTTGGGATTTAAAGTGTTTCCCTTTAGTCTGAGTACATCAGCTGAAGGCAGCTTAACTTCTTTTTTGGTTCTTGAAGTCTTTTTTTATTCTCATCCGAAAGGCATAGCCTATTCTGTTCCAGAAAACATTGGGGATTCCAATGTATCAATGACCTAGTTGGGAAAATAAATGCTGAACTCTGTAATGATCCTGATCTCAGCAGTACCAAGTGCCACAAAGGTCCACAAATCAGTTTACTCATGTATTTTATTGCCTATGGTTTGGTTTGTAAATGTGTGTTGGTGATATGGATGCATTCATGATAGCACATTTTCTGGACAAAATGCGTCTTGGAGCAGCTCCTGCAGTGCTTCCATCAAATCTGTTTTGAATAGGTTTTGGGTGCATTTTCACAAATAATTTCAAAAGCGTCTTATCTAAGAGGACATAACCCTGCAACTGAAGGCAAGGGAGCTACACTGTGTAAACTGGTGAAAATCATACACATTCCGATGACTGGTGGACAAAAGGATCAAAACTTTGACAGGAAAAGGGTCTACAAACTGACCTTTTGTTTGAAGACCTGCAGGTCTTGACAAGTGAGAAATTGAAGGAAGGGCGAATTTTAGACAAGCTAGCAGAAAAGTGTGAGTGACATTGATGTTGCATCCTTTATGCATTGGCTCATTTCATCAAAAGCCAGCAAACAGGAGGAATGTGCTTGTTGGGTTTTTCTTTTGAGGAAGAACTATGTAAGCACAGCAGCATCTGGTCTCTGTGGCGCAATCGGTTAGCGCGTTCGGCTGTTAACCGAAAGGATGGTGGTTCGAGCCCACTCAGGGACGAAGTATGTTCCTTTCTCTTCTTTTTTAGACGTATTTTGTGCAAACAGATTAACTAAATTTCAACATTTCACTCAAACAAATCAGCCTCTCGCCCAACGTGGGGCTCGAACCCACGACCCTGAGATTAAGAGTCTCATGCTCTACCGACTGAGCTAGCCGGGCGATTTTTGTAGGACCCCAAAGGCACTTGCTGTCGCCACATGTTGACATGTTGAGCAGGACCTGAGCTATGTTTGTGGAATTTGTGCAGAAACTAAAGACCTTCACCCTTAAACATTCACTAAACCTGGTGCATGATCTCACATCCCAGAGATTGAGAATCTGGCAAACTAACAATCGAACTGGTCAGGTAACAGCAGCATTTGAAGTGGGGTCAAAAATGTACCATTAAAGGCACTTGACATCTCAGCTCAGTTTCGTTGCATAGCCTCTTTATAGTTGTTGAAAAAACGTTTTGTAGCGGAAGAAAACATTAATTTACTGGAAGACAATCTAGTGATCGCTCTTAATATCAAAGTAAAACATGTACTCTGTCCTGATAAAATTTTGAGCATGTGCATTTCACCTTGGGATTTAAAGTGTTTCCCTTTAGTCTGAGTACATCAGCTGAAGGCAGCTTAACTTCTTTTTTGGTTCTTGAAGTCTTTTTTTATTCTCATCCGAAAGGCATAGCCTATTCTGTTCCAGAAAACATTGGGGATTCCAATGTATCAATGACCTAGTTGGGAAAATAAATGCTGAACTCTGTAATGATCCTGATCTCAGCAGTACCAAGTGCCACAAAGGTCCACAAATCAGTTTACTCATGTATTTTATTGCCTATGGTTTGGTTTGTAAATGTGTGTTGGTGATATGGATGCATTCATGATAGCACATTTTCTGGACAAAATGCGTCTTGGAGCAGCTCCTGCAGTGCTTCCATCAAATCTGTTTTGAATAGGTTTTGGGTGCATTTTCACAAATAATTTCAAAAGCGTCTTATCTAAGAGGACATAACCCTGCAACTGAAGGCAAGGGAGCTACACTGTGTAAACTGGTGAAAATCATACACATTCCGATGACTGGTGGACAAAAGGATCAAAACTTTGACAGGAAAAGGGTCTACAAACTGACCTTTTGTTTGAAGACCTGCAGGTCTTGACAAGTGAGAAATTGAAGGAAGGGCGAATTTTAGACAAGCTAGCAGAAAAGTGTGAGTGACATTGATGTTGCATCCTTTATGCATTGGCTCATTTCATCAAAAGCCAGCAAACAGGAGGAATGTGCTTGTTGGGTTTTTCTTTTGAGGAAGAACTATGTAAGCACAGCAGCATCTGGTCTCTGTGGCGCAATCGGTTAGCGCGTTCGGCTGTTAACCGAAAGGATGGTGGTTCGAGCCCACTCAGGGACGAAGTATGTTCCTTTCTCTTCTTTTTTAGACGTATTTTGTGCAAACAGATTAACTAAATTTCAACATTTCACTCAAACAAATCAGCCTCTCGCCCAACGTGGGGCTCGAACCCACGACCCTGAGATTAAGAGTCTCATGCTCTACCGACTGAGCTAGCCGGGCGATTTTTGTAGGACCCCAAAGGCACTTGCTGTCGCCACATGTTGACATGTTGAGCAGGACCTGAGCTATGTTTGTGGAATTTGTGCAGAAACTAAAGACCTTCACCCTTAAACATTCACTAAACCTGGTGCATGATCTCACATCCCAGAGATTGAGAATCTGGCAAACTAACAATCGAACTGGTCAGGTAACAGCAGCATTTGAAGTGGGGTCAAAAATGTACCATTAAAGGCACTTGACATCTCAGCTCAGTTTCGTTGCATAGCCTCTTTATAGTTGTTGAAAAAACGTTTTGTAGCGGAAGAAAACATTAATTTACTGGAAGACAATCTAGTGATCGCTCTTAATATCAAAGTAAAACATGTACTCTGTCCTGATAAAATTTTGAGCATGTGCATTTCACCTTGGGATTTAAAGTGTTTCCCTTTAGTCTGAGTACATCAGCTGAAGGCAGCTTAACTTCTTTTTTGGTTCTTGAAGTCTTTTTTTATTCTCATCCGAAAGGCATAGCCTATTCTGTTCCAGAAAACATTGGGGATTCCAATGTATCAATGACCTAGTTGGGAAAATAAATGCTGAACTCTGTAATGATCCTGATCTCAGCAGTACCAAGTGCCACAAAGGTCCACAAATCAGTTTACTCATGTATTTTATTGCCTATGGTTTGGTTTGTAAATGTGTGTTGGTGATATGGATGCATTCATGATAGCACATTTTCTGGACAAAATGCGTCTTGGAGCAGCTCCTGCAGTGCTTCCATCAAATCTGTTTTGAATAGGTTTTGGGTGCATTTTCACAAATAATTTCAAAAGCGTCTTATCTAAGAGGACATAACCCTGCAACTGAAGGCAAGGGAGCTACACTGTGTAAACTGGTGAAAATCATACACATTCCGATGACTGGTGGACAAAAGGATCAAAACTTTGACAGGAAAAGGGTCTACAAACTGACCTTTTGTTTGAAGACCTGCAGGTCTTGACAAGTGAGAAATTGAAGGAAGGGCGAATTTTAGACAAGCTAGCAGAAAAGTGTGAGTGACATTGATGTTGCATCCTTTATGCATTGGCTCATTTCATCAAAAGCCAGCAAACAGGAGGAATGTGCTTGTTGGGTTTTTCTTTTGAGGAAGAACTATGTAAGCACAGCAGCATCTGGTCTCTGTGGCGCAATCGGTTAGCGCGTTCGGCTGTTAACCGAAAGGATGGTGGTTCGAGCCCACCCAGGGACGATGTATGTTCCTTTCTCTTCTTTTTTAGACGTATTTTGTGCAAACAGATTAACTAAATTTCAACATTTCACTCAAACAAATCAGCCTCTCGCCCAACATGGGGCTCGAACCCACGACCCTGAGATTAAGAGTCTCATGCTCTACTGACTGAGCTAGCCGGGCGATTTTTGTAGGACCCCAAAGGCACTTGCTGTCGCCACATGTTGACATGTTGAGCAGGACCTGAGCTATGTTTGTGGAATTTGTGCAGAAATTAAAGACCTTCACCCTTAAACATTCACTAAACCTGGTGCATGATCTCACATCCCAGAGATTGAGAATCTGGCAAACTAACAATCGAACTGGTCAGGTAACAGCAGCATTTGAAGTGGGGTCAAAAAGGTACCATTAAAGGCACTTGACATCCCAGCTCAGTTTCGTTGCATAGCCTCTTTATAGTTGTTGAAAAAACGTTTTGTAGCGGAAGAAAACATTAATTTACTGGAAGACAATCCAGTGATCGCTCTTAATATCAAAGTAAAACATGTACTCTGTCCTGATAAAATTTTGAGCATGTGCATTTCACCTTGGGATTTAAAGTGTTTCCCTTTAGTCTGAGTACATCAGCTGAAGGCAGCTTAACTTCTTTTTTGGTTCTTGAAGTCTTTTTTTATTCTCATCCGAAAGGCATAGCCTATTCTGTTCCAGAAAACATTGGGGATTCCAATGTATCAATGACCTAGTTGGGAAAATAATTGCTGAACTCTGTAATGATCCTGATCTCAGCAGTACCAAGTGCCACAAAGGTCCACAAATCAGTTTACTCATGTATTTTATTGCCTATGGTTTGGTTTGTAAATGTGTGTTGGTGATATGGATGCATTCATGATAGCACATTTCCTGGACAAAATGCGTCTTGGAGCAGCTCCTGCAGTGCTTCCATCAAATCTGTTTTGAATAGGTTTTGGGTGCATTTTCATAAATAATTTCAAAAGCGTCTTATCTAAGAGGACATAACCCTGCAACTGAAGGCAAGGGAGCTACACTGTGTAAACTGGTGAAAATCATACACATTCCGATGACTGGTGGACAAAAGGATCAAAACTTTGACAGGAAAAGGGTCTACAAACTGACCTTTTGTTTGTAGACCTGGAGGTCTTGACAAGTGAGAAATTGAAGGAAGGGCGAATTTTAGACAAGCTAGCAGAAAAGTGTGAGTGACATTGATGTTGCATCCTTTATGCATTGGCTCATTTCATCAAAAGCCAGCAAACAGGAGGAATGTGCTTGTTGGGTTTTTCTTTTGAGGAAGAACTATGTAAGCACAGCAGCATCTGGTCTCTGTGGCGCAATCGGTTAGCGCGTTCGGCTGTTAACCGAAAGGATGGTGGTTCGAGCCCACCCAGGGACGATGTATGTTCCTTTCTCTTCTTTTTTAGACGTATTTTGTGCAAACAGATTAAATAAATTTCAACATTTCACTCAAACAAATCAGCCTCTCGCCCAACGTGGGGCTCGAACCCACGACCCTGAGATTAAGAGTCTCATGCTCTACCGACTGAGCTAGCCGGGCGATTTTTGTAGGACCCCAAAGGCACTTGCTGTCGCCACATGTTGACATGTTGAGCAGGACCTGAGCTATGTTTGTGGAATTTGTGCAGAAACTAAAGACCTTCACCCTTAAACATTCACTAAACCTGGTGCATGATCTCACATCCCAGAGATTGAGAATCTGGCAAACTAACAATGGAACTGGTCAGGTAACAGCAGCATTTGAAGTGGGGTCAAAAATGTACCATTAAAGGCACTTGACATCTCAGCTCAGTTTCGTTGCATAGCCTCTTTATAGTTGTTGAAAAAACGTTTTGTAGCGGAAGAAAACATTAATTTACTGGAAGACAATCTAGTGATCGCTCTTAATATCAAAGTAAAACATGTACTCTGTCCTGATAAAATTTTGAGCATGTGCATTTCACCTTGGGATTTAAAGTGTTTCCCTTTAGTCTGAGTACATCAGCTGAAGGCAGCTTAACTTCTTTTTTGGTTCTTGAAGTCTTTTTTTATTCTCATCCGAAAGGCATAGCCTATTCTGTTCCAGAAAACATTGGGGATTCCAATGTATCAATGACCTAGTTGGGAAAATAATTGCTGAACTCTGTTATGATCCTGATCTCAGCAGTACCAAGTGCCACAAAGGTCCACAAATCAGTTTACTCATGTATTTTATTGCCTATGGTTTGGTTTGTAAATGTGTGTTGGTGATATGGATGCATTCATGATAGCACATTTTCTGGACAAAATGCGTCTTGGAGCAGCTCCTGCAGTGCTTCCATCAAATCTGTTTTGAATAGGTTTTGGGTGCATTTTCACAAATAATTTCAAAAGCGTCTTATCTAAGAGGACATAACCCTGCAACTGAAAGCAAGGGAGCTACACTGTGTAAACTGGTGAAAATCATACACATTCCGATGACTGGTGGACAAAAGGATCAAAACTTTGACAGGAAAAGGGTCTACAAACTGACCTTTTGTTTGAAGACCTGCAGGTCTTGACAAGTGAGAAATTGAAGGAAGGGCGAATTTTAGACAACCTAGCAGAAAATTGTGAGTGACATTGATGTTGCATCCTTTATGCATTGGCTCATTTCATCAAAAGCCAGCAAACAGGAGGAATGTGCTTGTTGGGTTTTTCTTTTGAGGAAGAACTATGTAAGCACAGCAGCATCTGGTCTCTGTGGCGCAATCGGTTAGCGCGTTAGGCTGTTAACCGAAAGGATGGTGGTTCGAGCCCACTCAGGGACGATGTATGTTCCTTTCTCTTCTTTTTTAGACGTATTTTGTGCAAACAGATTAACTAAATTTCAACATTTCACTCAAACAAATCAGCCTCTCGCCCAACGTGGGGCTCGAACCCACGACCCTGAGATTAAGAGTCTCATGCTCTACCGACTGAGCTAGCCGGGCGATTTTTGTAGGACCCCAAAGGCACTTGCTGTCGCCACATGTTGACATGTTGAGCAGGACCTGAGCTATGTTTGTGGAATTTGTGCAGAAACTAAAGACCTTCACCCTTAAACATTCACTAAACCTGGTGCATGATCTCACATCCCAGAGATTGAGAATCTGGCAAACTAACAATCGAACTGGTCAGGTAACAGCAGCATTTGAAGTGGGGTCAAAAATGAACCATTAAAGGCACTTGACATCTCAGCTCAGTTTCGTTGCATAGCCTCTTTATAGTTGTTGAAAAAACGTTTTGTAGCGGAAGAAAACATTAATTTACTGGAAGACAATCTAGTGATCGCTCTTAATATCAAAGTAAAACATGTACTCTGTCCTGATAAAATTTTGAGCATGTGCATTTCACCTTGGGATTTAAAGTGTTTCCCTTTAGTCTGAGTACATCAGCTGAAGGCAGCTTAACTTCTTTTTTGGTTCTTGAAGTCTTTTTTTATTCTCATCCGAAAGGCATAGCCTATTCTGTTCCAGAAAACATTGGGGATTCCAATGTATCAATGACCTAGTTGGGAAAATAATTGCTGAACTCTGTAATGATCCTGATCTCAGCAGTACCAAGTGCCACAAAGGTCCACAAATCAGTTTACTCATGTATTTTATTGCCTATGGTTTGGTTTGTAAATGTGTGTTGGTGATATGGATGCATTCATGATAGCACATTTTCTGGACAAAATGCGTCTTGGAGCAGCTCCTGCAGTGCTTCCATCAAATCTGTTTTGAATAGGTTTTGGGTGCATTTTCACAAATAATTTCAAAAGCGTCTTATCTAAGAGGACATAACCCTGCAACTGAAGGCAAGGGAGCTACACTGTGTAAACTGGTGAAAATCATACACATTCCGATGACTGGTGGACAAAAGGATCAAAACTTTGACAGGAAAAGGGTCTACAAACTGACCTTTTGTTTGAAGACCTGCAGGTCTTGACAAGTGAGAAACTGAAGGAAGGGCGAATTTTAGACAAGCTAGCAGAAAAGTGTGAGTGACATTGATGTTGCATCCTTTATGCATTGGCTCATTTCATCAAAAGCCAGCAAACAGGAGGAATGTGCTTGTTGGGTTTTTCTTTTGAGGAAGAACTATGTAAGCACAGCAGCATCTGGTCTCTGTGGCGCAATCGGTTAGCGCGTTCGGCTGTTAACCGAAAGGATGGTGGTTCGAGCCCACCCAGGGACGATGTATGTTCCTTTCTCTTCTTTTTTAGACGTATTTTGTGCAAACAGATTAACTAAATTTCAACATTTCACTCAAACAAATCAGCCTCTCACCCAACATGGGGCTCGAACTCACGACCCTGAGATTAAGAGTCTCATGCTCTACCGACTGAGCTAGCCGGGCGATTTTTGTAGGACCCCAAAGGCACTTGCTGTCGCCACATGTTGACATGTTGAGCAGGACCTGAGCTATGTTTGTGGAATTTGTGCAGAAATTAAAGACCTTCACCCTTAAACATTCACTAAACCTGGTGCATGATCTCACATCCCAGAGATTGAGAATCTGGCAAACTAACAATCGAACTGGTCAGGTAACAGCAGCATTTGAAGTGGGGTCAAAAAGGTACCATTAAAGGCACTTGACATCCCAGCTCAGTTTCGTTGCATAGCCTCTTTATAGTTGTTGAAAAAACGTTTTGTAGCGGAAGAAAACATTAATTTACTGGAAGACAATCCAGTGATCGCTCTTAATATCAAAGTAAAACATGTACTCTGTCCTGATAAAATTTTGAGCATGTGCATTTCACCTTGGGATTTAAAGTGTTTCCCTTTAGTCTGAGTACATCAGCTGAAGGCAGCTTAACTTCTTTTTTGGTTCTTGAAGTCTTTTTTTATTCTCATCCGAAAGGCATAGCCTATTCTGTTCCAGAAAACATTGGGGATTCCAATGTATCAATGACCTAGTTGGGAAAATAATTGCTGAACTCTGTAATGATCCTGATCTCAGCAGTACCAAGTGCCACAAAGGTCCACAAATCAGTTTACTCATGTATTTTATTGCCTATGGTTTGGTTTGTAAATGTGTGTTGGTGATATGGATGCATTCATGATAGCACATTTCCTGGACAAAATGCGTCTTGGAGCAGCTCCTGCAGTGCTTCCATCAAATCTGTTTTGAATAGGTTTTGGGTGCATTTTCATAAATAATTTCAAAAGCGTCTTATCTAAGAGGACATAACCCTGCAACTGAAGGCAAGGGAGCTACACTGTGTAAACTGGTGAAAATCATACACATTCCGATGACTGGTGGACAAAAGGATCAAAACTTTGACAGGAAAAGGGTCTACAAACTGACCTTTTGTTTGAAGACCTGCAGGTCTTGACAAGTGAGAAATTGAAGGAAGGGCGAATTTTAGACAAGCTAGCAGAAAAGTGTGAGTGACATTGATGTTGCATCCTTTATGCATTGGCTCATTTCATCAAAAGCCAGCAAACAGGAGGAATGTGCTTGTTGGGTTTTTCTTTTGAGGAAGAACTATGTAAGCACAGCAGCATCTGGTCTCTGTGGCGCAATCGGTTAGCGCGTTCGGCTGTTAACCGAAAGGATGGTGGTTCGAGCCCACCCAGGGACGATGTATGTTCCTTTCTCTTCTTTTTTAGACGTATTTTGTGCAAACAGATTAAATAAATTTCAACATTTCACTCAAACAAATCAGCCTCTCGCCCAACGTGGGGCTCGAACCCACGACCCTGAGATTAAGAGTCTCATGCTCTACCGACTGAGCTAGCCGGGCGATTTTTGTAGGACCCCAAAGGCACTTGCTGTCGCCACATGTTGACATGTTGAGCAGGACCTGAGCTATGTTTGTGGAATTTGTGCAGAAACTAAAGACCTTCACCCTTAAACATTCACTAAACCTGGTGCATGATCTCACATCCCAGAGATTGAGAATCTGGCAAACTAACAATGGAACTGGTCAGGTAACAGCAGCATTTGAAGTGGGGTCAAAAATGTACCATTAAAGGCACTTGACATCTCAGCTCAGTTTCGTTGCATAGCCTCTTTATAGTTGTTGAAAAAACGTTTTGTAGCGGAAGAAAACATTAATTTACTGGAAGACAATCTAGTGATCGCTCTTAATATCAAAGTAAAACATGTACTCTGTCCTGATAAAATTTTGAGCATGTGCATTTCACCTTGGGATTTAAAGTGTTTCCCTTTAGTCTGAGTACATCAGCTGAAGGCAGCTTAACTTCTTTTTTGGTTCTTGAAGTCTTTTTTTATTCTCATCCGAAAGGCATAGCCTATTCTGTTCCAGAAAACATTGGGGATTCCAATGTATCAATGACCTAGTTGGGAAAATAATTGCTGAACTCTGTTATGATCCTGATCTCAGCAGTACCAAGTGCCACAAAGGTCCACAAATCAGTTTACTCATGTATTTTATTGCCTATGGTTTGGTTTGTAAATGTGTGTTGGTGATATGGATGCATTCATGATAGCACATTTTCTGGACAAAATGCGTCTTGGAGCAGCTCCTGCAGTGCTTCCATCAAATCTGTTTTGAATAGGTTTTGGGTGCATTTTCACAAATAATTTCAAAAGCGTCTTATCTAAGAGGACATAACCCTGCAACTGAAAGCAAGGGAGCTACACTGTGTAAACTGGTGAAAATCATACACATTCCGATGACTGGTGGACAAAAGGATCAAAACTTTGACAGGAAAAGGGTCTACAAACTGACCTTTTGTTTGAAGACCTGCAGGTCTTGACAAGTGAGAAATTGAAGGAAGGGCGAATTTTAGACAAGCTAGCAGAAAATTGTGAGTGACATTGATGTTGCATCCTTTATGCATTGGCTCATTTCATCAAAAGCCAGCAAACAGGAGGAATGTGCTTGTTGGGTTTTTCTTTTGAGGAAGAACTATGTAAGCACAGCAGCATCTGGTCTCTGTGGCGCAATCGGTTAGCGCGTTAGGCTGTTAACCGAAAGGATGGTGGTTCGAGCCCACTCAGGGACGATGTATGTTCCTTTCTCTTCTTTTTTAGACGTATTTTGTGCAAACAGATTAACTAAATTTCAACATTTCACTCAAACAAATCAGCCTCTCGCCCAACGTGGGGCTCGAACCCACGACCCTGAGATTAAGAGTCTCATGCTCTACCGACTGAGCTAGCCGGGCGATTTTTGTAGGACCCCAAAGGCACTTGCTGTCGCCACATGTTGACATGTTGAGCAGGACCTGAGCTATGTTTGTGGAATTTGTGCAGAAACTAAAGACCTTCACCCTTAAACATTCACTAAACCTGGTGCATGATCTCACATCCCAGAGATTGAGAATCTGGCAAACTAACAATCGAACTGGTCAGGTAACAGCAGCATTTGAAGTGGGGTCAAAAATGAACCATTAAAGGCACTTGACATCTCAGCTCAGTTTCGTTGCATAGCCTCTTTATAGTTGTTGAAAAAACGTTTTGTAGCGGAAGAAAACATTAATTTACTGGAAGACAATCTAGTGATCGCTCTTAATATCAAAGTAAAACATGTACTCTGTCCTGATAAAATTTTGAGCATGTGCATTTCACCTTGGGATTTAAAGTGTTTCCCTTTAGTCTGAGTACATCAGCTGAAGGCAGCTTAACTTCTTTTTTGGTTCTTGAAGTCTTTTTTTATTCTCATCCGAAAGGCATAGCCTATTCTGTTCCAGAAAACATTGGGGATTCCAATGTATCAATGACCTAGTTGGGAAAATAATTGCTGAACTCTGTAATGATCCTGATCTCAGCAGTACCAAGTGCCACAAAGGTCCACAAATCAGTTTACTCATGTATTTTATTGCCTATGGTTTGGTTTGTAAATGTGTGTTGGTGATATGGATGCATTCATGATAGCACATTTTCTGGACAAAATGCGTCTTGGAGCAGCTCCTGCAGTGCTTCCATCAAATCTGTTTTGAATAGGTTTTGGGTGCATTTTCACAAATAATTTCAAAAGCGTCTTATCTAAGAGGACATAACCCTGCAACTGAAGGCAAGGGAGCTACACTGTGTAAACTGGTGAAAATCATACACATTCCGATGACTGGTGGACAAAAGGATCAAAACTTTGACAGGAAAAGGGTCTACAAACTGACCTTTTGTTTGAAGACCTGCAGGTCTTGACAAGTGAGAAACTGAAGGAAGGGCGAATTTTAGACAAGCTAGCAGAAAAGTGTGAGTGACATTGATGTTGCATCCTTTATGCATTGGCTCATTTCATCAAAAGCCAGCAAACAGGAGGAATGTGCTTGTTGGGTTTTTCTTTATAGGAAGAACTATGTAAGCACAGCAGCATCTGGTCTCTGTGGCGCAATCGGTTAGCGCGTTCGGCTGTTAAACGAAAGGATGGTGGTTCGAGCCCACCCAGGGACGATGTATGTTCCTTTCTCTTCTTTTTTAGACGTATTTTGTGCAAACAGATTAACTAAATTTCAACATTTCACTCAAACAAATCAGCCTCTCACCCAACATGGGGCTCGAACTCACGACCCTGAGATTAAGAGTCTCATGCTCTACCGACTGAGCTAGCCGGGCGATTTTTGTAGGACCCCAAAGGCACTTGCTGTCGCCACATGTTGACATGTTGAGCAGGACCTGAGCTATGTTTGTGGAATTTGTGCAGAAATTAAAGACCTTCACCCTTAAACATTCACTAAACCTGGTGCATGATCTCACATCCCAGAGATTGAGAATCTGGCAAACTAACAATCGAACTGGTCAGGTAACAGCAGCATTTGAAGTGGGGTCAAAAAGGTACCATTAAAGGCACTTGACATCCCAGCTCAGTTTCGTTGCATAGCCTCTTTATAGTTGTTGAAAAAACGTTTTGTAGCGGAAGAAAACATTAATTTACTGGAAGACAATCCAGTGATCGCTCTTAATATCAAAGTAAAACATGTACTCTGTCCTGATAAAATTTTGAGCATGTGCATTTCACCTTGGGATTTAAAGTGTTTCCCTTTAGTCTGAGTACATCAGCTGAAGGCAGCTTAACTTCTTTTTTGGTTCTTGAAGTCTTTTTTTATTCTCATCCGAAAGGCATAGCCTATTCTGTTCCAGAAAACATTGGGGATTCCAATGTATCAATGACCTAGTTGGGAAAATAATTGCTGAACTCTGTTATGATCCTGATCTCAGCAGTACCAAGTGCCACAAAGGTCCACAAATCAGTTTACTCATGTATTTTATTGCCTATGGTTTGGTTTGTAAATGTGTGTTGGTGATATGGATGCATTCATGATAGCACATTTTCTGGACAAAATGCGTCTTGGAGCAGCTCCTGCAGTGCTTCCATCAAATGTGTTTTGAATAGGTTTTGGGTGCATTTTCACAAATAATTTCAAAAGCGTCTTATCTAAGACGACATAACCCTGCAACTGAAGGCAAGGGAGCTACACTGTGTAAACTGGTGAAAATCATACACATTCCGATGACTGGTGGACAAAAGGATCAAAACTTTGACAGGAAAAGGGTCTACAAACTGACCTTTTGTTTGAAGACCTGGAGGTCTTGACAAGTGAGAAATTGAAGGAAGGGCGAATTTTAGACAAGCTAGCAGAAAAGTGTGAGTGACATTGATGTTGCATCCTTTATGCATTGGCTCATTTCATCAAAAGCCAGCAAACAGGAGGAATGTGCTTGTTGGGTTTTTCTTTTGAGGAAGAACTATGTAAGCACAGCAGCATCTGGTCTCTGTGGCGCAATCGGTTAGCGCGTTCGGCTGTTAACCGAAAGGATGGTGGTTCGAGCCCACCCAGGGACGATGTATGTTCCTTTCTCTTCTTTTTTAGACGTATTTTGTGCAAACAGATTAACTAAATTTCAACATTTCACTCAAACAAATCAGCCTCTCGCCCAACGTGGGGCTCGAACCCACGACCCTGAGATTAAGAGTCTCATGCTTTACCGACTGAGCTAGCCGGGCGATTTTTGTAGGACCCCAAAGGCACTTGCTGTCGCCACATGTTGACATGTTGAGCAGGACCTGAGCTATGTTTGTGGAATTTGTGCAGAAACTAAAGACCTTCACCCTTAAACATTCACTAAACCTGGTGCATGATCTCACATCCCAGAGATTGAGAATCTGGCAAACTAACAATGGAACTGGTCAGGTAACAGCAGCATTTGAAGTGGGGTCAAAAATGTACCATTAAAGGCACTTGACATCTCAGCTCAGTTTCGTTGCATAGCCTCTTTATAGTTGTTGAAAAAACGTTTTGTAGCGGAAGAAAACATTAATTTACTGGAAGACAATCTAGTGATCGCTCTTAATATCAAAGTAAAACATGTACTCTGTCCTGATAAAATTTTGAGCATGTGCATTTCACCTTGGGATTTAAAGTGTTTCCCTTTAGTCTGAGTACATCAGCTGAAGGCAGCTTAACTTCTTTTTTGGTTCTTGAAGTCTTTTTTTATTCTCATCCGAAAGGCATAGCCTATTCTGTTCCAGAAAACATTGGGGATTCCAATGTATCAATGACCTAGTTGGGAAAATAATTGCTGAACTCTGTAATGATCCTGATCTCAGCAGTACCAAGTGCCACAAAGGTCCACAAATCAGTTTACTCATGTATTTTATTGCCTATGGTTTGGTTTGTAAATGTGTGTTGGTGATATGGATGCATTCATGATAGCACATTTTCTGGACAAAATGCGTCTTGGAGCAGCTCCTGCAGTGCTTCCATCAAATCTGTTTTGAATAGGTTTTGGGTGCATTTTCACAAATAATTTCAAAAGCGTCTTATCTAAGAGGACATAACCCTGCAACTGAAGGCAAGGGAGCTACACTGTGTAAACTGGTGAAAATCATACACATTCCGATGACTGGTGGACAAAAGGATCAAAACTTTGACAGGAAAAGGGTCTACAAACTGACCTTTTGTTTGAAGACCTGCAGGGCTTGACAAGTGAGAAATTGAAGGAAGGGCGAATTTTAGACAAGCTAGCAGAAAATTGTGAGTGACATTGATGTTGCATCCTTTATGCATTGGCTCATTTCATCAAAAGCCAGCAAACAGGAGGAATGTGCTTGTTGGGTTTTTCTTTATAGGAAGAACTATGTAAGCACAGCAGCATCTGGTCTCTGTGGCGCAATCGGTTTGCGCGTTCGGCTGTTAACCGAAAGGATGGTGGTTCGAGCCCACCCAGGGACGATGTATGTTCCTTTCTCTTCTTTTTTAGACGTATTTTGTGCAAACAGATTAACTAAATTTCAACATTTCACTCAAACAAATCAGCCTCTCGCCCAACATGGGGCTCGAACTCACGACCCTGAGATTAAGAGTCTCATGCTTTACCGACTGAGCTAGCCGGGCGATTTTTGTAGGACCCCAAAGGCACTTGCTGTCGCCACATGTTGACATGTTGAGCAGGACCTGAGCTATGTTTGTGGAATTTGTGCAGAAATTAAAGACCTTCACCCTTAAACATTCACTAAACCTGGTGCATGATCTCACATCCCAGAGATTGAGAATCTGGCAAACTAACAATCGAACTGGTCAGGTAACAGCAGCATTTGAAGTGGGGTCAAAAAGGTACCATTAAAGGCACTTGACATCCCAGCTCAGTTTCGTTGCATAGCCTCTTTATAGTTGTTGAAAAAACGTTTTGTAGCGGAAGAAAACATTAATTTACTGGAAGACAATCCATTGATCACTCCTAATATCAAAGTAAAACATGTACTCTGTCCTGATAAAATTTTGAGCATGTGCATTTCACCTTGGGATTTAAAGTGTTTCCCTTTAGTCTGAGTACATCAGCTGAAGGCAGCTTAACTTCTTTTTTGGTTCTTGAAGTCTTTTTTTATTCTCATCCGAAAGGCATAGCCTATTCTGTTCCAGAAAACATTGGGGATTCCAATGTATCAATGACCTAGTTGGGAAAATAATTGCTGAACTCTGTTATGATCCTGATCTCAGCAGTACCAAGTGCCACAAAGGTCCACAAATCAGTTTACTCATGTATTTTATTGCCTATGGTTTGGTTTGTAAATGTGTGTTGGTGATATGGATGCATTCATGATAGCACATTTTCTGGACAAAATGCGTCTTGGAGCAGCTCCTGCAGTGCTTCCATCAAATCTGTTTTGAATAGGTTTTGGGTGCATTTTCACAAATAATTTCAAAAGCGTCTTATCTAAGAGGACATAACCCTGCAACTGAAGGCAAGGGAGCTACACTGTGTAAACTGGTGAAAATCATACACATTCCGATGACTGGTGGACAAAAGGATCAAAACTTTGACAGGAAAAGGGTCTACAAACTGACCTTTTGTTTGAAGACCTGCAGGTCTTGACAAGTGAGAAATTGAAGGAAGGGCGAATTTTAGACAAGCTAGCAGAAAAGTGTGAGTGACATTGATGTTGCATCCTTTATGCATTGGCTCATTTCATCAAAAGCCAGCAAACAGGAGGAATGTGCTTGTTGGGTTTTTCTTTTGAGGAAGAACTATGTAAGCACAGCAGCATCTGGTCTCTGTGGCGCAATCGGTTAGCGCGTTCGGCTGTTAACCGAAAGGATGGTGGTTCGAGCCCACCCAGGGACGATGTATGTTCCTTTCTCTTCTTTTTTAGACGTATTTTGTGCAAACAGATTAACTAAATTTCAACATTTCACTCAAACAAATCAGCCTCTCGCCCAACGTGGGGCTCGAACCCACGACCCTGAGATTAAGAGTCTCATGCTCTACCGACTGAGCTAGCCGGGCGATTTTTGTAGGAACCCAAAGGCACTTGCTGTCGCCACATGTTGACATGTTGAGCAGGACCTGAGCTATGTTTGTGGAATTTGTGCAGAAATTAAAGACCTTCACCCTTAAACATTCACTAAACCTGGTGCATGATCTCACATCCCAGAGATTGAGAATCTGGCAAACTAACAATCGAACTGGTCAGGTAACAGCAGCATTTGAAGTGGGGTCAAAAAGGTACCATTAAAGGCACTTGACATCCCAGCTCAGTTTCGTTGCATAGCCTCTTTATAGTTGTTGAAAAAACGTTTTGTAGCGGAAGAAAACATTAATTTACTGGAAGACAATCCATTGATCACTCTTAATATCAAAGTAAAACATGTACTCTGTCCTGATAAAATTTTGAGCATGTGCATTTCACCTTGGGATTTAAAGTGTTTCCCTTTAGTCTGAGTACATCAGCTGAAGGCAGCTTAACTTCTTTTTTGGTTCTTGAAGTCTTTTTTTATTCTCATCCGAAAGGCATAGCCTATTCTGTTCCAGAAAACATTGGGGATTCCAATGTATCAATGACCTAGTTGGGAAAATAATTGCTGAACTCTGTAATGATCCTGATCTCAGCAGTACCAAGTGCCACAAAGGTCCACAAATCAGTTTACTCATGTATTTTATTGCCTATGGTTTGGTTTGTAAATGTGTGTTGGTGATATGGATGCATTCATGATAGCACATTTCCTGGACAAAATGCGTCTTGGAGCAGCTCCTGCAGTGCTTCCATCAAATCTGTTTTGAATAGGTTTTGGGTGCATTTTCATAAATAATTTCAAAAGCGTCTTATCTAAGAGGACATAACCCTGCAACTGAAGGCAAGGGAGCTACACTGTGTAAACTGGTGAAAATCATACACATTCCGATGACTGGTGGACAAAAGGATCAAAACTTTGACAGGAAAAGGGTCTACAAACTGACCTTTTGTTTGAAGACCTGGAGGTCTTGACAAGTGAGAAATTGAAGGAAGGGCGAATTTTAGACAAGCTAGCAGAAAAGTGTGAGTGACATTGATGTTGCATCCTTTATGCATTGGCTCATTTCATCAAAAGCCAGCAAACAGGAGGAATGTGCTTGTTGGGTTTTTCTTTTGAGGAAGAACTATGTAAGCACAGCAGCATCTGGTCTCTGTGGCGCAATCGGTTAGCGCGTTCGGCTGTTAACCGAAAGGATGGTGGTTCGAGCCCACCCAGGGACGATGTATGTTCCTTTCTCTTCTTTTTTAGACGTATTTTGTGCAAACAGATTAACTAAATTTCAACATTTCACTCAAACAAATCAGCCTCTCGCCCAACGTGGGGCTCGAACCCACGACCCTGAGATTAAGAGTCTCATGCTCTACCGACTGAGCTAGCCGGGCGATTTTTGTAGGACCCCAAAGGCACTTGCTGTCGCCACATGTTGACATGTTGAGCAGGACCTGAGCTATGTTTGTGGAATTTGTGCAGAAACTAAAGACCTTCACCCTTAAACATTCACTAAACCTGGTGCATGATCTCACATCCCAGAGATTGAGAATCTGGCAAACTAACAATCGAACTGGTCAGGTAACAGCAGCATTTGAAGTGGGGTCAAAAATGTACCATTAAAGGCACTTGACATCTCAGCTCAGTTTCGTTGCATAGCCTCTTTATAGTTGTTGAAAAAACGTTTTGTAGCGGAAGAAAACATTAATTTACTGGAAGACAATCTAGTGATCGCTCTTAATATCAAAGTAAAACATGTACTCTGTCCTGATAAAATTTTGAGCATGTGCATTTCACCTTGGGATTTAAAGTGTTTCCCTTTAGTCTGAGTACATCAGCTGAAGGCAGCTTAACTTCTTTTTTGGTTCTTGAAGTCTTTTTTTATTCTCATCCGAAAGGCATAGCCTATTCTGTTCCAGAAAACATTGGGGATTCCAATGTATCAATGACCTAGTTGGGAAAATAATTGCTGAACTCTGTAATGATCCTGATCTCAGCAGTACCAAGTGCCACAAAGGTCCACAAATCAGTTTACTCATGTATTTTATTGCCTATGGTTTGGTTTGTAAATGTGTGTTGGTGATATGGATGCATTCATGATAGCACATTTTCTGGACAAAATGCGTCTTGGAGCAGCTCCTGCAGTGCTTCCATCAAATCTGTTTTGAATAGGTTTTGGGTGCATTTTCACAAATAATTTCAAAAGCGTCTTATCTAAGAGGACATAACCCTGCAACTGAAGGCAAGGGAGCTACACTGTGTAAACTGGTGAAAATCATACACATTCCGATGACTGGTGGACAAAAGGATCAAAACTTTGACAGGAAAAGGGTCTACAAACTGACCTTTTGTTTGAAGACCTGCAGGTCTTGACAAGTGAGAAATTGAAGGAAGGGCGAATTTTAGACAAGCTAGCAGAAAAGTGTGAGTGACATTGATGTTGCATCCTTTATGCATTGGCTCATTTCATCAAAAGCCAGCAAACAGGAGGAATGTGCTTGTTGGGTTTTTCTTTTGAGGAAGAACTATGTAAGCACAGCAGCATCTGGTCTCTGTGGCGCAATCGGTTAGCGCGTTCGGCTGTTAACCGAAAGGATGGTGGTTCGAGCCCACCCAGGGACGATGTATGTTCCTTTCTCTTCTTTTTTAGACGTATTTTGTGCAAACAGATTAACTAAATTTCAACATTTCACTCAAACAAATCAGCCTCTCGCCCAACGTGGGGCTCGAACCCACGACCCTGAGATTAAGAGTCTCATGCTCTACCGACTGAGCTAGCCGGGCGATTTTTGTAGGACCCCAAAAGCACTTGCTGTCGCCACATGTTGACATGTTGAGCAGGACCTGAGCTATGTTTGTGGAATTTGTGCAGAGACTAAAGACCTTCACCCTTAAACATTCACTAAACCTGGTGCATGATCTCACATCCCAGAGATTGAGAATCTGGCAAACTAACAATCGAACTGGTCAGGTAACAGCAGCATTTGAAGTGGGGTCAAAAAGGTACCATTAAAGGCACTTGACATCCCAGCTCAGTTTCGTTGCATAGCCTCTTTATAGTTGTTGAAAAAACGTTTTGTAGCGGAAGAAAACATTAATTTACTGGAAGACAATCCAGTGATCGCTCTTAATATCAAAGTAAAACATGTACTCTGTCCTGATAAAATTTTGAGCATGTGCATTTCACCTTGGGATTTAAAGTGTTTCCCTTTAGTCTGAGTACATCAGCTGAAGGCAGCTTAACTTCTTTTTTGGTTCTTGAAGTCTTTTTTTATTCTCATCCGAAAGGCATAGCCTATTCTGTTCCAGAAAACATTGGGGATTCCAATGTATCAATGACCTAGTTGGGAAAATAATTGCTGAACTCTGTAATGATCCTGATCTCAGCAGTACCAAGTGCCACAAAGGTCCACAAATCAGTTTACTCATGTATTTTATTGCCTATGGTTTGGTTTGTAAATGTGTGTTGGTGATATGGATGCATTCATGATAGCACATTTTCTGGACAAAATGCGTCTTGGAGCAGCTCCTGCAGTGCTTCCATCAAATCTGTTTTGAATAGGTTTTGGGTGCATTTTCACAAATAATTTCAAAAGCGTCTTATCTAAGAGGACATAACCCTGCAACTGAAGGCAAGGGAGCTACACTGTGTAAACTGGTGAAAATCATACACATTCCGATGACTGGTGGACAAAAGGATCAAAACTTTGACAGGAAAAGGGTCTACAAACTGACCTTTTGTTTGAAGACCTGCAGGTCTTGACAAGTGAGAAATTGAAGGAAGGGCGAATTTTAGACAAGCTAGCAGAAAAGTGTGAGTGACATTGATGTTGCATCCTTTATGCATTGGCTCATTTCATCAAAAGCCAGCAAACAGGAGGAATGTGCTTGTTGGGTTTTTCTTTTGAGGAAGAACTATGTAAGCACAGCAGCATCTAGTCTCTGTGGCGCAATCGGTTAGCGCGTTCGGCTGTTAACCGAAAGGATGGTGGTTCGAGCCCACCCAGGGACGATGTATGTTCCTTTCTCTTCTTTTTTAGACGTATTTTGTGCAAACAGATTAACTAAATTTCAACATTTCACTCAAACAAATCAGCCTCTCGCCCAACGTGGGGCTCGAACCCACGACCCTGAGATTAAGAGTCTCATGCTCTATCGACTGAGCTAGCCGGGCGATTTTTGTAGGACCCCAAAGGCACTTGCTGTCGCCACATGTTGACATGTTGAGCAGGACCTGAGCTATGTTTGTGGAATTTGTGCAGAAATTAAAGACCTTCACCCTTAAACATTCACTAAACCTGGTGCATGATCTCACATCCCAGAGATTGAGAATCTGGCAAACTAACAATCGAACTGGTCAGGTAACAGCAGCATTTGAAGTGGGGTCAAAAAGGTACCATTAAAGGCACTTGACATCCCAGCTCAGTTTCGTTGCATAGCCTCTTTATAGTTGTTGAAAAAACGTTTTGTAGCGGAAGAAAACATTAATTTACTGGAAGACAATCCAGTGATCGCTCTTAATATCAAAGTAAAACATGTACTCTGTCCTGATAAAATTTTGAGCATGTGCATTTCACCTTGGGATTTAAAGTGTTTCCCTTTAGTCTGAGTACATCAGCTGAAGGCAGCTTAACTTCTTTTTTGGTTCTTGAAGTCTTTTTTTATTCTCATCCGAAAGGCATAGCCTATTCTGTTCCAGAAAACATTGGGGATTCCAATGTATCAATGACCTAGTTGGGAAAATAATTGCTGAACTCTGTAATGATCCTGATCTCAGCAGTACCAAGTGCCACAAAGGTCCACAAATCAGTTTACTCATGTATTTTATTGCCTATGGTTTGGTTTGTAAATGTGTGTTGGTGATATGGATGCATTCATGATAGCACATTTTCTGGACAAAATGCGTCTTGGAGCAGCTCCTGCAGTGCTTCCATCAAATCTGTTTTGAATAGGTTTTGGGTGCATTTTCACAAATAATTTCAAAAGCGTCTTATCTAAGACGACGTAACCCTGCAACTGAAGGCAAGGGAGCTACACTGTGTAAACTGGTGAAAATCATACACATTCCGATGACTGGTGGACAAAAGGATCAAAACTTTGACAGGAAAAGGGTCTACAAACTGACCTTTTGTTTGAAGACCTGGAGGTCTTGACAAGTGAGAAATTGAAGGAAGGGCGAATTTTAGACAAGCTAGCAGAAAAGTGTGAGTGACATTGATGTTGCATCCTTTATGCATTGGCTCATTTCATCAAAAGCCAGCAAACAGGAGGAATGTGCTTGTTGGGTTTTTCTTTTGAGGAAGAACTATGTAAGCACAGCAGCATCTGGTCTCTGTGGCGCAATCGGTTAGTGCGTTCGGCTGTTAACCGAAAGGATGGTGGTTCGAGCCCACCCAGGGACGATGTATGTTCCTTTCTCTTCTTTTTTAGACGTATTTTGTGCAAACAGATTAACTAAATTTCAACATTTCACTCAAACAAATCAGCCTCTCGCCCAACATGGGGCTCGAACTCACGACCCTGAGATTAAGAGTCTCATGCTCTACCGACTGAGCTAGCCGGGCGATTTTTGTAGGACCCCAAAGGCACTTGCTGTCGCCACATGTTGACATGTTGAGCAGGACCTGAGCTATGTTTGTGGAATTTGTGCAGAAATTAAAGACCTTCACCCTTAAACATTCACTAAACCTGGTGCATGATCTCACATCCCAGAGATTGAGAATCTGGCAAACTAACAATCGAACTGGTCAGGTAACAGCAGCATTTGAAGTGGGGTCAAAAAGGTACCATTAAAGGCACTTGACATCCCAGCTCAGTTTCGTTGCATAGCCTCTTTATAGTTGTTGAAAAAACGTTTTGTAGCGGAAGAAAACATTAATTTACTGGAAGACAATCCATTGATCACTCTTAATATCAAAGTAAAACATGTACTCTGTCCTGATAAAATTTTGAGCATGTGCATTTCACCTTGGGATTTAAAGTGTTTCCCTTTAGTCTGAGTACATCAGCTGAAGGCAGCTTAACTTCTTTTTTGGTTTTTGAAGTCTTTTTTTATTCTCATCCGAAAGGCATAGCCTATTCTGTTCCAGAAAACATTGGGGATTCCAATGTATCAATGACCTAGTTGGGAAAATAATTGCTGAACTCTGTAATGATCCTGATCTCAGCAGTACCAAGTGCCACAAAGGTCCACAAATCAGTTTACTCATGTATTTTATTGCCTATGGTTTGGTTTGTAAATGTGTGTTGGTGATATGGATGCATTCATGATAGCACATTTTCTGGACAAAATGCGTCTTGGAGCAGCTCCTGCAGTGCTTCCATCAAATCTGTTTTGAATAGGTTTTGGGTGCATTTTCACAAATAATTTCAAAAGCGTCTTATCTAAGACGACGTAACCCTGCAACTGAAGGCAAGGGAGCTACACTGTGTAAACTGGTGAAAATCATACACATTCCGATGACTGGTGGACAAAAGGATCAAAACTTTGACAGGAAAAGGGTCTACAAACTGACCTTTTGTTTGAAGACCTGGAGGTCTTGACAAGTGAGAAATTGAAGGAAGGGCGAATTTTAGACAAGCTAGCAGAAAAGTGTGAGTGACATTGATGTTGCATCCTTTATGCATTGGCTCATTTCATCAAAAGCCAGCAAACAGGAGGAATGTGCTTGTTGGGTTTTTCTTTTGAGGAAGAACTATGTAAGCACAGCAGCATCTGGTCTCTGTGGCGCAATCGGTTAGTGCGTTCGGCTGTTAACCGAAAGGATGGTGGTTCGAGCCCACCCAGGGACGATGTATGTTCCTTTCTCTTCTTTTTTAGACGTATTTTGTGCAAACAGATTAACTAAATTTCAACATTTCACTCAAACAAATCAGCCTCTCGCCCAACATGGGGCTCGAACTCACGACCCTGAGATTAAGAGTCTCATGCTCTACCGACTGAGCTAGCCGGGCGATTTTTGTAGGACCCCAAAGGCACTTGCTGTCGCCACATGTTGACATGTTGAGCAGGACCTGAGCTATGTTTGTGGAATTTGTGCAGAAATTAAAGACCTTCACCCTTAAACATTCACTAAACCTGGTGCATGATCTCACATCCCAGAGATTGAGAATCTGGCAAACTAACAATCGAACTGGTCAGGTAACAGCAGCATTTGAAGTGGGGTCAAAAAGGTACCATTAAAGGCACTTGACATCCCAGCTCAGTTTCGTTGCATAGCCTCTTTATAGTTGTTGAAAAAACGTTTTGTAGCGGAAGAAAACATTAATTTACTGGAAGACAATCCATTGATCACTCTTAATATCAAAGTAAAACATGTACTCTGTCCTGATAAAATTTTGAGCATGTGCATTTCACCTTGGGATTTAAAGTGTTTCCCTTTAGTCTGAGTACATCAGCTGAAGGCAGCTTAACTTCTTTTTTGGTTTTTGAAGTCTTTTTTTATTCTCATCCGAAAGGCATAGCCTATTCTGTTCCAGAAAACATTGGGGATTCCAATGTATCAATGACCTAGTTGGGAAAATAATTGCTGAACTCTGTAATGATCCTGATCTCAGCAGTACCAAGTGCCACAAAGGTCCACAAATCAGTTTACTCATGTATTTTATTGCCTATGGTTTGGTTTGTAAATGTGTGTTGGTGATATGGATGCATTCATGATAGCACATTTTCTGGACAAAATGCGTCTTGGAGCAGCTCCTGCAGTGCTTCCATCAAATCTGTTTTGAATAGGTTTTGGGTGCATTTTCACAAATAATTTCAAAAGCGTCTTATCTAAGACGACATAACCCTGCAACTGAAGGCAAGGGAGCTACACTGTGTAAACTGGTGAAAATCATACACATTCCGATGACTGGTGGACAAAAGGATCAAAACTTTGACAGGAAAAGGGTCTACAAACTGACCTTTTGTTTGAAGACCTGGAGGTCTTGACAAGTGAGAAATTGAAGGAAGGGCGAATTTTAGACAAGCTAGCAGAAAAGTGTGAGTGACATTGATGTTGCATCCTTTATGCATTGGCTCATTTCATCAAAAGCCAGCAAACAGGAGGAATGTGCTTGTTGGGTTTTTCTTTTGAGGAAGAACTATGTAAGCACAGCAGCATCTGGTCTCTGTGGCGCAATCGGTTAGCGCGTTCGGCTGTTAACCGAAAGGATGGTGGTTCGAGCCCACCCAGGGACGATGTATGTTCCTTTCTCTTCTTTTTTAGACGTATTTTGTGCAAACAGATTAACTAAATTTCAACATTTCACTCAAACAAATCAGCCTCTCGCCCAACATGGGGCTCGAACTCACGACCCTGAGATTAAGAGTCTCATGCTCTACCGACTGAGCTAGCCGGGCGATTTTTGTAGGACCCCAAAGGCACTTGCTGTCACCACATGTTGACATGTTGAGCAGGACCTGAGCTATGTTTGTGGAATTTGTGCAGAAATTAAAGACCTTCACCCTTAAACATTCACTAAACCTGGTGCATGATCTCACATCCCAGAGATTGAGAATCTGGCAAACTAACAATCGAACTGGTCAGGTAACAGCAGCATTTGAAGTGGGGTCAAAAAGGTACCATTAAAGGCACTTGACATCCCAGCTCAGTTTCGTTGCATAGCCTCTTTATAGTTGTTGAAAAAACGTTTTGTAGCGGAAGAAAACATTAATTTACTGGAAGACAATCCATTGATCACTCTTAATATCAAAGTAAAACATGTACTCTGTCCTGATAAAATTTTGAGCATGTG
Source organism: Brachyhypopomus gauderio (assembly GCF_052324685.1). Taxonomy (NCBI): domain Eukaryota; kingdom Metazoa; phylum Chordata; class Actinopteri; order Gymnotiformes; family Hypopomidae; genus Brachyhypopomus; species Brachyhypopomus gauderio. Next base: position 183,834 of record NC_135211.1, on the reverse strand, counting down.
CATTTCACCTTGGGATTTAAAGTGTTTCCCTTTAGTCTGAGTACATCAGCTGAAGGCAGCTTAACTTCTTTTTTGGTTCTTGAAGTCTTTTTTTATTCTCATCCGAAAGGCATAGCCTATTCTGTTCCAGAAAACATTGGGGATTCCAATGTATCAATGACCTAGTTGGGAAAATAATTGCTGAACTCTGTAATGATCCTGATCTCAGCAGTACCAAGTGCCACAAAGGTCCACAAATCAGTTTACTCATGTATTTTATTGCCTATGGTTTGGTTTGTAAATGTGTGTTGGTGATATGGATGCATTCATGATAGCACATTTTCTGGACAAAATGCGTCTTGGAGCAGCTCCTGCAGTGCTTCCATCAAATCTGTTTTGAATAGGTTTTGGGTGCATTTTCACAAATAATTTCAAAAGCGTCTTATCTAAGAGGACATAACCCTGCAACTGAAGGCAAGGGAGCTACACTGTGTAAACTGGTGAAAATCATACACATTCCGATGACTGGTGGACAAAAGGATCAAAACTTTGACAGGAAAAGGGTCTACAAACTGACCTTTTGTTTGAAGACCTGCAGGTCTTGACAAGTGAGAAATTGAAGGAAGGGCGAATTTTAGACAAGCTAGCAGAAAAGTGTGAGTGACATTGATGTTGCATCCTTTATGCATTGGCTCATTTCATCAAAAGCCAGCAAACAGGAGGAATGTGCTTGTTGGGTTTTTCTTTTGAGGAAGAACTATGTAAGCACAGCAGCATCTGGTCTCTGTGGCGCAATCGGTTAGCGCGTTCGGCTGTTAACCGAAAGGATGGTGGTTCGAGCCCACCCAGGGACGATGTATGTTCCTTTCTCTTCTTTTTTAGACGTATTTTGTGCAAACAGATTAACTAAATTTCAACATTTCACTCAAACAAATCAGCCTCTCGCCCAACGTGGGGCTCGAACCCACGACCCTGAGATTAAGAGTCTCATGCTCTACCGACTGAGCTAGCCGGGCGATTTTTGTAGGACCCCAAAGGCACTTGCTGTCGCCACATGTTGACATGTTGAGCAGGACCTGAGCTATGTTTGTGGAATTTGTGCAGAAATTAAAGACCTTCACCCTTAAACATTCACTAAACCTGGTGCATGATCTCACATCCCAGAGATTGAGAATCTGGCAAACTAACAATCGAACTGGTCAGGTAACAGCAGCATTTGAAGTGGGGTCAAAAAGGTACCATTAAAGGCACTTGACATCCCAGCTCAGTTTCGTTGCATAGCCTCTTTATAGTTGTTGAAAAAACGTTTTGTAGCGGAAGAAAACATTAATTTACTGGAAGACAATCCAGTGATCGCTCTTAATATCAAAGTAAAACATGTACTCTGTCCTGATAAAATTTTGAGCATGTGCATTTCACCTTGGGATTTAAAGTGTTTCCCTTTAGTCTGAGTACATCAGCTGAAGGCAGCTTAACTTCTTTTTTGGTTCTTGAAGTCTTTTTTTATTCTCATCCGAAAGGCATAGCCTATTCTGTTCCAGAAAACATTGGGGATTCCAATGTATCAATGACCTAGTTGGGAAAATAATTGCTGAACTCTGTAATGATCCTGATCTCAGCAGTACCAAGTGCCACAAAGGTCCACAAATCAGTTTACTCATGTATTTTATTGCCTATGGTTTGGTTTGTAAATGTGTGTTGGTGATATGGATGCATTCATGATAGCACATTTCCTGGACAAAATGCGTCTTGGAGCAGCTCCTGCAGTGCTTCCATCAAATCTGTTTTGAATAGGTTTTGGGTGCATTTTCATAAATAATTTCAAAAGCGTCTTATCTAAGAGGACATAACCCTGCAACTGAAGGCAAGGGAGCTACACTGTGTAAACTGGTGAAAATCATACACATTCCGATGACTGGTGGACAAAAGGATCAAAACTTTGACAGGAAAAGGGTCTACAAACTGACCTTTTGTTTGAAGACCTGCAGGTCTTGACAAGTGAGAAATTGAAGGAAGGGCGAATTTTAGACAAGCTAGCAGAAAAGTGTGAGTGACATTGATGTTGCATCCTTTATGCATTGGCTCATTTCATCAAAAGCCAGCAAACAGGAGGAATGTGCTTGTTGGGTTTTTCTTTTGAGGAAGAACTATGTAAGCACAGCAGCATCTGGTCTCTGTGGCGCAATCGGTTAGCGCGTTCGGCTGTTAACCGAAAGGATGGTGGTTCGAGCCCACCCAGGGACGATGTATGTTCCTTTCTCTTCTTTTTTAGACGTATTTTGTGCAAACAGATTAAATAAATTTCAACATTTCACTCAAACAAATCAGCCTCTCGCCCAACGTGGGGCTCGAACCCACGACCCTGAGATTAAGAGTCTCATGCTCTACCGACTGAGCTAGCCGGGCGATTTTTGTAGGACCCCAAAGGCACTTGCTGTCGCCACATGTTGACATGTTGAGCAGGACCTGAGCTATGTTTGTGGAATTTGTGCAGAAACTAAAGACCTTCACCCTTAAACATTCACTAAACCTGGTGCATGATCTCACATCCCAGAGATTGAGAATCTGGCAAACTAACAATGGAACTGGTCAGGTAACAGCAGCATTTGAAGTGGGGTCAAAAATGTACCATTAAAGGCACTTGACATCTCAGCTCAGTTTCGTTGCATAGCCTCTTTATAGTTGTTGAAAAAACGTTTTGTAGCGGAAGAAAACATTAATTTACTGGAAGACAATCTAGTGATCGCTCTTAATATCAAAGTAAAACATGTACTCTGTCCTGATAAAATTTTGAGCATGTGCATTTCACCTTGGGATTTAAAGTGTTTCCCTTTAGTCTGAGTACATCAGCTGAAGGCAGCTTAACTTCTTTTTTGGTTCTTGAAGTCTTTTTTTATTCTCATCCGAAAGGCATAGCCTATTCTGTTCCAGAAAACATTGGGGATTCCAATGTATCAATGACCTAGTTGGGAAAATAATTGCTGAACTCTGTTATGATCCTGATCTCAGCAGTACCAAGTGCCACAAAGGTCCACAAATCAGTTTACTCATGTATTTTATTGCCTATGGTTTGGTTTGTAAATGTGTGTTGGTGATATGGATGCATTCATGATAGCACATTTTCTGGACAAAATGCGTCTTGGAGCAGCTCCTGCAGTGCTTCCATCAAATCTGTTTTGAATAGGTTTTGGGTGCATTTTCACAAATAATTTCAAAAGCGTCTTATCTAAGAGGACATAACCCTGCAACTGAAAGCAAGGGAGCTACACTGTGTAAACTGGTGAAAATCATACACATTCCGATGACTGGTGGACAAAAGGATCAAAACTTTGACAGGAAAAGGGTCTACAAACTGACCTTTTGTTTGAAGACCTGCAGGTCTTGACAAGTGAGAAATTGAAGGAAGGGCGAATTTTAGACAAGCTAGCAGAAAATTGTGAGTGACATTGATGTTGCATCCTTTATGCATTGGCTCATTTCATCAAAAGCCAGCAAACAGGAGGAATGTGCTTGTTGGGTTTTTCTTTTGAGGAAGAACTATGTAAGCACAGCAGCATCTGGTCTCTGTGGCGCAATCGGTTAGCGCGTTAGGCTGTTAACCGAAAGGATGGTGGTTCGAGCCCACTCAGGGACGATGTATGTTCCTTTCTCTTCTTTTTTAGACGTATTTTGTGCAAACAGATTAACTAAATTTCAACATTTCACTCAAACAAATCAGCCTCTCGCCCAACGTGGGGCTCGAACCCACGACCCTGAGATTAAGAGTCTCATGCTCTACCGACTGAGCTAGCCGGGCGATTTTTGTAGGACCCCAAAGGCACTTGCTGTCGCCACATGTTGACATGTTGAGCAGGACCTGAGCTATGTTTGTGGAATTTGTGCAGAAACTAAAGACCTTCACCCTTAAACATTCACTAAACCTGGTGCATGATCTCACATCCCAGAGATTGAGAATCTGGCAAACTAACAATCGAACTGGTCAGGTAACAGCAGCATTTGAAGTGGGGTCAAAAATGAACCATTAAAGGCACTTGACATCTCAGCTCAGTTTCGTTGCATAGCCTCTTTATAGTTGTTGAAAAAACGTTTTGTAGCGGAAGAAAACATTAATTTACTGGAAGACAATCTAGTGATCGCTCTTAATATCAAAGTAAAACATGTACTCTGTCCTGATAAAATTTTGAGCATGTGCATTTCACCTTGGGATTTAAAGTGTTTCCCTTTAGTCTGAGTACATCAGCTGAAGGCAGCTTAACTTCTTTTTTGGTTCTTGAAGTCTTTTTTTATTCTCATCCGAAAGGCATAGCCTATTCTGTTCCAGAAAACATTGGGGATTCCAATGTATCAATGACCTAGTTGGGAAAATAATTGCTGAACTCTGTAATGATCCTGATCTCAGCAGTACCAAGTGCCACAAAGGTCCACAAATCAGTTTACTCATGTATTTTATTGCCTATGGTTTGGTTTGTAAATGTGTGTTGGTGATATGGATGCATTCATGATAGCACATTTTCTGGACAAAATGCGTCTTGGAGCAGCTCCTGCAGTGCTTCCATCAAATCTGTTTTGAATAGGTTTTGGGTGCATTTTCACAAATAATTTCAAAAGCGTCTTATCTAAGAGGACATAACCCTGCAACTGAAGGCAAGGGAGCTACACTGTGTAAACTGGTGAAAATCATACACATTCCGATGACTGGTGGACAAAAGGATCAAAACTTTGACAGGAAAAGGGTCTACAAACTGACCTTTTGTTTGAAGACCTGCAGGTCTTGACAAGTGAGAAACTGAAGGAAGGGCGAATTTTAGACAAGCTAGCAGAAAAGTGTGAGTGACATTGATGTTGCATCCTTTATGCATTGGCTCATTTCATCAAAAGCCAGCAAACAGGAGGAATGTGCTTGTTGGGTTTTTCTTTATAGGAAGAACTATGTAAGCACAGCAGCATCTGGTCTCTGTGGCGCAATCGGTTAGCGCGTTCGGCTGTTAACCGAAAGGATGGTGGTTCGAGCCCACCCAGGGACGATGTATGTTCCTTTCTCTTCTTTTTTAGACGTATTTTGTGCAAACAGATTAACTAAATTTCAACATTTCACTCAAACAAATCAGCCTCTCACCCAACATGGGGCTCGAACTCACGACCCTGAGATTAAGAGTCTCATGCTCTACCGACTGAGCTAGCCGGGCGATTTTTGTAGGACCCCAAAGGCACTTGCTGTCGCCACATGTTGACATGTTGAGCAGGACCTGAGCTATGTTTGTGGAATTTGTGCAGAAATTAAAGACCTTCACCCTTAAACATTCACTAAACCTGGTGCATGATCTCACATCCCAGAGATTGAGAATCTGGCAAACTAACAATCGAACTGGTCAGGTAACAGCAGCATTTGAAGTGGGGTCAAAAAGGTACCATTAAAGGCACTTGACATCCCAGCTCAGTTTCGTTGCATAGCCTCTTTATAGTTGTTGAAAAAACGTTTTGTAGCGGAAGAAAACATTAATTTACTGGAAGACAATCCAGTGATCGCTCTTAATATCAAAGTAAAACATGTACTCTGTCCTGATAAAATTTTGAGCATGTGCATTTCACCTTGGGATTTAAAGTGTTTCCCTTTAGTCTGAGTACATCAGCTGAAGGCAGCTTAACTTCTTTTTTGGTTCTTGAAGTCTTTTTTTATTCTCATCCGAAAGGCATAGCCTATTCTGTTCCAGAAAACATTGGGGATTCCAATGTATCAATGACCTAGTTGGGAAAATAATTGCTGAACTCTGTTATGATCCTGATCTCAGCAGTACCAAGTGCCACAAAGGTCCACAAATCAGTTTACTCATGTATTTTATTGCCTATGGTTTGGTTTGTAAATGTGTGTTGGTGATATGGATGCATTCATGATAGCACATTTTCTGGACAAAATGCGTCTTGGAGCAGCTCCTGCAGTGCTTCCATCAAATGTGTTTTGAATAGGTTTTGGGTGCATTTTCACAAATAATTTCAAAAGCGTCTTATCTAAGACGACATAACCCTGCAACTGAAGGCAAGGGAGCTACACTGTGTAAACTGGTGAAAATCATACACATTCCGATGACTGGTGGACAAAAGGATCAAAACTTTGACAGGAAAAGGGTCTACAAACTGACCTTTTGTTTGAAGACCTGGAGGTCTTGACAAGTGAGAAATTGAAGGAAGGGCGAATTTTAGACAAGCTAGCAGAAAAGTGTGAGTGACATTGATGTTGCATCCTTTATGCATTGGCTCATTTCATCAAAAGCCAGCAAACAGGAGGAATGTGCTTGTTGGGTTTTTCTTTTGAGGAAGAACTATGTAAGCACAGCAGCATCTGGTCTCTGTGGCGCAATCGGTTAGCGCGTTCGGCTGTTAACCGAAAGGATGGTGGTTCGAGCCCACCCAGGGACGATGTATGTTCCTTTCTCTTCTTTTTTAGACGTATTTTGTGCAAACAGATTAACTAAATTTCAACATTTCACTCAAACAAATCAGCCTCTCGCCCAACGTGGGGCTCGAACCCACGACCCTGAGATTAAGAGTCTCATGCTTTACCGACTGAGCTAGCCGGGCGATTTTTGTAGGACCCCAAAGGCACTTGCTGTCGCCACATGTTGACATGTTGAGCAGGACCTGAGCTATGTTTGTGGAATTTGTGCAGAAACTAAAGACCTTCACCCTTAAACATTCACTAAACCTGGTGCATGATCTCACATCCCAGAGATTGAGAATCTGGCAAACTAACAATGGAACTGGTCAGGTAACAGCAGCATTTGAAGTGGGGTCAAAAATGTACCATTAAAGGCACTTGACATCTCAGCTCAGTTTCGTTGCATAGCCTCTTTATAGTTGTTGAAAAAACGTTTTGTAGCGGAAGAAAACATTAATTTACTGGAAGACAATCTAGTGATCGCTCTTAATATCAAAGTAAAACATGTACTCTGTCCTGATAAAATTTTGAGCATGTGCATTTCACCTTGGGATTTAAAGTGTTTCCCTTTAGTCTGAGTACATCAGCTGAAGGCAGCTTAACTTCTTTTTTGGTTCTTGAAGTCTTTTTTTATTCTCATCCGAAAGGCATAGCCTATTCTGTTCCAGAAAACATTGGGGATTCCAATGTATCAATGACCTAGTTGGGAAAATAATTGCTGAACTCTGTAATGATCCTGATCTCAGCAGTACCAAGTGCCACAAAGGTCCACAAATCAGTTTACTCATGTATTTTATTGCCTATGGTTTGGTTTGTAAATGTGTGTTGGTGATATGGATGCATTCATGATAGCACATTTTCTGGACAAAATGCGTCTTGGAGCAGCTCCTGCAGTGCTTCCATCAAATCTGTTTTGAATAGGTTTTGGGTGCATTTTCACAAATAATTTCAAAAGCGTCTTATCTAAGAGGACATAACCCTGCAACTGAAGGCAAGGGAGCTACACTGTGTAAACTGGTGAAAATCATACACATTCCGATGACTGGTGGACAAAAGGATCAAAACTTTGACAGGAAAAGGGTCTACAAACTGACCTTTTGTTTGAAGACCTGCAGGGCTTGACAAGTGAGAAATTGAAGGAAGGGCGAATTTTAGACAAGCTAGCAGAAAATTGTGAGTGACATTGATGTTGCATCCTTTATGCATTGGCTCATTTCATCAAAAGCCAGCAAACAGGAGGAATGTGCTTGTTGGGTTTTTCTTTATAGGAAGAACTATGTAAGCACAGCAGCATCTGGTCTCTGTGGCGCAATCGGTTTGCGCGTTCGGCTGTTAACCGAAAGGATGGTGGTTCGAGCCCACCCAGGGACGATGTATGTTCCTTTCTCTTCTTTTTTAGACGTATTTTGTGCAAACAGATTAACTAAATTTCAACATTTCACTCAAACAAATCAGCCTCTCGCCCAACATGGGGCTCGAACTCACGACCCTGAGATTAAGAGTCTCATGCTTTACCGACTGAGCTAGCCGGGCGATTTTTGTAGGACCCCAAAGGCACTTGCTGTCGCCACATGTTGACATGTTGAGCAGGACCTGAGCTATGTTTGTGGAATTTGTGCAGAAATTAAAGACCTTCACCCTTAAACATTCACTAAACCTGGTGCATGATCTCACATCCCAGAGATTGAGAATCTGGCAAACTAACAATCGAACTGGTCAGGTAACAGCAGCATTTGAAGTGGGGTCAAAAAGGTACCATTAAAGGCACTTGACATCCCAGCTCAGTTTCGTTGCATAGCCTCTTTATAGTTGTTGAAAAAACGTTTTGTAGCGGAAGAAAACATTAATTTACTGGAAGACAATCCATTGATCACTCCTAATATCAAAGTAAAACATGTACTCTGTCCTGATAAAATTTTGAGCATGTGCATTTCACCTTGGGATTTAAAGTGTTTCCCTTTAGTCTGAGTACATCAGCTGAAGGCAGCTTAACTTCTTTTTTGGTTCTTGAAGTCTTTTTTTATTCTCATCCGAAAGGCATAGCCTATTCTGTTCCAGAAAACATTGGGGATTCCAATGTATCAATGACCTAGTTGGGAAAATAATTGCTGAACTCTGTTATGATCCTGATCTCAGCAGTACCAAGTGCCACAAAGGTCCACAAATCAGTTTACTCATGTATTTTATTGCCTATGGTTTGGTTTGTAAATGTGTGTTGGTGATATGGATGCATTCATGATAGCACATTTTCTGGACAAAATGCGTCTTGGAGCAGCTCCTGCAGTGCTTCCATCAAATCTGTTTTGAATAGGTTTTGGGTGCATTTTCACAAATAATTTCAAAAGCGTCTTATCTAAGAGGACATAACCCTGCAACTGAAGGCAAGGGAGCTACACTGTGTAAACTGGTGAAAATCATACACATTCCGATGACTGGTGGACAAAAGGATCAAAACTTTGACAGGAAAAGGGTCTACAAACTGACCTTTTGTTTGAAGACCTGCAGGTCTTGACAAGTGAGAAATTGAAGGAAGGGCGAATTTTAGACAAGCTAGCAGAAAAGTGTGAGTGACATTGATGTTGCATCCTTTATGCATTGGCTCATTTCATCAAAAGCCAGCAAACAGGAGGAATGTGCTTGTTGGGTTTTTCTTTTGAGGAAGAACTATGTAAGCACAGCAGCATCTGGTCTCTGTGGCGCAATCGGTTAGCGCGTTCGGCTGTTAACCGAAAGGATGGTGGTTCGAGCCCACCCAGGGACGATGTATGTTCCTTTCTCTTCTTTTTTAGACGTATTTTGTGCAAACAGATTAACTAAATTTCAACATTTCACTCAAACAAATCAGCCTCTCGCCCAACGTGGGGCTCGAACCCACGACCCTGAGATTAAGAGTCTCATGCTCTACCGACTGAGCTAGCCGGGCGATTTTTGTAGGAACCCAAAGGCACTTGCTGTCGCCACATGTTGACATGTTGAGCAGGACCTGAGCTATGTTTGTGGAATTTGTGCAGAAATTAAAGACCTTCACCCTTAAACATTCACTAAACCTGGTGCATGATCTCACATCCCAGAGATTGAGAATCTGGCAAACTAACAATCGAACTGGTCAGGTAACAGCAGCATTTGAAGTGGGGTCAAAAAGGTACCATTAAAGGCACTTGACATCCCAGCTCAGTTTCGTTGCATAGCCTCTTTATAGTTGTTGAAAAAACGTTTTGTAGCGGAAGAAAACATTAATTTACTGGAAGACAATCCATTGATCACTCTTAATATCAAAGTAAAACATGTACTCTGTCCTGATAAAATTTTGAGCATGTGCATTTCACCTTGGGATTTAAAGTGTTTCCCTTTAGTCTGAGTACATCAGCTGAAGGCAGCTTAACTTCTTTTTTGGTTCTTGAAGTCTTTTTTTATTCTCATCCGAAAGGCATAGCCTATTCTGTTCCAGAAAACATTGGGGATTCCAATGTATCAATGACCTAGTTGGGAAAATAATTGCTGAACTCTGTAATGATCCTGATCTCAGCAGTACCAAGTGCCACAAAGGTCCACAAATCAGTTTACTCATGTATTTTATTGCCTATGGTTTGGTTTGTAAATGTGTGTTGGTGATATGGATGCATTCATGATAGCACATTTCCTGGACAAAATGCGTCTTGGAGCAGCTCCTGCAGTGCTTCCATCAAATCTGTTTTGAATAGGTTTTGGGTGCATTTTCATAAATAATTTCAAAAGCGTCTTATCTAAGAGGACATAACCCTGCAACTGAAGGCAAGGGAGCTACACTGTGTAAACTGGTGAAAATCATACACATTCCGATGACTGGTGGACAAAAGGATCAAAACTTTGACAGGAAAAGGGTCTACAAACTGACCTTTTGTTTGAAGACCTGGAGGTCTTGACAAGTGAGAAATTGAAGGAAGGGCGAATTTTAGACAAGCTAGCAGAAAAGTGTGAGTGACATTGATGTTGCATCCTTTATGCATTGGCTCATTTCATCAAAAGCCAGCAAACAGGAGGAATGTGCTTGTTGGGTTTTTCTTTTGAGGAAGAACTATGTAAGCACAGCAGCATCTGGTCTCTGTGGCGCAATCGGTTAGCGCGTTCGGCTGTTAACCGAAAGGATGGTGGTTCGAGCCCACCCAGGGACGATGTATGTTCCTTTCTCTTCTTTTTTAGACGTATTTTGTGCAAACAGATTAACTAAATTTCAACATTTCACTCAAACAAATCAGCCTCTCGCCCAACGTGGGGCTCGAACCCACGACCCTGAGATTAAGAGTCTCATGCTCTACCGACTGAGCTAGCCGGGCGATTTTTGTAGGACCCCAAAGGCACTTGCTGTCGCCACATGTTGACATGTTGAGCAGGACCTGAGCTATGTTTGTGGAATTTGTGCAGAAACTAAAGACCTTCACCCTTAAACATTCACTAAACCTGGTGCATGATCTCACATCCCAGAGATTGAGAATCTGGCAAACTAACAATCGAACTGGTCAGGTAACAGCAGCATTTGAAGTGGGGTCAAAAATGTACCATTAAAGGCACTTGACATCTCAGCTCAGTTTCGTTGCATAGCCTCTTTATAGTTGTTGAAAAAACGTTTTGTAGCGGAAGAAAACATTAATTTACTGGAAGACAATCTAGTGATCGCTCTTAATATCAAAGTAAAACATGTACTCTGTCCTGATAAAATTTTGAGCATGTGCATTTCACCTTGGGATTTAAAGTGTTTCCCTTTAGTCTGAGTACATCAGCTGAAGGCAGCTTAACTTCTTTTTTGGTTCTTGAAGTCTTTTTTTATTCTCATCCGAAAGGCATAGCCTATTCTGTTCCAGAAAACATTGGGGATTCCAATGTATCAATGACCTAGTTGGGAAAATAATTGCTGAACTCTGTAATGATCCTGATCTCAGCAGTACCAAGTGCCACAAAGGTCCACAAATCAGTTTACTCATGTATTTTATTGCCTATGGTTTGGTTTGTAAATGTGTGTTGGTGATATGGATGCATTCATGATAGCACATTTTCTGGACAAAATGCGTCTTGGAGCAGCTCCTGCAGTGCTTCCATCAAATCTGTTTTGAATAGGTTTTGGGTGCATTTTCACAAATAATTTCAAAAGCGTCTTATCTAAGAGGACATAACCCTGCAACTGAAGGCAAGGGAGCTACACTGTGTAAACTGGTGAAAATCATACACATTCCGATGACTGGTGGACAAAAGGATCAAAACTTTGACAGGAAAAGGGTCTACAAACTGACCTTTTGTTTGAAGACCTGCAGGTCTTGACAAGTGAGAAATTGAAGGAAGGGCGAATTTTAGACAAGCTAGCAGAAAAGTGTGAGTGACATTGATGTTGCATCCTTTATGCATTGGCTCATTTCATCAAAAGCCAGCAAACAGGAGGAATGTGCTTGTTGGGTTTTTCTTTTGAGGAAGAACTATGTAAGCACAGCAGCATCTGGTCTCTGTGGCGCAATCGGTTAGCGCGTTCGGCTGTTAACCGAAAGGATGGTGGTTCGAGCCCACCCAGGGACGATGTATGTTCCTTTCTCTTCTTTTTTAGACGTATTTTGTGCAAACAGATTAACTAAATTTCAACATTTCACTCAAACAAATCAGCCTCTCGCCCAACGTGGGGCTCGAACCCACGACCCTGAGATTAAGAGTCTCATGCTCTACCGACTGAGCTAGCCGGGCGATTTTTGTAGGACCCCAAAAGCACTTGCTGTCGCCACATGTTGACATGTTGAGCAGGACCTGAGCTATGTTTGTGGAATTTGTGCAGAGACTAAAGACCTTCACCCTTAAACATTCACTAAACCTGGTGCATGATCTCACATCCCAGAGATTGAGAATCTGGCAAACTAACAATCGAACTGGTCAGGTAACAGCAGCATTTGAAGTGGGGTCAAAAAGGTACCATTAAAGGCACTTGACATCCCAGCTCAGTTTCGTTGCATAGCCTCTTTATAGTTGTTGAAAAAACGTTTTGTAGCGGAAGAAAACATTAATTTACTGGAAGACAATCCAGTGATCGCTCTTAATATCAAAGTAAAACATGTACTCTGTCCTGATAAAATTTTGAGCATGTGCATTTCACCTTGGGATTTAAAGTGTTTCCCTTTAGTCTGAGTACATCAGCTGAAGGCAGCTTAACTTCTTTTTTGGTTCTTGAAGTCTTTTTTTATTCTCATCCGAAAGGCATAGCCTATTCTGTTCCAGAAAACATTGGGGATTCCAATGTATCAATGACCTAGTTGGGAAAATAATTGCTGAACTCTGTAATGATCCTGATCTCAGCAGTACCAAGTGCCACAAAGGTCCACAAATCAGTTTACTCATGTATTTTATTGCCTATGGTTTGGTTTGTAAATGTGTGTTGGTGATATGGATGCATTCATGATAGCACATTTTCTGGACAAAATGCGTCTTGGAGCAGCTCCTGCAGTGCTTCCATCAAATCTGTTTTGAATAGGTTTTGGGTGCATTTTCACAAATAATTTCAAAAGCGTCTTATCTAAGAGGACATAACCCTGCAACTGAAGGCAAGGGAGCTACACTGTGTAAACTGGTGAAAATCATACACATTCCGATGACTGGTGGACAAAAGGATCAAAACTTTGACAGGAAAAGGGTCTACAAACTGACCTTTTGTTTGAAGACCTGCAGGTCTTGACAAGTGAGAAATTGAAGGAAGGGCGAATTTTAGACAAGCTAGCAGAAAAGTGTGAGTGACATTGATGTTGCATCCTTTATGCATTGGCTCATTTCATCAAAAGCCAGCAAACAGGAGGAATGTGCTTGTTGGGTTTTTCTTTTGAGGAAGAACTATGTAAGCACAGCAGCATCTAGTCTCTGTGGCGCAATCGGTTAGCGCGTTCGGCTGTTAACCGAAAGGATGGTGGTTCGAGCCCACCCAGGGACGATGTATGTTCCTTTCTCTTCTTTTTTAGACGTATTTTGTGCAAACAGATTAACTAAATTTCAACATTTCACTCAAACAAATCAGCCTCTCGCCCAACGTGGGGCTCGAACCCACGACCCTGAGATTAAGAGTCTCATGCTCTATCGACTGAGCTAGCCGGGCGATTTTTGTAGGACCCCAAAGGCACTTGCTGTCGCCACATGTTGACATGTTGAGCAGGACCTGAGCTATGTTTGTGGAATTTGTGCAGAAATTAAAGACCTTCACCCTTAAACATTCACTAAACCTGGTGCATGATCTCACATCCCAGAGATTGAGAATCTGGCAAACTAACAATCGAACTGGTCAGGTAACAGCAGCATTTGAAGTGGGGTCAAAAAGGTACCATTAAAGGCACTTGACATCCCAGCTCAGTTTCGTTGCATAGCCTCTTTATAGTTGTTGAAAAAACGTTTTGTAGCGGAAGAAAACATTAATTTACTGGAAGACAATCCAGTGATCGCTCTTAATATCAAAGTAAAACATGTACTCTGTCCTGATAAAATTTTGAGCATGTGCATTTCACCTTGGGATTTAAAGTGTTTCCCTTTAGTCTGAGTACATCAGCTGAAGGCAGCTTAACTTCTTTTTTGGTTCTTGAAGTCTTTTTTTATTCTCATCCGAAAGGCATAGCCTATTCTGTTCCAGAAAACATTGGGGATTCCAATGTATCAATGACCTAGTTGGGAAAATAATTGCTGAACTCTGTAATGATCCTGATCTCAGCAGTACCAAGTGCCACAAAGGTCCACAAATCAGTTTACTCATGTATTTTATTGCCTATGGTTTGGTTTGTAAATGTGTGTTGGTGATATGGATGCATTCATGATAGCACATTTCCTGGACAAAATGCGTCTTGGAGCAGCTCCTGCAGTGCTTCCATCAAATCTGTTTTGAATAGGTTTTGGGTGCATTTTCATAAATAATTTCAAAAGCGTCTTATCTAAGAGGACATAACCCTGCAACTGAAGGCAAGGGAGCTACACTGTGTAAACTGGTGAAAATCATACACATTCCGATGACTGGTGGACAAAAGGATCAAAACTTTGACAGGAAAAGGGTCTACAAACTGACCTTTTGTTTGAAGACCTGGAGGTCTTGACAAGTGAGAAATTGAAGGAAGGGCGAATTTTAGACAAGCTAGCAGAAAAGTGTGAGTGACATTGATGTTGCATCCTTTATGCATTGGCTCATTTCATCAAAAGCCAGCAAACAGGAGGAATGTGCTTGTTGGGTTTTTCTTTTGAGGAAGAACTATGTAAGCACAGCAGCATCTGGTCTCTGTGGCGCAATCGGTTAGCGCGTTCGGCTGTTAACCGAAAGGATGGTGGTTCGAGCCCACCCAGGGACGATGTATGTTCCTTTCTCTTCTTTTTTAGACGTATTTTGTGCAAACAGATTAACTAAATTTCAACATTTCACTCAAACAAATCAGCCTCTCGCCCAACGTGGGGCTCGAACCCACGACCCTGAGATTAAGAGTCTCATGCTCTACCGACTGAGCTAGCCGGGCGATTTTTGTAGGACCCCAAAGGCACTTGCTGTCGCCACATGTTGACATGTTGAGCAGGACCTGAGCTATGTTTGTGGAATTTGTGCAGAAACTAAAGACCTTCACCCTTAAACATTCACTAAACCTGGTGCATGATCTCACATCCCAGAGATTGAGAATCTGGCAAACTAACAATCGAACTGGTCAGGTAACAGCAGCATTTGAAGTGGGGTCAAAAATGTACCATTAAAGGCACTTGACATCTCAGCTCAGTTTCGTTGCATAGCCTCTTTATAGTTGTTGAAAAAACGTTTTGTAGCGGAAGAAAACATTAATTTACTGGAAGACAATCTAGTGATCGCTCTTAATATCAAAGTAAAACATGTACTCTGTCCTGATAAAATTTTGAGCATGTGCATTTCACCTTGGGATTTAAAGTGTTTCCCTTTAGTCTGAGTACATCAGCTGAAGGCAGCTTAACTTCTTTTTTGGTTCTTGAAGTCTTTTTTTATTCTCATCCGAAAGGCATAGCCTATTCTGTTCCAGAAAACATTGGGGATTCCAATGTATCAATGACCTAGTTGGGAAAATAATTGCTGAACTCTGTAATGATCCTGATCTCAGCAGTACCAAGTGCCACAAAGGTCCACAAATCAGTTTACTCATGTATTTTATTGCCTATGGTTTGGTTTGTAAATGTGTGTTGGTGATATGGATGCATTCATGATAGCACATTTTCTGGACAAAATGCGTCTTGGAGCAGCTCCTGCAGTGCTTCCATCAAATCTGTTTTGAATAGGTTTTGGGTGCATTTTCACAAATAATTTCAAAAGCGTCTTATCTAAGAGGACATAACCCTGCAACTGAAGGCAAGGGAGCTACACTGTGTAAACTGGTGAAAATCATACACATTCCGATGACTGGTGGACAAAAGGATCAAAACTTTGACAGGAAAAGGGTCTACAAACTGACCTTTTGTTTGAAGACCTGCAGGTCTTGACAAGTGAGAAATTGAAGGAAGGGCGAATTTTAGACAAGCTAGCAGAAAAGTGTGAGTGACATTGATGTTGCATCCTTTATGCATTGGCTCATTTCATCAAAAGCCAGCAAACAGGAGGAATGTGCTTGTTGGGTTTTTCTTTTGAGGAAGAACTATGTAAGCACAGCAGCATCTGGTCTCTGTGGCGCAATCGGTTAGCGCGTTCGGCTGTTAACCGAAAGGATGGTGGTTCGAGCCCACCCAGGGACGATGTATGTTCCTTTCTCTTCTTTTTTAGACGTATTTTGTGCAAACAGATTAACTAAATTTCAACATTTCACTCAAACAAATCAGCCTCTCGCCCAACGTGGGGCTCGAACCCACGACCCTGAGATTAAGAGTCTCATGCTCTACCGACTGAGCTAGCCGGGCGATTTTTGTAGGACCCCAAAAGCACTTGCTGTCGCCACATGTTGACATGTTGAGCAGGACCTGAGCTATGTTTGTGGAATTTGTGCAGAGACTAAAGACCTTCACCCTTAAACATTCACTAAACCTGGTGCATGATCTCACATCCCAGAGATTGAGAATCTGGCAAACTAACAATCGAACTGGTCAGGTAACAGCAGCATTTGAAGTGGGGTCAAAAAGGTACCATTAAAGGCACTTGACATCCCAGCTCAGTTTCGTTGCATAGCCTCTTTATAGTTGTTGAAAAAACGTTTTGTAGCGGAAGAAAACATTAATTTACTGGAAGACAATCCAGTGATCGCTCTTAATATCAAAGTAAAACATGTACTCTGTCCTGATAAAATTTTGAGCATGTGCATTTCACCTTGGGATTTAAAGTGTTTCCCTTTAGTCTGAGTACATCAGCTGAAGGCAGCTTAACTTCTTTTTTGGTTCTTGAAGTCTTTTTTTATTCTCATCCGAAAGGCATAGCCTATTCTGTTCCAGAAAACATTGGGGATTCCAATGTATCAATGACCTAGTTGGGAAAATAATTGCTGAACTCTGTAATGATCCTGATCTCAGCAGTACCAAGTGCCACAAAGGTCCACAAATCAGTTTACTCATGTATTTTATTGCCTATGGTTTGGTTTGTAAATGTGTGTTGGTGATATGGATGCATTCATGATAGCACATTTTCTGGACAAAATGCGTCTTGGAGCAGCTCCTGCAGTGCTTCCATCAAATCTGTTTTGAATAGGTTTTGGGTGCATTTTCACAAATAATTTCAAAAGCGTCTTATCTAAGAGGACATAACCCTGCAACTGAAGGCAAGGGAGCTACACTGTGTAAACTGGTGAAAATCATACACATTCCGATGACTGGTGGACAAAAGGATCAAAACTTTGACAGGAAAAGGGTCTACAAACTGACCTTTTGTTTGAAGACCTGCAGGTCTTGACAAGTGAGAAATTGAAGGAAGGGCGAATTTTAGACAAGCTAGCAGAAAAGTGTGAGTGACATTGATGTTGCATCCTTTATGCATTGGCTCATTTCATCAAAAGCCAGCAAACAGGAGGAATGTGCTTGTTGGGTTTTTCTTTTGAGGAAGAACTATGTAAGCACAGCAGCATCTAGTCTCTGTGGCGCAATCGGTTAGCGCGTTCGGCTGTTAACCGAAAGGATGGTGGTTCGAGCCCACCCAGGGACGATGTATGTTCCTTTCTCTTCTTTTTTAGACGTATTTTGTGCAAACAGATTAACTAAATTTCAACATTTCACTCAAACAAATCAGCCTCTCGCCCAACGTGGGGCTCGAACCCACGACCCTGAGATTAAGAGTCTCATGCTCTATCGACTGAGCTAGCCGGGCGATTTTTGTAGGACCCCAAAGGCACTTGCTGTCGCCACATGTTGACATGTTGAGCAGGACCTGAGCTATGTTTGTGGAATTTGTGCAGAAATTAAAGACCTTCACCCTTAAACATTCACTAAACCTGGTGCATGATCTCACATCCCAGAGATTGAGAATCTGGCAAACTAACAATCGAACTGGTCAGGTAACAGCAGCATTTGAAGTGGGGTCAAAAAGGTACCATTAAAGGCACTTGACATCCCAGCTCAGTTTCGTTGCATAGCCTCTTTATAGTTGTTGAAAAAACGTTTTGTAGCGGAAGAAAACATTAATTTACTGGAAGACAATCCAGTGATCGCTCTTAATATCAAAGTAAAACATGTACTCTGTCCTGATAAAATTTTGAGCATGTGCATTTCACCTTGGGATTTAAAGTGTTTCCCTTTAGTCTGAGTACATCAGCTGAAGGCAGCTTAACTTCTTTTTTGGTTCTTGAAGTCTTTTTTTATTCTCATCCGAAAGGCATAGCCTATTCTGTTCCAGAAAACATTGGGGATTCCAATGTATCAATGACCTAGTTGGGAAAATAATTGCTGAACTCTGTAATGATCCTGATCTCAGCAGTACCAAGTGCCACAAAGGTCCACAAATCAGTTTACTCATGTATTTTATTGCCTATGGTTTGGTTTGTAAATGTGTGTTGGTGATATGGATGCATTCATGATAGCACATTTTCTGGACAAAATGCGTCTTGGAGCAGCTCCTGCAGTGCTTCCATCAAATCTGTTTTGAATAGGTTTTGGGTGCATTTTCACAAATAATTTCAAAAGCGTCTTATCTAAGACGACATAACCCTGCAACTGAAGGCAAGGGAGCTACACTGTGTAAACTGGTGAAAATCATACACATTCCGATGACTGGTGGACAAAAGGATCAAAACTTTGACAGGAAAAGGGTCTACAAACTGACCTTTTGTTTGAAGACCTGGAGGTCTTGACAAGTGAGAAATTGAAGGAAGGGCGAATTTTAGACAAGCTAGCAGAAAAGTGTGAGTGACATTGATGTTGCATCCTTTATGCATTGGCTCATTTCATCAAAAGCCAGCAAACAGGAGGAATGTGCTTGTTGGGTTTTTCTTTTGAGGAAGAACTATGTAAGCACAGCAGCATCTGGTCTCTGTGGCGCAATCGGTTAGTGCGTTCGGCTGTTAACCGAAAGGATGGTGGTTCGAGCCCACCCAGGGACGATGTATGTTCCTTTCTCTTCTTTTTTAGACGTATTTTGTGCAAACAGATTAACTAAATTTCAACATTTCACTCAAACAAATCAGCCTCTCGCCCAACATGGGGCTCGAACTCACGACCCTGAGATTAAGAGTCTCATGCTCTACCGACTGAGCTAGCCGGGCGATTTTTGTAGGACCCCAAAGGCACTTGCTGTCGCCACATGTTGACATGTTGAGCAGGACCTGAGCTATGTTTGTGGAATTTGTGCAGAAATTAAAGACCTTCACCCTTAAACATTCACTAAACCTGGTGCATGATCTCACATCCCAGAGATTGAGAATCTGGCAAACTAACAATCGAACTGGTCAGGTAACAGCAGCATTTGAAGTGGGGTCAAAAAGGTACCATTAAAGGCACTTGACATCCCAGCTCAGTTTCGTTGCATAGCCTCTTTATAGTTGTTGAAAAAACGTTTTGTAGCGGAAGAAAACATTAATTTACTGGAAGACAATCCATTGATCACTCTTAATATCAAAGTAAAACATGTACTCTGTCCTGATAAAATTTTGAGCATGTGCATTTCACCTTGGGATTTAAAGTGTTTCCCTTTAGTCTGAGTACATCAGCTGAAGGCAGCTTAACTTCTTTTTTGGTTTTTGAAGTCTTTTTTTATTCTCATCCGAAAGGCATAGCCTATTCTGTTCCAGAAAACATTGGGGATTCCAATGTATCAATGACCTAGTTGGGAAAATAATTGCTGAACTCTGTAATGATCCTGATCTCAGCAGTACCAAGTGCCACAAAGGTCCACAAATCAGTTTACTCATGTATTTTATTGCCTATGGTTTGGTTTGTAAATGTGTGTTGGTGATATGGATGCATTCATGATAGCACATTTTCTGGACAAAATGCGTCTTGGAGCAGCTCCTGCAGTGCTTCCATCAAATCTGTTTTGAATAGGTTTTGGGTGCATTTTCACAAATAATTTCAAAAGCGTCTTATCTAAGACGACATAACCCTGCAACTGAAGGCAAGGGAGCTACACTGTGTAAACTGGTGAAAATCATACACATTCCGATGACTGGTGGACAAAAGGATCAAAACTTTGACAGGAAAAGGGTCTACAAACTGACCTTTTGTTTGAAGACCTGGAGGTCTTGACAAGTGAGAAATTGAAGGAAGGGCGAATTTTAGACAAGCTAGCAGAAAAGTGTGAGTGACATTGATGTTGCATCCTTTATGCATTGGCTCATTTCATCAAAAGCCAGCAAACAGGAGGAATGTGCTTGTTGGGTTTTTCTTTTGAGGAAGAACTATGTAAGCACAGCAGCATCTGGTCTCTGTGGCGCAATCGGTTAGCGCGTTCGGCTGTTAACCGAAAGGATGGTGGTTCGAGCCCACCCAGGGACGATGTATGTTCCTTTCTCTTCTTTTTTAGACGTATTTTGTGCAAACAGATTAACTAAATTTCAACATTTCACTCAAACAAATCAGCCTCTCGCCCAACATGGGGCTCGAACTCACGACCCTGAGATTAAGAGTCTCATGCTCTACCGACTGAGCTAGCCGGGCGATTTTTGTAGGACCCCAAAGGCACTTGCTGTCACCACATGTTGACATGTTGAGCAGGACCTGAGCTATGTTTGTGGAATTTGTGCAGAAATTAAAGACCTTCACCCTTAAACATTCACTAAACCTGGTGCATGATCTCACATCCCAGAGATTGAGAATCTGGCAAACTAACAATCGAACTGGTCAGGTAACAGCAGCATTTGAAGTGGGGTCAAAAAGGTACCATTAAAGGCACTTGACATCCCAGCTCAGTTTCGTTGCATAGCCTCTTTATAGTTGTTGAAAAAACGTTTTGTAGCGGAAGAAAACATTAATTTACTGGAAGACAATCCATTGATCACTCTTAATATCAAAGTAAAACATGTACTCTGTCCTGATAAAATTTTGAGCATGTGCATTTCACCTTGGGATTTAAAGTGTTTCCCTTTAGTCTGAGTACATCAGCTGAAGGCAGCTTAACTTCTTTTTTGGTTCTTGAAGTCTTTTTTTATTCTCATCCGAAAGGCATAGCCTATTCTGTTCCAGAAAACATTGGGGATTCCAATGTATCAATGACCTAGTTGGGAAAATAATTGCTGAACTCTGTAATGATCCTGATCTCAGCAGTACCAAGTGCCACAAAGGTCCACAAATCAGTTTACTCATGTATTTTATTGCCTATGGTTTGGTTTGTAAATGTGTGTTGGTGATATGGATGCATTCATGATAGCACATTTTCTGGACAAAATGCGTCTTGGAGCAGCTCCTGCAGTGCTTCCATCAAATCTGTTTTGAATAGGTTTTGGGTGCATTTTCACAAATAATTTCAAAAGCGTCTTATCTAAGAGGACATAACCCTGCAACTGAAGGCAAGGGAGCTACACTGTGTAAACTGGTGAAAATCATACACATTCCGATGACTGGTGGACAAAAGGATCAAAACTTTGACAGGAAAAGGGTCTACAAACTGACCTTTTGTTTGAAGACCTGCAGGTCTTGACAAGTGAGAAATTGAAGGAAGGGCGAATTTTAGACAAGCTAGCAGAAAAGTGTGAGTGACATTGATGTTGCATCCTTTATGCATTGGCTCATTTCATCAAAAGCCAGCAAACAGGAGGAATGTGCTTGTTGGGTTTTTCTTTTGAGGAAGAACTATGTAAGCACAGCAGCATCTGGTCTCTGTGGCGCAATCGGTTAGCGCGTTCGGCTGTTAACCGAAAGGATGGTGGTTCGAGCCCACCCAGGGACGATGTATGTTCCTTTCTCTTCTTTTTTAGACGTATTTTGTGCAAACAGATTAACTAAATTTCAACATTTCACTCAAACAAATCAGCCTCTCGCCCAACGTGGGGCTCGAACCCACGACCCTGAGATTAAGAGTCTCATGCTCTACCGACTGAGCTAGCCGGGCGATTTTTGTAGGACCCCAAAGGCACTTGCTGTCGCCACATGTTGACATGTTGAGCAGGACCTGAGCTATGTTTGTGGAATTTGTGCAGAAATTAAAGACCTTCACCCTTAAACATTCACTAAACCTGGTGCATGATCTCACATCCCAGAGATTGAGAATCTGGCAAACTAACAATCGAACTGGTCAGGTAACAGCAGCATTTGAAGTGGGGTCAAAAAGGTACCATTAAAGGCACTTGACATCCCAGCTCAGTTTCGTTGCATAGCCTCTTTATAGTTGTTGAAAAAACGTTTTGTAGCGGAAGAAAACATTAATTTACTGGAAGACAATCCATTGATCACTCTTAATATCAAAGTAAAACATGTACTCTGTCCTGATAAAATTTTGAGCATGTGCATTTCACCTTGGGATTTAAAGTGTTTCCCTTTAGTCTGAGTACATCAGCTGAAGGCAGCTTAACTTCTTTTTTGGTTCTTGAAGTCTTTTTTTATTCTCATCCGAAAGGCATAGCCTATTCTGTTCCAGAAAACATTGGGGATTCCAATGTATCAATGACCTAGTTGGGAAAATAATTGCTGAACTCTGTAATGATCCTGATCTCAGCAGTACCAAGTGCCACAAAGGTCCACAAATCAGTTTACTCATGTATTTTATTGCCTATGGTTTGGTTTGTAAATGTGTGTTGGTGATATGGATGCATTCATGATAGCACATTTCCTGGACAAAATGCGTCTTGGAGCAGCTCCTGCAGTGCTTCCATCAAATCTGTTTTGAATAGGTTTTGGGTGCATTTTCATAAATAATTTCAAAAGCGTCTTATCTAAGAGGACATAACCCTGCAACTGAAGGCAAGGGAGCTACACTGTGTAAACTGGTGAAAATCATACACATTCCGATGACTGGTGGACAAAAGGATCAAAACTTTGACAGGAAAAGGGTCTACAAACTGACCTTTTGTTTGAAGACCTGGAGGTCTTGACAAGTGAGAAATTGAAGGAAGGGCGAATTTTAGACAAGCTAGCAGAAAAGTGTGAGTGACATTGATGTTGCATCCTTTATGCATTGGCTCATTTCATCAAAAGCCAGCAAACAGGAGGAATGTGCTTGTTGGGTTTTTCTTTTGAGGAAGAACTATGTAAGCACAGCAGCATCTGGTCTCTGTGGCGCAATCGGTTAGCGCGTTCGGCTGTTAACCGAAAGGATGGTGGTTCGAGCCCACCCAGGGACGATGTATGTTCCTTTCTCTTCTTTTTTAGACGTATTTTGTGCAAACAGATTAACTAAATTTCAACATTTCACTCAAACAAATCAGCCTCTCGCCCAACGTGGGGCTCGAACCCACGACCCTGAGATTAAGAGTCTCATGCTCTACCGACTGAGCTAGCCGGGCGATTTTTGTAGGACCCCAAAGGCACTTGCTGTCGCCACATGTTGACATGTTGAGCAGGACCTGAGCTATGTTTGTGGAATTTGTGCAGAAATTAAAGACCTTCACCCTTAAACATTCACTAAACCTGGTGCATGATCTCACATCCCAGAGATTGAGAATCTGGCAAACTAACAATCGAACTGGTCAGGTAACAGCAGCATTTGAAGTGGGGTCAAAAAGGTACCATTAAAGGCACTTGACATCCCAGCTCAGTTTCGTTGCATAGCCTCTTTATAGTTGTTGAAAAAACGTTTTGTAGCGGAAGAAAACATTAATTTACTGGAAGACAATCCAGTGATCGCTCTTAATATCAAAGTAAAACATGTACTCTGTCCTGATAAAATTTTGAGCATGTGCATTTCACCTTGGGATTTAAAGTGTTTCCCTTTAGTCTGAGTACATCAGCTGAAGGCAGCTTAACTTCTTTTTTGGTTCTTGAAGTCTTTTTTTATTCTCATCCGAAAGGCATAGCCTATTCTGTTCCAGAAAACATTGGGGATTCCAATGTATCAATGACCTAGTTGGGAAAATAATTGCTGAACTCTGTAATGATCCTGATCTCAGCAGTACCAAGTGCCACAAAGGTCCACAAATCAGTTTACTCATGTATTTTATTGCCTATGGTTTGGTTTGTAAATGTGTGTTGGTGATATGGATGCATTCATGATAGCACATTTTCTGGACAAAATGCGTCTTGGAGCAGCTCCTGCAGTGCTTCCATCAAATCTGTTTTGAATAGGTTTTGGGTGCATTTTCACAAATAATTTCAAAAGCGTCTTATCTAAGACGACATAACCCTGCAACTGAAGGCAAGGGAGCTACACTGTGTAAACTGGTGAAAATCATACACATTCCGATGACTGGTGGACAAAAGGATCAAAACTTTGACAGGAAAAGGGTCTACAAACTGACCTTTTGTTTGAAGACCTGCAGGTCTTGACAAGTGAGAAATTGAAGGAAGGGCGAATTTTAGACAAGCTAGCAGAAAAGTGTGAGTGACATTGATGTTGCATCCTTTATGCATTGGCTCATTTCATCAAAAGCCAGCAAACAGGAGGAATGTGCTTGTTGGGTTTTTCTTTTGAGGAAGAACTATGTAAGCACAGCAGCATCTGGTCTCTGTGGCGCAATCGGTTAGCGCGTTCGGCTGTTAACCGAAAGGATGGTGGTTCGAGCCCACCCAGGGACGATGTATGTTCCTTTCTCTTCTTTTTTAGACGTATTTTGTGCAAACAGATTAACTAAATTTCAACATTTCACTCAAACAAATCAGCCTCTCGCCCAACATGGGGCTCGAACTCACGACCCTGAGATTAAGAGTCTCATGCTCTACCGACTGAGCTAGCCGGGCGATTTTTGTAGGACCCCAAAGGCACTTGCTGTCGCCACATGTTGACATGTTGAGCAGGACCTGAGCTATGTTTGTGGAATTTGTGCAGAAACTAAAGACCTTCACCCTTAAACATTCACTAAACCTGGTGCATGATCTCACATCCCAGAGAATGAGAATCTGGCAAACTAACAATCGAACTGGTCAGGTAACAGCAGCATTTGAAGTGGGGTCAAAAAGGTACCATTAAAGGCACTTGACATCCCAGCTCAGTTTCGTTGCATAGCCTCTTTATAGTTGTTGAAAAAACGTTTTGTAGCGGAAGAAAACATTAATTTACTGGAAGACAATCCATTGATCACTCTTAATATCAAAGTAAAACATGTACTCTGTCCTGATAAAATTTTGAGCATGTGCATTTCACCTTGGGATTTAAAGTGTTTCCCTTTAGTCTGAGTACATCAGCTGAAGGCAGCTTAACTTCTTTTTTGGTTCTTGAAGTCTTTTTTTATTCTCATCCGAAAGGCATAGCCTATTCTGTTCCAGAAAACATTGGGGATTCCAATGTATCAATGACCTAGTTGGGAAAATAATTGCTGAACTCTGTAATGATCCTGATCTCAGCAGTACCAAGTGCCACAAAGGTCCACAAATCAGTTTACTCATGTATTTTATTGCCTATGGTTTGGTTTGTAAATGTGTGTTGGTGATATGGATGCATTCATGATAGCACATTTCCTGGACAAAATGCGTCTTGGAGCAGCTCCTGCAGTGCTTCCATCAAATCTGTTTTGAATAGGTTTTGGGTGCATTTTCATAAATAATTTCAAAAGCGTCTTATCTAAGAGGACATAACCCTGCAACTGAAGGCAAGGGAGCTACACTGTGTAAACTGGTGAAAATCATACACATTCCGATGACTGGTGGACAAAAGGATCAAAACTTTGACAGGAAAAGGGTCTACAAACTGACCTTTTGTTTGAAGACCTGGAGGTCTTGACAAGTGAGAAATTGAAGGAAGGGCGAATTTTAGACAAGCTAGCAGAAAAGTGTGAGTGACATTGATGTTGCATCCTTTATGCATTGGCTCATTTCATCAAAAGCCAGCAAACAGGAGGAATGTGCTTGTTGGGTTTTTCTTTTGAGGAAGAACTATGTAAGCACAGCAGCATCTGGTCTCTGTGGCGCAATCGGTTAGCGCGTTCGGCTGTTAACCGAAAGGATGGTGGTTCGAGCCCACCCAGGGACGATGTATGTTCCTTTCTCTTCTTTTTTAGACGTATTTTGTGCAAACAGATTAACTAAATTTCAACATTTCACTCAAACAAATCAGCCTCTCGCCCAACGTGGGGCTCGAACCCACGACCCTGAGATTAAGAGTCTCATGCTCTACCGACTGAGCTAGCCGGGCGATTTTTGTAGGACCCCAAAGGCACTTGCTGTCGCCACATGTTGACATGTTGAGCAGGACCTGAGCTATGTTTGTGGAATTTGTGCAGAAATTAAAGACCTTCACCCTTAAACATTCACTAAACCTGGTGCATGATCTCACATCCCAGAGATTGAGAATCTGGCAAACTAACAATCGAACTGGTCAGGTAACAGCAGCATTTGAAGTGGGGTCAAAAAGGTACCATTAAAGGCACTTGACATCCCAGCTCAGTTTCGTTGCATAGCCTCTTTATAGTTGTTGAAAAAACGTTTTGTAGCGGAAGAAAACATTAATTTACTGGAAGACAATCCAGTGATCGCTCTTAATATCAAAGTAAAACATGTACTCTGTCCTGATAAAATTTTGAGCATGTGCATTTCACCTTGGGATTTAAAGTGTTTCCCTTTAGTCTGAGTACATCAGCTGAAGGCAGCTTAACTTCTTTTTTGGTTCTTGAAGTCTTTTTTTATTCTCATCCGAAAGGCATAGCCTATTCTGTTCCAGAAAACATTGGGGATTCCAATGTATCAATGACCTAGTTGGGAAAATAATTGCTGAACTCTGTAATGATCCTGATCTCAGCAGTACCAAGTGCCACAAAGGTCCACAAATCAGTTTACTCATGTATTTTATTGCCTATGGTTTGGTTTGTAAATGTGTGTTGGTGATATGGATGCATTCATGATAGCACATTTTCTGGACAAAATGCGTCTTGGAGCAGCTCCTGCAGTGCTTCCATCAAATCTGTTTTGAATAGGTTTTGGGTGCATTTTCACAAATAATTTCAAAAGCGTCTTATCTAAGACGACATAACCCTGCAACTGAAGGCAAGGGAGCTACACTGTGTAAACTGGTGAAAATCATACACATTCCGATGACTGGTGGACAAAAGGATCAAAACTTTGACAGGAAAAGGGTCTACAAACTGACCTTTTGTTTGAAGACCTGCAGGTCTTGACAAGTGAGAAATTGAAGGAAGGGCGAATTTTAGACAAGCTAGCAGAAAAGTGTGAGTGACATTGATGTTGCATCCTTTATGCATTGGCTCATTTCATCAAAAGCCAGCAAACAGGAGGAATGTGCTTGTTGGGTTTTTCTTTTGAGGAAGAACTATGTAAGCACAGCAGCATCTGGTCTCTGTGGCGCAATCGGTTAGCGCGTTCGGCTGTTAACCGAAAGGATGGTGGTTCGAGCCCACCCAGGGACGATGTATGTTCCTTTCTCTTCTTTTTTAGACGTATTTTGTGCAAACAGATTAACTAAATTTCAACATTTCACTCAAACAAATCAGCCTCTCGCCCAACATGGGGCTCGAACTCACGACCCTGAGATTAAGAGTCTCATGCTCTACCGACTGAGCTAGCCGGGCGATTTTTGTAGGACCCCAAAGGCACTTGCTGTCGCCACATGTTGACATGTTGAGCAGGACCTGAGCTATGTTTGTGGAATTTGTGCAGAAATTAAAGACCTTCACCCTTAAACATTCACTAAACCTGGTGCATGATCTCACATCCCAGAGATTGAGAATCTGGCAAACTAACAATCGAACTGGTCAGGTAACAGCAGCATTTGAAGTGGGGTCAAAAAGGTACCATTAAAGGCACTTGACATCCCAGCTCAGTTTCGTTGCATAGCCTCTTTATAGTTGTTGAAAAAACGTTTTGTAGCGGAAGAAAACATTAATTTACTGGAAGACAATCCATTGATCACTCTTAATATCAAAGTAAAACATGTACTCTGTCCTGATAAAATTTTGAGCATGTGCATTTCACCTTGGGATTTAAAGTGTTTCCCTTTAGTCTGAGTACATCAGCTGAAGGCAGCTTAACTTCTTTTTTGGTTCTTGAAGTCTTTTTTTATTCTCATCCGAAAGGCATAGCCTATTCTGTTCCAGAAAACATTGGGGATTCCAATGTATCAATGACCTAGTTGGGAAAATAATTGCTGAACTCTGTAATGATCCTGATCTCAGCAGTACCAAGTGCCACAAAGGTCCACAAATCAGTTTACTCATGTATTTTATTGCCTATGGTTTGGTTTGTAAATGTGTGTTGGTGATATGGATGCATTCATGATAGCACATTTCCTGGACAAAATGCGTCTTGGAGCAGCTCCTGCAGTGCTTCCATCAAATCTGTTTTGAATAGGTTTTGGGTGCATTTTCATAAATAATTTCAAAAGCGTCTTATCTAAGAGGACATAACCCTGCAACTGAAGGCAAGGGAGCTACACTGTGTAAACTGGTGAAAATCATACACATTCCGATGACTGGTGGACAAAAGGATCAAAACTTTGACAGGAAAAGGGTCTACAAACTGACCTTTTGTTTGAAGACCTGGAGGTCTTGACAAGTGAGAAATTGAAGGAAGGGCGAATTTTAGACAAGCTAGCAGAAAAGTGTGAGTGACATTGATGTTGCATCCTTTATGCATTGGCTCATTTCATCAAAAGCCAGCAAACAGGAGGAATGTGCTTGTTGGGTTTTTCTTTTGAGGAAGAACTATGTAAGCACAGCAGCATCTGGTCTCTGTGGCGCAATCGGTTAGCGCGTTCGGCTGTTAACCGAAAGGATGGTGGTTCGAGCCCACCCAGGGACGATGTATGTTCCTTTCTCTTCTTTTTTAGACGTATTTTGTGCAAACAGATTAACTAAATTTCAACATTTCACTCAAACAAATCAGCCTCTCGCCCAACGTGGGGCTCGAACCCACGACCCTGAGATTAAGAGTCTCATGCTCTACCGACTGAGCTAGCCGGGCGATTTTTGTAGGACCCCAAAGGCACTTGCTGTCGCCACATGTTGACATGTTGAGCAGGACCTGAGCTATGTTTGTGGAATTTGTGCAGAAATTAAAGACCTTCACCCTTAAACATTCACTAAACCTGGTGCATGATCTCACATCCCAGAGATTGAGAATCTGGCAAACTAACAATCGAACTGGTCAGGTAACAGCAGCATTTGAAGTGGGGTCAAAAAGGTACCATTAAAGGCACTTGACATCCCAGCTCAGTTTCGTTGCATAGCCTCTTTATAGTTGTTGAAAAAACGTTTTGTAGCGGAAGAAAACATTAATTTACTGGAAGACAATCCAGTGATCGCTCTTAATATCAAAGTAAAACATGTACTCTGTCCTGATAAAATTTTGAGCATGTGCATTTCACCTTGGGATTTAAAGTGTTTCCCTTTAGTCTGAGTACATCAGCTGAAGGCAGCTTAACTTCTTTTTTGGTTCTTGAAGTCTTTTTTTATTCTCATCCGAAAGGCATAGCCTATTCTGTTCCAGAAAACATTGGGGATTCCAATGTATCAATGACCTAGTTGGGAAAATAATTGCTGAACTCTGTTATGATCCTGATCTCAGCAGTACCAAGTGCCACAAAGGTCCACAAATCAGTTTACTCATGTATTTTATTGCCTATGGTTTGGTTTGTAAATGTGTGTTGGTGATATGGATGCATTCATGATAGCACATTTTCTGGACAAAATGCGTCTTGGAGCAGCTCCTGCAGTGCTTCCATCAAATCTGTTTTGAATAGGTTTTGGGTGCATTTTCACAAATAATTTCAAAAGCGTCTTATCTAAGACGACATAACCCTGCAACTGAAGGCAAGGGAGCTACACTGTGTAAACTGGTGAAAATCATACACATTCCGATGACTGGTGGACAAAAGGATCAAAACTTTGACAGGAAAAGGGTCTACAAACTGACCTTTTGTTTGAAGACCTGGAGGTCTTGACAAGTGAGAAATTGAAGGAAGGGCGAATTTTAGACAAGCTAGCAGAAAAGTGTGAGTGACATTGATGTTGCATCCTTTATGCATTGGCTCATTTCATCAAAAGCCAGCAAACAGGAGGAATGTGCTTGTTGGGTTTTTCTTTTGAGGAAGAACTATGTAAGCACAGCAGCATCTGGTCTCTGTGGCGCAATCGGTTAGCGCGTTCGGCTGTTAACCGAAAGGATGGTGGTTCGAGCCCACTCAGGGACGATGTATGTTCCTTTCTCTTCTTTTTTAGACGTATTTTGTGCAAACAGATTAACTAAATTTCAACATTTCACTCAAACAAATCAGCCTCTCGCCCAACGTGGGGCTCGAACCCACGACCCTGAGATTAAGAGTCTCATGCTCTACCGACTGAGCTAGCCGGGCGATTTTTGTAGGACCCCAAAGGCACTTGCTGTCGCCACATGTTGACATGTTGAGCAGGACCTGAGCTATGTTTGTGGAATTTGTGCAGAAATTAAAGACCTTCACCCTTAAACATTCACTAAACCTGGTGCATGATCTCACATCCCAGGGATTGAGAATCTGGCAAACTAACAATCGAACTGGTCAGGTAACAGCAGCATTTGAAGTGGGGTCAAAAAGGTACCATTAAAGGCACTTGACATCCCAGCTCAGTTTCGTTGCATAGCCTCTTTATAGTTGTTGAAAAAACGTTTTGTAGCGGAAGAAAACATTAATTTACTGGAAGACAATCCAGTGATCGCTCTTAATATCAAAGTAAAACATGTACTCTGTCCTGATAAAATTTTGAGCATGTGCATTTCACCTTGGGATTTAAAGTGTTTCCCTTTAGTCTGAGTACATCAGCTGAAGGCAGCTTAACTTCTTTTTTGGTTCTTGAAGTCTTTTTTTATTCTCATCCGAAAGGCATAGCCTATTCTGTTCCAGAAAACATTGGGGATTCCAATGTATCAATGACCTAGTTGGGAAAATAATTGCTGAACTCTGTAATGATCCTGATCTCAGCAGTACCAAGTGCCACAAAGGTCCACAAATCAGTTTACTCATGTATTTTATTGCCTATGGTTTGGTTTGTAAATGTGTGTTGGTGATATGGATGCATTCATGATAGCACATTTTCTGGACAAAATGCGTCTTGGAGCAGCTCCTGCAGTGCTTCCATCAAATCTGTTTTGAATAGGTTTTGGGTGCATTTTCACAAATAATTTCAAAAGCGTCTTATCTAAGACGACATAACCCTGCAACTGAAGGCAAGGGAGCTACACTGTGTAAACTGGTGAAAATCATACACATTCCGATGACTGGTGGACAAAAGGATCAAAACTTTGACAGGAAAAGGGTCTACAAACTGACCTTTTGTTTGAAGACCTGCAGGTCTTGACAAGTGAGAAATTGAAGGAAGGGCGAATTTTAGACAAGCTAGCAGAAAAGTGTGAGTGACATTGATGTTGCATCCTTTATGCATTGGCTCATTTCATCAAAAGCCAGCAAACAGGAGGAATGTGCTTGTTGGGTTTTTCTTTTGAGGAAGAACTATGTAAGCACAGCAGCATCTGGTCTCTGTGGCGCAATCGGTTAGCGCGTTCGGCTGTTAACCGAAAGGATGGTGGTTCGAGCCCACCCAGGGACGATGTATGTTCCTTTCTCTTCTTTTTTAGACGTATTTTGTGCAAACAGATTAACTAAATTTCAACATTTCACTCAAACAAATCAGCCTCTCGCCCAACATGGGGCTCGAACTCACGACCCTGAGATTAAGAGTCTCATGCTCTACCGACTGAGCTAGCCGGGCGATTTTTGTAGGACCCCAAAGGCACTTGCTGTCGCCACATGTTGACATGTTGAGCAGGACCTGAGCTATGTTTGTGGAATTTGTGCAGAAATTAAAGACCTTCACCCTTAAACATTCACTAAACCTGGTGCATGATCTCACATCCCAGAGATTGAGAATCTGGCAAACTAACAATCGAACTGGTCAGGTAACAGCAGCATTTGAAGTGGGGTCAAAAAGGTACCATTAAAGGCACTTGACATCCCA
This sequence comes from Brachyhypopomus gauderio, assembly GCF_052324685.1. Taxonomy (NCBI): domain Eukaryota; kingdom Metazoa; phylum Chordata; class Actinopteri; order Gymnotiformes; family Hypopomidae; genus Brachyhypopomus; species Brachyhypopomus gauderio. Next base: position 152,013 of record NC_135211.1, on the reverse strand, counting down.
GCTCAGTTTCGTTGCATAGCCTCTTTATAGTTGTTGAAAAAACGTTTTGTAGCGGAAGAAAACATTAATTTACTGGAAGACAATCCATTGATCACTCTTAATATCAAAGTAAAACATGTACTCTGTCCTGATAAAATTTTGAGCATGTGCATTTCACCTTGGGATTTAAAGTGTTTCCCTTTAGTCTGAGTACATCAGCTGAAGGCAGCTTAACTTCTTTTTTGGTTCTTGAAGTCTTTTTTTATTCTCATCCGAAAGGCATAGCCTATTCTGTTCCAGAAAACATTGGGGATTCCAATGTATCAATGACCTAGTTGGGAAAATAATTGCTGAACTCTGTAATGATCCTGATCTCAGCAGTACCAAGTGCCACAAAGGTCCACAAATCAGTTTACTCATGTATTTTATTGCCTATGGTTTGGTTTGTAAATGTGTGTTGGTGATATGGATGCATTCATGATAGCACATTTCCTGGACAAAATGCGTCTTGGAGCAGCTCCTGCAGTGCTTCCATCAAATCTGTTTTGAATAGGTTTTGGGTGCATTTTCATAAATAATTTCAAAAGCGTCTTATCTAAGAGGACATAACCCTGCAACTGAAGGCAAGGGAGCTACACTGTGTAAACTGGTGAAAATCATACACATTCCGATGACTGGTGGACAAAAGGATCAAAACTTTGACAGGAAAAGGGTCTACAAACTGACCTTTTGTTTGAAGACCTGGAGGTCTTGACAAGTGAGAAATTGAAGGAAGGGCGAATTTTAGACAAGCTAGCAGAAAAGTGTGAGTGACATTGATGTTGCATCCTTTATGCATTGGCTCATTTCATCAAAAGCCAGCAAACAGGAGGAATGTGCTTGTTGGGTTTTTCTTTTGAGGAAGAACTATGTAAGCACAGCAGCATCTGGTCTCTGTGGCGCAATCGGTTAGCGCGTTCGGCTGTTAACCGAAAGGATGGTGGTTCGAGCCCACCCAGGGACGATGTATGTTCCTTTCTCTTCTTTTTTAGACGTATTTTGTGCAAACAGATTAACTAAATTTCAACATTTCACTCAAACAAATCAGCCTCTCGCCCAACGTGGGGCTCGAACCCACGACCCTGAGATTAAGAGTCTCATGCTCTACCGACTGAGCTAGCCGGGCGATTTTTGTAGGACCCCAAAGGCACTTGCTGTCGCCACATGTTGACATGTTGAGCAGGACCTGAGCTATGTTTGTGGAATTTGTGCAGAAATTAAAGACCTTCACCCTTAAACATTCACTAAACCTGGTGCATGATCTCACATCCCAGAGATTGAGAATCTGGCAAACTAACAATCGAACTGGTCAGGTAACAGCAGCATTTGAAGTGGGGTCAAAAAGGTACCATTAAAGGCACTTGACATCCCAGCTCAGTTTCGTTGCATAGCCTCTTTATAGTTGTTGAAAAAACGTTTTGTAGCGGAAGAAAACATTAATTTACTGGAAGACAATCCAGTGATCGCTCTTAATATCAAAGTAAAACATGTACTCTGTCCTGATAAAATTTTGAGCATGTGCATTTCACCTTGGGATTTAAAGTGTTTCCCTTTAGTCTGAGTACATCAGCTGAAGGCAGCTTAACTTCTTTTTTGGTTCTTGAAGTCTTTTTTTATTCTCATCCGAAAGGCATAGCCTATTCTGTTCCAGAAAACATTGGGGATTCCAATGTATCAATGACCTAGTTGGGAAAATAATTGCTGAACTCTGTTATGATCCTGATCTCAGCAGTACCAAGTGCCACAAAGGTCCACAAATCAGTTTACTCATGTATTTTATTGCCTATGGTTTGGTTTGTAAATGTGTGTTGGTGATATGGATGCATTCATGATAGCACATTTTCTGGACAAAATGCGTCTTGGAGCAGCTCCTGCAGTGCTTCCATCAAATCTGTTTTGAATAGGTTTTGGGTGCATTTTCACAAATAATTTCAAAAGCGTCTTATCTAAGACGACATAACCCTGCAACTGAAGGCAAGGGAGCTACACTGTGTAAACTGGTGAAAATCATACACATTCCGATGACTGGTGGACAAAAGGATCAAAACTTTGACAGGAAAAGGGTCTACAAACTGACCTTTTGTTTGAAGACCTGGAGGTCTTGACAAGTGAGAAATTGAAGGAAGGGCGAATTTTAGACAAGCTAGCAGAAAAGTGTGAGTGACATTGATGTTGCATCCTTTATGCATTGGCTCATTTCATCAAAAGCCAGCAAACAGGAGGAATGTGCTTGTTGGGTTTTTCTTTTGAGGAAGAACTATGTAAGCACAGCAGCATCTGGTCTCTGTGGCGCAATCGGTTAGCGCGTTCGGCTGTTAACCGAAAGGATGGTGGTTCGAGCCCACTCAGGGACGATGTATGTTCCTTTCTCTTCTTTTTTAGACGTATTTTGTGCAAACAGATTAACTAAATTTCAACATTTCACTCAAACAAATCAGCCTCTCGCCCAACGTGGGGCTCGAACCCACGACCCTGAGATTAAGAGTCTCATGCTCTACCGACTGAGCTAGCCGGGCGATTTTTGTAGGACCCCAAAGGCACTTGCTGTCGCCACATGTTGACATGTTGAGCAGGACCTGAGCTATGTTTGTGGAATTTGTGCAGAAATTAAAGACCTTCACCCTTAAACATTCACTAAACCTGGTGCATGATCTCACATCCCAGAGATTGAGAATCTGGCAAACTAACAATCGAACTGGTCAGGTAACAGCAGCATTTGAAGTGGGGTCAAAAAGGTACCATTAAAGGCACTTGACATCCCAGCTCAGTTTCGTTGCATAGCCTCTTTATAGTTGTTGAAAAAACGTTTTGTAGCGGAAGAAAACATTAATTTACTGGAAGACAATCCAGTGATCGCTCTTAATATCAAAGTAAAACATGTACTCTGTCCTGATAAAATTTTGAGCATGTGCATTTCACCTTGGGATTTAAAGTGTTTCCCTTTAGTCTGAGTACATCAGCTGAAGGCAGCTTAACTTCTTTTTTGGTTCTTGAAGTCTTTTTTTATTCTCATCCGAAAGGCATAGCCTATTCTGTTCCAGAAAACATTGGGGATTCCAATGTATCAATGACCTAGTTGGGAAAATAATTGCTGAACTCTGTAATGATCCTGATCTCAGCAGTACCAAGTGCCACAAAGGTCCACAAATCAGTTTACTCATGTATTTTATTGCCTATGGTTTGGTTTGTAAATGTGTGTTGGTGATATGGATGCATTCATGATAGCACATTTTCTGGACAAAATGCGTCTTGGAGCAGCTCCTGCAGTGCTTCCATCAAATCTGTTTTGAATAGGTTTTGGGTGCATTTTCACAAATAATTTCAAAAGCGTCTTATCTAAGACGACATAACCCTGCAACTGAAGGCAAGGGAGCTACACTGTGTAAACTGGTGAAAATCATACACATTCCGATGACTGGTGGACAAAAGGATCAAAACTTTGACAGGAAAAGGGTCTACAAACTGACCTTTTGTTTGAAGACCTGCAGGTCTTGACAAGTGAGAAATTGAAGGAAGGGCGAATTTTAGACAAGCTAGCAGAAAAGTGTGAGTGACATTGATGTTGCATCCTTTATGCATTGGCTCATTTCATCAAAAGCCAGCAAACAGGAGGAATGTGCTTGTTGGGTTTTTCTTTTGAGGAAGAACTATGTAAGCACAGCAGCATCTGGTCTCTGTGGCGCAATCGGTTAGCGCGTTCGGCTGTTAACCGAAAGGATGGTGGTTCGAGCCCACCCAGGGACGATGTATGTTCCTTTCTCTTCTTTTTTAGACGTATTTTGTGCAAACAGATTAACTAAATTTCAACATTTCACTCAAACAAATCAGCCTCTCGCCCAACATGGGGCTCGAACTCACGACCCTGAGATTAAGAGTCTCATGCTCTACCGACTGAGCTAGCCGGGCGATTTTTGTAGGACCCCAAAGGCACTTGCTGTCGCCACATGTTGACATGTTGAGCAGGACCTGAGCTATGTTTGTGGAATTTGTGCAGAAATTAAAGACCTTCACCCTTAAACATTCACTAAACCTGGTGCATGATCTCACATCCCAGAGATTGAGAATCTGGCAAACTAACAATCGAACTGGTCAGGTAACAGCAGCATTTGAAGTGGGGTCAAAAAGGTACCATTAAAGGCACTTGACATCCCAGCTCAGTTTCGTTGCATAGCCTCTTTATAGTTGTTGAAAAAACGTTTTGTAGCGGAAGAAAACATTAATTTACTGGAAGACAATCCATTGATCACTCTTAATATCAAAGTAAAACATGTACTCTGTCCTGATAAAATTTTGAGCATGTGCATTTCACCTTGGGATTTAAAGTGTTTCCCTTTAGTCTGAGTACATCAGCTGAAGGCAGCTTAACTTCTTTTTTGGTTCTTGAAGTCTTTTTTTATTCTCATCCGAAAGGCATAGCCTATTCTGTTCCAGAAAACATTGGGGATTCCAATGTATCAATGACCTAGTTGGGAAAATAATTGCTGAACTCTGTAATGATCCTGATCTCAGCAGTACCAAGTGCCACAAAGGTCCACAAATCAGTTTACTCATGTATTTTATTGCCTATGGTTTGGTTTGTAAATGTGTGTTGGTGATATGGATGCATTCATGATAGCACATTTCCTGGACAAAATGCGTCTTGGAGCAGCTCCTGCAGTGCTTCCATCAAATCTGTTTTGAATAGGTTTTGGGTGCATTTTCATAAATAATTTCAAAAGCGTCTTATCTAAGAGGACATAACCCTGCAACTGAAGGCAAGGGAGCTACACTGTGTAAACTGGTGAAAATCATACACATTCCGATGACTGGTGGACAAAAGGATCAAAACTTTGACAGGAAAAGGGTCTACAAACTGACCTTTTGTTTGAAGACCTGGAGGTCTTGACAAGTGAGAAATTGAAGGAAGGGCGAATTTTAGACAAGCTAGCAGAAAAGTGTGAGTGACATTGATGTTGCATCCTTTATGCATTGGCTCATTTCATCAAAAGCCAGCAAACAGGAGGAATGTGCTTGTTGGGTTTTTCTTTTGAGGAAGAACTATGTAAGCACAGCAGCATCTGGTCTCTGTGGCGCAATCGGTTAGCGCGTTCGGCTGTTAACCGAAAGGATGGTGGTTCGAGCCCACCCAGGGACGATGTATGTTCCTTTCTCTTCTTTTTTAGACGTATTTTGTGCAAACAGATTAACTAAATTTCAACATTTCACTCAAACAAATCAGCCTCTCGCCCAACGTGGGGCTCGAACCCACGACCCTGAGATTAAGAGTCTCATGCTCTACCGACTGAGCTAGCCGGGCGATTTTTGTAGGACCCCAAAGGCACTTGCTGTCGCCACATGTTGACATGTTGAGCAGGACCTGAGCTATGTTTGTGGAATTTGTGCAGAAATTAAAGACCTTCACCCTTAAACATTCACTAAACCTGGTGCATGATCTCACATCCCAGAGATTGAGAATCTGGCAAACTAACAATCGAACTGGTCAGGTAACAGCAGCATTTGAAGTGGGGTCAAAAAGGTACCATTAAAGGCACTTGACATCCCAGCTCAGTTTCGTTGCATAGCCTCTTTATAGTTGTTGAAAAAACGTTTTGTAGCGGAAGAAAACATTAATTTACTGGAAGACAATCCAGTGATCGCTCTTAATATCAAAGTAAAACATGTACTCTGTCCTGATAAAATTTTGAGCATGTGCATTTCACCTTGGGATTTAAAGTGTTTCCCTTTAGTCTGAGTACATCAGCTGAAGGCAGCTTAACTTCTTTTTTGGTTCTTGAAGTCTTTTTTTATTCTCATCCGAAAGGCATAGCCTATTCTGTTCCAGAAAACATTGGGGATTCCAATGTATCAATGACCTAGTTGGGAAAATAATTGCTGAACTCTGTTATGATCCTGATCTCAGCAGTACCAAGTGCCACAAAGGTCCACAAATCAGTTTACTCATGTATTTTATTGCCTATGGTTTGGTTTGTAAATGTGTGTTGGTGATATGGATGCATTCATGATAGCACATTTTCTGGACAAAATGCGTCTTGGAGCAGCTCCTGCAGTGCTTCCATCAAATCTGTTTTGAATAGGTTTTGGGTGCATTTTCACAAATAATTTCAAAAGCGTCTTATCTAAGACGACATAACCCTGCAACTGAAGGCAAGGGAGCTACACTGTGTAAACTGGTGAAAATCATACACATTCCGATGACTGGTGGACAAAAGGATCAAAACTTTGACAGGAAAAGGGTCTACAAACTGACCTTTTGTTTGAAGACCTGGAGGTCTTGACAAGTGAGAAATTGAAGGAAGGGCGAATTTTAGACAAGCTAGCAGAAAAGTGTGAGTGACATTGATGTTGCATCCTTTATGCATTGGCTCATTTCATCAAAAGCCAGCAAACAGGAGGAATGTGCTTGTTGGGTTTTTCTTTTGAGGAAGAACTATGTAAGCACAGCAGCATCTGGTCTCTGTGGCGCAATCGGTTAGCGCGTTCGGCTGTTAACCGAAAGGATGGTGGTTCGAGCCCACTCAGGGACGATGTATGTTCCTTTCTCTTCTTTTTTAGACGTATTTTGTGCAAACAGATTAACTAAATTTCAACATTTCACTCAAACAAATCAGCCTCTCGCCCAACGTGGGGCTCGAACCCACGACCCTGAGATTAAGAGTCTCATGCTCTACCGACTGAGCTAGCCGGGCGATTTTTGTAGGACCCCAAAGGCACTTGCTGTCGCCACATGTTGACATGTTGAGCAGGACCTGAGCTATGTTTGTGGAATTTGTGCAGAAATTAAAGACCTTCACCCTTAAACATTCACTAAACCTGGTGCATGATCTCACATCCCAGAGATTGAGAATCTGGCAAACTAACAATCGAACTGGTCAGGTAACAGCAGCATTTGAAGTGGGGTCAAAAAGGTACCATTAAAGGCACTTGACATCCCAGCTCAGTTTCGTTGCATAGCCTCTTTATAGTTGTTGAAAAAACGTTTTGTAGCGGAAGAAAACATTAATTTACTGGAAGACAATCCATTGATCACTCTTAATATCAAAGTAAAACATGTACTCTGTCCTGATAAAATTTTGAGCATGTGCATTTCACCTTGGGATTTAAAGTGTTTCCCTTTAGTCTGAGTACATCAGCTGAAGGCAGCTTAACTTCTTTTTTGGTTCTTGAAGTCTTTTTTTATTCTCATCCGAAAGGCATAGCCTATTCTGTTCCAGAAAACATTGGGGATTCCAATGTATCAATGACCTAGTTGGGAAAATAATTGCTGAACTCTGTTATGATCCTGATCTCAGCAGTACCAAGTGCCACAAAGGTCCACAAATCAGTTTACTCATGTATTTTATTGCCTATGGTTTGGTTTGTAAATGTGTGTTGGTGATATGGATGCATTCATGATAGCACATTTTCTGGACAAAATGCGTCTTGGAGCAGCTCCTGCAGTGCTTCCATCAAATCTGTTTTGAATAGGTTTTGGGTGCATTTTCACAAATAATTTCAAAAGCGTCTTATCTAAGACGACATAACCCTGCAACTGAAGGCAAGGGAGCTACACTGTGTAAACTGGTGAAAATCATACACATTCCGATGACTGGTGGACAAAAGGATCAAAACTTTGACAGGAAAAGGGTCTACAAACTGACCTTTTGTTTGAAGACCTGGAGGTCTTGACAAGTGAGAAATTGAAGGAAGGGCGAATTTTAGACAAGCTAGCAGAAAAGTGTGAGTGACATTGATGTTGCATCCTTTATGCATTGGCTCATTTCATCAAAAGCCAGCAAACAGGAGGAATGTGCTTGTTGGGTTTTTCTTTTGAGGAAGAACTATGTAAGCACAGCAGCATCTGGTCTCTGTGGCGCAATCGGTTAGCGCGTTCGGCTGTTAACCGAAAGGATGGTGGTTCGAGCCCACCCAGGGACGATGTATGTTCCTTTCTCTTCTTTTTTAGACGTATTTTGTGCAAACAGATTAACTAAATTTCAACATTTCACTCAAACAAATCAGCCTCTCGCCCAACATGGGGCTCGAACTCACGACCCTGAGATTAAGAGTCTCATGCTCTACCGACTGAGCTAGCCGGGCGATTTTTGTAGGACCCCAAAGGCACTTGCTGTCGCCACATGTTGACATGTTGAGCAGGACCTGAGCTATGTTTGTGGAATTTGTGCAGAAATTAAAGACCTTCACCCTTAAACATTCACTAAACCTGGTGCATGATCTCACATCCCAGAGATTGAGAATCTGGCAAACTAACAATCGAACTGGTCAGGTAACAGCAGCATTTGAAGTGGGGTCAAAAAGGTACCATTAAAGGCACTTGACATCCCAGCTCAGTTTCGTTGCATAGCCTCTTTATAGTTGTTGAAAAAACGTTTTGTAGCGGAAGAAAACATTAATTTACTGGAAGACAATCCAGTGATCGCTATTAATATCAAAGTAAAACATGTACTCTGTCCTGATAAAATTTTGAGCATGTGCATTTCACCTTGGGATTTAAAGTGTTTCCCTTTAGTCTGAGTGCATCAGCTGAAGGCAGCTTAACTTCTTTTTTGGTTCTTGAAGTCTTTTTTTATTCTCGTCCGAAAGGCATAGCCTATTCTGTTCCAGAAAACATTGGGGATTCCAATGTATCAATGACCTAGTTGGGAAAATAATTGCTGAACTCTGTAATGATCCTGATCTCAGCAGTACCAAGTGCCACAAAGGTCCACAAATCAGTTTACTCATGTATTTTATTGCCTATGGTTTGGTTTGTAAATGTGTGTTGGTGATATGGATGCATTCATGATAGCACATTTTCTGGACAAAATGCGTCTTGGAGCAGCTCCTGCAGTGCTTCCATCAAATCTGTTTTGAATAGGTTTTGGGTGCATTTTCACAAATAATTTGAAAAGCGTCTTATCTAAGAGGACATAACCCTGCAACTGAAGGCAAGGGAGCTACACTGTGTAAACTGGTGAAAATCATACACATTCCGATGACTGGTGGACAAAAGGATCAAAACTTTGACAGGAAAAGGGTCTACAAACTGACCTTTTGTTTGAAGACCTGCAGGTCTTGACAAGTGAGAAATTGAAGGAAGGGCGAATTTTAGACAAGCTAGCAGAAAAGTGTGAGTGACATTGATGTTGCATCCTTTATGCATTGGCTCATTTCATCAAAAGCCAGCAAACAGGAGGAATGTGCTTGTTGGGTTTTTCTTTTGAGGAAGAACTATGTAAGCACAGCAGTATCTGGTCTCTGTGGCGCAATCGGTTAGCGCGTTCGGCTGTTAACCGAAAGGATGGTGGTTCGAGCCCACCCAGGGACGATGTATGTTCCTTTCTCTTCTTTTTTAGACGTATTTTGTGTAAACAGATTAACTAAATTTCAACATTTCACTCAAACAAATCAGCCTCTCGCCCAACGTGGGGCTCGAACCCACGACCCTGAGATTAAGAGTCTCATGCTCTACCGACTGAGCTAGCCGGGCGATTTTTGTAGGACCCCAAAGGCACTTGCTGTCGCCACATGTTGACATGTTGAGCAGGACCTGAGCTATGTTTGTGGAATTTGTGCAGAAATTAAAGACCTTCACCCTTAAACATTCACTAAACCTGGTGCATGATCTCACATCCCAGAGATTGAGAATCTGGCAAACTAACAATCGAACTGGTCAGGTAACAGCAGCATTTGAAGTGGGGTCAAAAAGGTACCATTAAAGGCACTTGACATCCCAGCTCAGTTTCGTTGCATAGCCTCTTTATAGTTGTTGAAAAAACGTTTTGTAGCGGAAGAAAACATTAATTTACTGGAAGACAATCCATTGATCACTCTTAATATCAAAGTAAAACATGTACTCTGTCCTGATAAAATTTTGAGCATGTGCATTTCACCTTGGGATTTAAAGTGTTTCCCTTTAGTCTGAGTACATCAGCTGAAGGCAGCTTAACTTCTTTTTTGGTTCTTGAAGTCTTTTTTTATTCTCATCCGAAAGGCATAGCCTATTCTGTTCCAGAAAACATTGGGGATTCCAATGTATCAATGACCTAGTTGGGAAAATAATTGCTGAACTCTGTTATGATCCTGATCTCAGCAGTACCAAGTGCCACAAAGGTCCACAAATCAGTTTACTCATGTATTTTATTGCCTATGGTTTGGTTTGTAAATGTGTGTTGGTGATATGGATGCATTCATGATAGCACATTTTCTGGACAAAATGCGTCTTGGAGCAGCTCCTGCAGTGCTTCCATCAAATCTGTTTTGAATAGGTTTTGGGTGCATTTTCACAAATAATTTCAAAAGCGTCTTATCTAAGACGACATAACCCTGCAACTGAAGGCAAGGGAGCTACACTGTGTAAACTGGTGAAAATCATACACATTCCGATGACTGGTGGACAAAAGGATCAAAACTTTGACAGGAAAAGGGTCTACAAACTGACCTTTTGTTTGAAGACCTGGAGGTCTTGACAAGTGAGAAATTGAAGGAAGGGCGAATTTTAGACAAGCTAGCAGAAAAGTGTGAGTGACATTGATGTTGCATCCTTTATGCATTGGCTCATTTCATCAAAAGCCAGCAAACAGGAGGAATGTGCTTGTTGGGTTTTTCTTTTGAGGAAGAACTATGTAAGCACAGCAGCATCTGGTCTCTGTGGCGCAATCGGTTAGCGCGTTCGGCTGTTAACCGAAAGGATGGTGGTTCGAGCCCACCCAGGGACGATGTATGTTCCTTTCTCTTCTTTTTTAGACGTATTTTGTGCAAACAGATTAACTAAATTTCAACATTTCACTCAAACAAATCAGCCTCTCGCCCAACATGGGGCTCGAACTCACGACCCTGAGATTAAGAGTCTCATGCTCTACCGACTGAGCTAGCCGGGCGATTTTTGTAGGACCCCAAAGGCACTTGCTGTCGCCACATGTTGACATGTTGAGCAGGACCTGAGCTATGTTTGTGGAATTTGTGCAGAAATTAAAGACCTTCACCCTTAAACATTCACTAAACCTGGTGCATGATCTCACATCCCAGAGATTGAGAATCTGGCAAACTAACAATCGAACTGGTCAGGTAACAGCAGCATTTGAAGTGGGGTCAAAAAGGTACCATTAAAGGCACTTGACATCCCAGCTCAGTTTCGTTGCATAGCCTCTTTATAGTTGTTGAAAAAACGTTTTGTAGCGGAAGAAAACATTAATTTACTGGAAGACAATCCATTGATCACTCTTAATATCAAAGTAAAACATGTACTCTGTCCTGATAAAATTTTGAGCATGTGCATTTCACCTTGGGATTTAAAGTGTTTCCCTTTAGTCTGAGTACATCAGCTGAAGGCAGCTTAACTTCTTTTTTGGTTCTTGAAGTCTTTTTTTATTCTCATCCGAAAGGCATAGCCTATTCTGTTCCAGAAAACATTGGGGATTCCAATGTATCAATGACCTAGTTGGGAAAATAATTGCTGAACTCTGTAATGATCCTGATCTCAGCAGTACCAAGTGCCACAAAGGTCCACAAATCAGTTTACTCATGTATTTTATTGCCTATGGTTTGGTTTGTAAATGTGTGTTGGTGATATGGATGCATTCATGATAGCACATTTTCTGGACAAAATGCGTCTTGGAGCAGCTCCTGCAGTGCTTCCATCAAATCTGTTTTGAATAGGTTTTGGGTGCATTTTCACAAATAATTTCAAAAGCGTCTTATCTAAGAGGACATAACCCTGCAACTGAAGGCAAGGGAGCTACACTGTGTAAACTGGTGAAAATCATACACATTCCGATGACTGGTGGACAAAAGGATCAAAACTTTGACAGGAAAAGGGTCTACAAACTGACCTTTTGTTTGAAGACCTGCAGGTCTTGACAAGTGAGAAATTGAAGGAAGGGCGAATTTTAGACAAGCTAGCAGAAAAGTGTGAGTGACATTGATGTTGCATCCTTTATGCATTGGCTCATTTCATCAAAAGCCAGCAAACAGGAGGAATGTGCTTGTTGGGTTTTTCTTTTGAGGAAGAACTATGTAAGCACAGCAGCATCTGGTCTCTGTGGCGCAATCGGTTAGCGCGTTCGGCTGTTAACCGAAAGGATGGTGGTTCGAGCCCACCCAGGGACGATGTATGTTCCTTTCTCTTCTTTTTTAGACGTATTTTGTGCAAACAGATTAACTAAATTTCAACATTTCACTCAAACAAATCAGCCTCTCGCCCAACATGGGGCTCGAACTCACGACCCTGAGATTAAGAGTCTCATGCTCTACCGACTGAGCTAGCCGGGCGATTTTTGTAGGACCCCAAAGGCACTTGCTGTCGCCACATGTTGACATGTTGAGCAGGACCTGAGCTATGTTTGTGGAATTTGTGCAGAAACTAAAGACCTTCACCCTTAAACATTCACTAAACCTGGTGCATGATCTCACATCCCAGAGATTGAGAATCTGGCAAACTAACAATCGAACTGGTCAGGTAACAGCAGCATTTGAAGTGGGGTCAAAAATGTACCATTAAAGGCACTTGACATCTCAGCTCAGTTTCGTTGCATAGCCTCTTTATAGTTGTTGAAAAAACGTTTTGTAGCGGAAGAAAACATTAATTTACAGGAAGACAATCTAGTGATCGCTCTTAATATCAAAGTAAAACATGTACTCTGTCCTGATAAAATTTTGAGCATGTGCATTTCACCTTGGGATTTAAAGTGTTTCCCTTTAGTCTGAGTACATCAGCTGAAGGCAGCTTAACTTCTTTTTTGGTTCTTGAAGTCTTTTTTTATTCTCATCCGAAAGGCATAGCCTATTCTGTTCCAGAAAACATTGGGGATTCCAATGTATCAATGACCTAGTTGGGAAAATAATTGCTGAACTCTGTAATGATCCTGATCTCAGCAGTACCAAGTGCCACAAAGGTCCACAAATCAGTTTACTCATGTATTTTATTGCCTATGGTTTGGTTTGTAAATGTGTGTTGGTGATATGGATGCATTCATGATAGCACATTTTCTGGACAAAATGCGTCTTGGAGCAGCTCCTGCAGTGCTTCCATCAAATCTGTTTTGAATAGGTTTTGGGTGCATTTTCACAAATAATTTCAAAAGCGTCTTATCTAAGAGGACATAACCCTGCAACTGAAGGCAAGGGAGCTACACTGTGTAAACTGGTGAAAATCATACACATTCCGATGACTGGTGGACAAAAGGATCAAAACTTTGACAGGAAAAGGGTCTACAAACTGACCTTTTGTTTGAAGACCTGCAGGTCTTGACAAGTGAGAAATTGAAGGAAGGGCGAATTTTAGACAAGCTAGCAGAAAAGTGTGAGTGACATTGATGTTGCATCCTTTATGCATTGGCTCATTTCATCAAAAGCCAGCAAACAGGAGGAATGTGCTTGTTGGGTTTTTCTTTTGAGGAAGAACTATGTAAGCACAGCAGCATCTGGTCTCTGTGGCGCAATCGGTTAGCGCGTTCGGCTGTTAACCGAAAGGATGGTGGTTCGAGCCCACCCAGGGACGATGTATGTTCCTTTCTCTTCTTTTTTAGACGTATTTTGTGCAAACAGATTAACTAAATTTCAACATTTCACTCAAACAAATCAGCCTCTCGCCCAACGTGGGGCTCGAACCCACGACCCTGAGATTAAGAGTCTCATGCTCTACCGACTGAGCTAGCCGGGCGATTTTTGTAGGACCCCAAAGGCACTTGCTGTCGCCACATGTTGACATGTTGAGCAGGACCTGAGCTATGTTTGTGGAATTTGTGCAGAAATTAAAGACCTTCACCCTTAAACATTCACTAAACCTGGTGCATGATCTCACATCCCAGAGATTGAGAATCTGGCAAACTAACAATCGAACTGGTCAGGTAACAGCAGCATTTGAAGTGGGGTCAAAAAGGTACCATTAAAGGCACTTGACATCCCAGCTCAGTTTCGTTGCATAGCCTCTTTATAGTTGTTGAAAAAACGTTTTGTAGCGGAAGAAAACATTAATTTACTGGAAGACAATCCAGTGATCGCTCTTAATATCAAAGTAAAACATGTACTCTGTCCTGATAAAATTTTGAGCATGTGCATTTCACCTTGGGATTTAAAGTGTTTCCCTTTAGTCTGAGTACATCAGCTGAAGGCAGCTTAACTTCTTTTTTGGTTCTTGAAGTCTTTTTTTATTCTCATCCGAAAGGCATAGCCTATTCTGTTCCAGAAAACATTGGGGATTCCAATGTATCAATGACCTAGTTGGGAAAATAATTGCTGAACTCTGTTATGATCCTGATCTCAGCAGTACCAAGTGCCACAAAGGTCCACAAATCAGTTTACTCATGTATTTTATTGCCTATGGTTTGGTTTGTAAATGTGTGTTGGTGATATGGATGCATTCATGATAGCACATTTTCTGGACAAAATGCGTCTTGGAGCAGCTCCTGCAGTGCTTCCATCAAATCTGTTTTGAATAGGTTTTGGGTGCATTTTCACAAATAATTTCAAAAGCGTCTTATCTAAGACGACATAACCCTGCAACTGAAGGCAAGGGAGCTACACTGTGTAAACTGGTGAAAATCATACACATTCCGATGACTGGTGGACAAAAGGATCAAAACTTTGACAGGAAAAGGGTCTACAAACTGACCTTTTGTTTGAAGACCTGGAGGTCTTGACAAGTGAGAAATTGAAGGAAGGGCGAATTTTAGACAAGCTAGCAGAAAAGTGTGAGTGACATTGATGTTGCATCCTTTATGCATTGGCTCATTTCATCAAAAGCCAGCAAACAGGAGGAATGTGCTTGTTGGGTTTTTCTTTTGAGGAAGAACTATGTAAGCACAGCAGCATCTGGTCTCTGTGGCGCAATCGGTTAGCGCGTTCGGCTGTTAACCGAAAGGATGGTGGTTCGAGCCCACCCAGGGACGATGTATGTTCCTTTCTCTTCTTTTTTAGACGTATTTTGTGCAAACAGATTAACTAAATTTCAACATTTCACTCAAACAAATCAGCCTCTCGCCCAACGTGGGGCTCGAACCCACGACCCTGAGATTAAGAGTCTCATGCTCTACCGACTGAGCTAGCCGGGCGATTTTTGTAGGACCCCAAAGGCACTTGCTGTCGCCACATGTTGACATGTTGAGCAGGACCTGAGCTATGTTTGTGGAATTTGTGCAGAAATTAAAGACCTTCACCCTTAAACATTCACTAAACCTGGTGCATGATCTCACATCCCAGAGATTGAGAATCTGGCAAACTAACAATCGAACTGGTCAGGTAACAGCAGCATTTGAAGTGGGGTCAAAAAGGTACCATTAAAGGCACTTGACATCCCAGCTCAGTTTCGTTGCATAGCCTCTTTATAGTTGTTGAAAAAACGTTTTGTAGCGGAAGAAAACATTAATTTACTGGAAGACAATCCATTGATCACTCTTAATATCAAAGTAAAACATGTACTCTGTCCTGATAAAATTTTGAGCATGTGCATTTCACCTTGGGATTTAAAGTGTTTCCCTTTAGTCTGAGTACATCAGCTGAAGGCAGCTTAACTTCTTTTTTGGTTCTTGAAGTCTTTTTTTATTCTCATCCGAAAGGCATAGCCTATTCTGTTCCAGAAAACATTGGGGATTCCAATGTATCAATGACCTAGTTGGGAAAATAATTGCTGAACTCTGTAATGATCCTGATCTCAGCAGTACCAAGTGCCACAAAGGTCCACAAATCAGTTTACTCATGTATTTTATTGCCTATGGTTTGGTTTGTAAATGTGTGTTGGTGATATGGATGCATTCATGATAGCACATTTTCTGGACAAAATGCGTCTTGGAGCAGCTCCTGCAGTGCTTCCATCAAATCTGTTTTGAATAGGTTTTGGGTGCATTTTCACAAATAATTTCAAAAGCGTCTTATCTAAGACGACATAACCCTGCAACTGAAGGCAAGGGAGCTACACTGTGTAAACTGGTGAAAATCATACACATTCCGATGACTGGTGGACAAAAGGATCAAAACTTTGACAGGAAAAGGGTCTACAAACTGACCTTTTGTTTGAAGACCTGGAGGTCTTGACAAGTGAGAAATTGAAGGAAGGGCGAATTTTAGACAAGCTAGCAGAAAAGTGTGAGTGACATTGATGTTGCATCCTTTATGCATTGGCTCATTTCATCAAAAGCCAGCAAACAGGAGGAATGTGCTTGTTGGGTTTTTCTTTTGAGGAAGAACTATGTAAGCACAGCAGCATCTGGTCTCTGTGGCGCAATCGGTTAGCGCGTTCGGCTGTTAACCGAAAGGATGGTGGTTCGAGCCCACCCAGGGACGATGTATGTTCCTTTCTCTTCTTTTTTAGACGTATTTTGTGCAAACAGATTAACTAAATTTCAACATTTCACTCAAACAAATCAGCCTCTCGCCCAACATGGGGCTCGAACTCACGACCCTGAGATTAAGAGTCTCATGCTCTACCGACTGAGCTAGCCGGGCGATTTTTGTAGGACCCCAAAGGCACTTGCTGTCGCCACATGTTGACATGTTGAGCAGGACCTGAGCTATGTTTGTGGAATTTGTGCAGAAATTAAAGACCTTCACCCTTAAACATTCACTAAACCTGGTGCATGATCTCACATCCCAGAGATTGAGAATCTGGCAAACTAACAATCGAACTGGTCAGGTAACAGCAGCATTTGAAGTGGGGTCAAAAAGGTACCATTAAAGGCACTTGACATCCCAGCTCAGTTTCGTTGCATAGCCTCTTTATAGTTGTTGAAAAAACGTTTTGTAGCGGAAGAAAACATTAATTTACTGGAAGACAATCCATTGATCACTCTTAATATCAAAGTAAAACATGTACTCTGTCCTGATAAAATTTTGAGCATGTGCATTTCACCTTGGGATTTAAAGTGTTTCCCTTTAGTCTGAGTACATCAGCTGAAGGCAGCTTAACTTCTTTTTTGGTTCTTGAAGTCTTTTTTTATTCTCATCCGAAAGGCATAGCCTATTCTGTTCCAGAAAACATTGGGGATTCCAATGTATCAATGACCTAGTTGGGAAAATAATTGCTGAACTCTGTAATGATCCTGATCTCAGCAGTACCAAGTGCCACAAAGGTCCACAAATCAGTTTACTCATGTATTTTATTGCCTATGGTTTGGTTTGTAAATGTGTGTTGGTGATATGGATGCATTCATGATAGCACATTTTCTGGACAAAATGCGTCTTGGAGCAGCTCCTGCAGTGCTTCCATCAAATCTGTTTTGAATAGGTTTTGGGTGCATTTTCACAAATAATTTCAAAAGCGTCTTATCTAAGAGGACATAACCCTGCAACTGAAGGCAAGGGAGCTACACTGTGTAAACTGGTGAAAATCATACACATTCCGATGACTGGTGGACAAAAGGATCAAAACTTTGACAGGAAAAGGGTCTACAAACTGACCTTTTGTTTGAAGACCTGCAGGTCTTGACAAGTGAGAAATTGAAGGAAGGGCGAATTTTAGACAAGCTAGCAGAAAAGTGTGAGTGACATTGATGTTGCATCCTTTATGCATTGGCTCATTTCATCAAAAGCCAGCAAACAGGAGGAATGTGCTTGTTGGGTTTTTCTTTTGAGGAAGAACTATGTAAGCACAGCAGCATCTGGTCTCTGTGGCGCAATCGGTTAGCGCGTTCGGCTGTTAACCGAAAGGATGGTGGTTCGAGCCCACCCAGGGACGATGTATGTTCCTTTCTCTTCTTTTTTAGACGTATTTTGTGCAAACAGATTAACTAAATTTCAACATTTCACTCAAACAAATCAGCCTCTCGCCCAACGTGGGGCTCGAACTCACGACCCTGAGATTAAGAGTCTCATGCTCTACCGACTGAGCTAGCCGGGCGATTTTTGTAGGACCCCAAAGGCACTTGCTGTCGCCACATGTTGACATGTTGAGCAGGACCTGAGCTATGTTTGTGGAATTTGTGCAGAAACTAAAGACCTTCACCCTTAAACATTCACTAAACCTGGTGCATGATCTCACATCCCAGAGATTGAGAATCTGGCAAACTAACAATCGAACTGGTCAGGTAACAGCAGCATTTGAAGTGGGGTCAAAAATGTACCATTAAAGGCACTTGACATCTCAGCTCAGTTTCGTTGCATAGCCTCTTTATAGTTGTTGAAAAAACGTTTTGTAGCGGAAGAAAACATTAATTTACAGGAAGACAATCTAGTGATCGCTCTTAATATCAAAGTAAAACATGTACTCTGTCCTGATAAAATTTTGAGCATGTGCATTTCACCTTGGGATTTAAAGTGTTTCCCTTTAGTCTGAGTACATCAGCTGAAGGCAGCTTAACTTCTTTTTTGGTTCTTGAAGTCTTTTTTTATTCTCATCCGAAAGGCATAGCCTATTCTGTTCCAGAAAACATTGGGGATTCCAATGTATCAATGACCTAGTTGGGAAAATAATTGCTGAACTCTGTAATGATCCTGATCTCAGCAGTACCAAGTGCCACAAAGGTCCACAAATCAGTTTACTCATGTATTTTATTGCCTATGGTTTGGTTTGTAAATGTGTGTTGGTGATATGGATGCATTCATGATAGCACATTTTCTGGACAAAATGCGTCTTGGAGCAGCTCCTGCAGTGCTTCCATCAAATCTGTTTTGAATAGGTTTTGGGTGCATTTTCACAAATAATTTCAAAAGCGTCTTATCTAAGAGGACATAACCCTGCAACTGAAGGCAAGGGAGCTACACTGTGTAAACTGGTGAAAATCATACACATTCCGATGACTGGTGGACAAAAGGATCAAAACTTTGACAGGAAAAGGGTCTACAAACTGACCTTTTGTTTGAAGACCTGCAGGTCTTGACAAGTGAGAAATTGAAGGAAGGGCGAATTTTAGACAAGCTAGCAGAAAAGTGTGAGTGACATTGATGTTGCATCCTTTATGCATTGGCTCATTTCATCAAAAGCCAGCAAACAGGAGGAATGTGCTTGTTGGGTTTTTCTTTTGAGGAAGAACTATGTAAGCACAGCAGCATCTGGTCTCTGTGGCGCAATCGGTTAGCGCGTTCGGCTGTTAACCGAAAGGATGGTGGTTCGAGCCCACCCAGGGACGATGTATGTTCCTTTCTCTTCTTTTTTAGACGTATTTTGTGCAAACAGATTAACTAAATTTCAACATTTCACTCAAACAAATCAGCCTCTCGCCCAACGTGGGGCTCGAACCCACGACCCTGAGATTAAGAGTCTCATGCTCTACCGACTGAGCTAGCCGGGCGATTTTTGTAGGACCCCAAAGGCACTTGCTGTCGCCACATGTTGACATGTTGAGCAGGACCTGAGCTATGTTTGTGGAATTTGTGCAGAAATTAAAGACCTTCACCCTTAAACATTCACTAAACCTGGTGCATGATCTCACATCCCAGAGATTGAGAATCTGGCAAACTAACAATCGAACTGGTCAGGTAACAGCAGCATTTGAAGTGGGGTCAAAAAGGTACCATTAAAGGCACTTGACATCCCAGCTCAGTTTCGTTGCATAGCCTCTTTATAGTTGTTGAAAAAACGTTTTGTAGCGGAAGAAAACATTAATTTACTGGAAGACAATCCAGTGATCGCTCTTAATATCAAAGTAAAACATGTACTCTGTCCTGATAAAATTTTGAGCATGTGCATTTCACCTTGGGATTTAAAGTGTTTCCCTTTAGTCTGAGTACATCAGCTGAAGGCAGCTTAACTTCTTTTTTGGTTCTTGAAGTCTTTTTTTATTCTCATCCGAAAGGCATAGCCTATTCTGTTCCAGAAAACATTGGGGATTCCAATGTATCAATGACCTAGTTGGGAAAATAATTGCTGAACTCTGTTATGATCCTGATCTCAGCAGTACCAAGTGCCACAAAGGTCCACAAATCAGTTTACTCATGTATTTTATTGCCTATGGTTTGGTTTGTAAATGTGTGTTGGTGATATGGATGCATTCATGATAGCACATTTTCTGGACAAAATGCGTCTTGGAGCAGCTCCTGCAGTGCTTCCATCAAATCTGTTTTGAATAGGTTTTGGGTGCATTTTCACAAATAATTTCAAAAGCGTCTTATCTAAGACGACATAACCCTGCAACTGAAGGCAAGGGAGCTACACTGTGTAAACTGGTGAAAATCATACACATTCCGATGACTGGTGGACAAAAGGATCAAAACTTTGACAGGAAAAGGGTCTACAAACTGACCTTTTGTTTGAAGACCTGGAGGTCTTGACAAGTGAGAAATTGAAGGAAGGGCGAATTTTAGACAAGCTAGCAGAAAAGTGTGAGTGACATTGATGTTGCATCCTTTATGCATTGGCTCATTTCATCAAAAGCCAGCAAACAGGAGGAATGTGCTTGTTGGGTTTTTCTTTTGAGGAAGAACTATGTAAGCACAGCAGCATCTGGTCTCTGTGGCGCAATCGGTTAGCGCGTTCGGCTGTTAACCGAAAGGATGGTGGTTCGAGCCCACCCAGGGACGATGTATGTTCCTTTCTCTTCTTTTTTAGACGTATTTTGTGCAAACAGATTAACTAAATTTCAACATTTCACTCAAACAAATCAGCCTCTCGCCCAACATGGGGCTCGAACTCACGACCCTGAGATTAAGAGTCTCATGCTCTACCGACTGAGCTAGCCGGGCGATTTTTGTAGGACCCCAAAGGCACTTGCTGTCGCCACATGTTGACATGTTGAGCAGGACCTGAGCTATGTTTGTGGAATTTGTGCAGAAATTAAAGACCTTCACCCTTAAACATTCACTAAACCTGGTGCATGATCTCACATCCCAGAGATTGAGAATCTGGCAAACTAACAATCGAACTGGTCAGGTAACAGCAGCATTTGAAGTGGGGTCAAAAAGGTACCATTAAAGGCACTTGACATCCCAGCTCAGTTTCGTTGCATAGCCTCTTTATAGTTGTTGAAAAAACGTTTTGTAGCGGAAGAAAACATTAATTTACTGGAAGACAATCCATTGATCACTCTTAATATCAAAGTAAAACATGTACTCTGTCCTGATAAAATTTTGAGCATGTGCATTTCACCTTGGGATTTAAAGTGTTTCCCTTTAGTCTGAGTACATCAGCTGAAGGCAGCTTAACTTCTTTTTTGGTTCTTGAAGTCTTTTTTTATTCTCATCCGAAAGGCATAGCCTATTCTGTTCCAGAAAACATTGGGGATTCCAATGTATCAATGACCTAGTTGGGAAAATAATTGCTGAACTCTGTAATGATCCTGATCTCAGCAGTACCAAGTGCCACAAAGGTCCACAAATCAGTTTACTCATGTATTTTATTGCCTATGGTTTGGTTTGTAAATGTGTGTTGGTGATATGGATGCATTCATGATAGCACATTTTCTGGACAAAATGCGTCTTGGAGCAGCTCCTGCAGTGCTTCCATCAAATCTGTTTTGAATAGGTTTTGGGTGCATTTTCACAAATAATTTCAAAAGCGTCTTATCTAAGACGACATAACCCTGCAACTGAAGGCAAGGGAGCTACACTGTGTAAACTGGTGAAAATCATACACATTCCGATGACTGGTGGACAAAAGGATCAAAACTTTGACAGGAAAAGGGTCTACAAACTGACCTTTTGTTTGAAGACCTGGAGGTCTTGACAAGTGAGAAATTGAAGGAAGGGCGAATTTTAGACAAGCTAGCAGAAAAGTGTGAGTGACATTGATGTTGCATCCTTTATGCATTGGCTCATTTCATCAAAAGCCAGCAAACAGGAGGAATGTGCTTGTTGGGTTTTTCTTTTGAGGAAGAACTATGTAAGCACAGCAGCATCTGGTCTCTGTGGCGCAATCGGTTAGCGCGTTCGGCTGTTAACCGAAAGGATGGTGGTTCGAGCCCACCCAGGGACGATGTATGTTCCTTTCTCTTCTTTTTTAGACGTATTTTGTGCAAACAGATTAACTAAATTTCAACATTTCACTCAAACAAATCAGCCTCTCGCCCAACATGGGGCTCGAACTCACGACCCTGAGATTAAGAGTCTCATGCTCTACCGACTGAGCTAGCCGGGCGATTTTTGTAGGACCCCAAAGGCACTTGCTGTCGCCACATGTTGACATGTTGAGCAGGACCTGAGCTATGTTTGTGGAATTTGTGCAGAAATTAAAGACCTTCACCCTTAAACATTCACTAAACCTGGTGCATGATCTCACATCCCAGAGATTGAGAATCTGGCAAACTAACAATCGAACTGGTCAGGTAACAGCAGCATTTGAAGTGGGGTCAAAAAGGTACCATTAAAGGCACTTGACATCCCAGCTCAGTTTCGTTGCATAGCCTCTTTATAGTTGTTGAAAAAACGTTTTGTAGCGGAAGAAAACATTAATTTACTGGAAGACAATCCAGTGATCGCTCTTAATATCAAAGTAAAACATGTACTCTGTCCTGATAAAATTTTGAGCATGTGCATTTCACCTTGGGATTTAAAGTGTTTCCCTTTAGTCTGAGTACATCAGCTGAAGGCAGCTTAACTTCTTTTTTGGTTCTTGAAGTCTTTTTTTATTCTCATCCGAAAGGCATAGCCTATTCTGTTCCAGAAAACATTGGGGATTCCAATGTATCAATGACCTAGTTGGGAAAATAATTGCTGAACTCTGTTATGATCCTGATCTCAGCAGTACCAAGTGCCACAAAGGTCCACAAATCAGTTTACTCATGTATTTTATTGCCTATGGTTTGGTTTGTAAATGTGTGTTGGTGATATGGATGCATTCATGATAGCACATTTTCTGGACAAAATGCGTCTTGGAGCAGCTCCTGCAGTGCTTCCATCAAATCTGTTTTGAATAGGTTTTGGGTGCATTTTCACAAATAATTTCAAAAGCGTCTTATCTAAGACGACATAACCCTGCAACTGAAGGCAAGGGAGCTACACTGTGTAAACTGGTGAAAATCATACACATTCCGATGACTGGTGGACAAAAGGATCAAAACTTTGACAGGAAAAGGGTCTACAAACTGACCTTTTGTTTGAAGACCTGGAGGTCTTGACAAGTGAGAAATTGAAGGAAGGGCGAATTTTAGACAAGCTAGCAGAAAAGTGTGAGTGACATTGATGTTGCATCCTTTATGCATTGGCTCATTTCATCAAAAGCCAGCAAACAGGAGGAATGTGCTTGTTGGGTTTTTCTTTTGAGGAAGAACTATGTAAGCACAGCAGCATCTGGTCTCTGTGGCGCAATCGGTTAGCGCGTTCGGCTGTTAACCGAAAGGATGGTGGTTCGAGCCCACCCAGGGACGATGTATGTTCCTTTCTCTTCTTTTTTAGACGTATTTTGTGCAAACAGATTAACTAAATTTCAACATTTCACTCAAACAAATCAGCCTCTCGCCCAACATGGGGCTCGAACTCACGACCCTGAGATTAAGAGTCTCATGCTCTACCGACTGAGCTAGCCGGGCGATTTTTGTAGGACCCCAAAGGCACTTGCTGTCGCCACATGTTGACATGTTGAGCAGGACCTGAGCTATGTTTGTGGAATTTGTGCAGAAATTAAAGACCTTCACCCTTAAACATTCACTAAACCTGGTGCATGATCTCACATCCCAGAGATTGAGAATCTGGCAAACTAACAATCGAACTGGTCAGGTAACAGCAGCATTTGAAGTGGGGTCAAAAAGGTACCATTAAAGGCACTTGACATCCCAGCTCAGTTTCGTTGCATAGCCTCTTTATAGTTGTTGAAAAAACGTTTTGTAGCGGAAGAAAACATTAATTTACTGGAAGACAATCCATTGATCACTCTTAATATCAAAGTAAAACATGTACTCTGTCCTGATAAAATTTTGAGCATGTGCATTTCACCTTGGGATTTAAAGTGTTTCCCTTTAGTCTGAGTACATCAGCTGAAGGCAGCTTAACTTCTTTTTTGGTTCTTGAAGTCTTTTTTTATTCTCATCCGAAAGGCATAGCCTATTCTGTTCCAGAAAACATTGGGGATTCCAATGTATCAATGACCTAGTTGGGAAAATAATTGCTGAACTCTGTAATGATCCTGATCTCAGCAGTACCAAGTGCCACAAAGGTCCACAAATCAGTTTACTCATGTATTTTATTGCCTATGGTTTGGTTTGTAAATGTGTGTTGGTGATATGGATGCATTCATGATAGCACATTTTCTGGACAAAATGCGTCTTGGAGCAGCTCCTGCAGTGCTTCCATCAAATCTGTTTTGAATAGGTTTTGGGTGCATTTTCACAAATAATTTCAAAAGCGTCTTATCTAAGACGACATAACCCTGCAACTGAAGGCAAGGGAGCTACACTGTGTAAACTGGTGAAAATCATACACATTCCGATGACTGGTGGACAAAAGGATCAAAACTTTGACAGGAAAAGGGTCTACAAACTGACCTTTTGTTTGAAGACCTGGAGGTCTTGACAAGTGAGAAATTGAAGGAAGGGCGAATTTTAGACAAGCTAGCAGAAAAGTGTGAGTGACATTGATGTTGCATCCTTTATGCATTGGCTCATTTCATCAAAAGCCAGCAAACAGGAGGAATGTGCTTGTTGGGTTTTTCTTTTGAGGAAGAACTATGTAAGCACAGCAGCATCTGGTCTCTGTGGCGCAATCGGTTAGCGCGTTCGGCTGTTAACCGAAAGGATGGTGGTTCGAGCCCACCCAGGGACGATGTATGTTCCTTTCTCTTCTTTTTTAGACGTATTTTGTGCAAACAGATTAACTAAATTTCAACATTTCACTCAAACAAATCAGCCTCTCGCCCAACATGGGGCTCGAACTCACGACCCTGAGATTAAGAGTCTCATGCTCTACCGACTGAGCTAGCCGGGCGATTTTTGTAGGACCCCAAAGGCACTTGCTGTCGCCACATGTTGACATGTTGAGCAGGACCTGAGCTATGTTTGTGGAATTTGTGCAGAAATTAAAGACCTTCACCCTTAAACATTCACTAAACCTGGTGCATGATCTCACATCCCAGAGATTGAGAATCTGGCAAACTAACAATCGAACTGGTCAGGTAACAGCAGCATTTGAAGTGGGGTCAAAAAGGTACCATTAAAGGCACTTGACATCCCAGCTCAGTTTCGTTGCATAGCCTCTTTATAGTTGTTGAAAAAACGTTTTGTAGCGGAAGAAAACATTAATTTACTGGAAGACAATCCAGTGATCGCTCTTAATATCAAAGTAAAACATGTACTCTGTCCTGATAAAATTTTGAGCATGTGCATTTCACCTTGGGATTTAAAGTGTTTCCCTTTAGTCTGAGTACATCAGCTGAAGGCAGCTTAACTTCTTTTTTGGTTCTTGAAGTCTTTTTTTATTCTCATCCGAAAGGCATAGCCTATTCTGTTCCAGAAAACATTGGGGATTCCAATGTATCAATGACCTAGTTGGGAAAATAATTGCTGAACTCTGTTATGATCCTGATCTCAGCAGTACCAAGTGCCACAAAGGTCCACAAATCAGTTTACTCATGTATTTTATTGCCTATGGTTTGGTTTGTAAATGTGTGTTGGTGATATGGATGCATTCATGATAGCACATTTTCTGGACAAAATGCGTCTTGGAGCAGCTCCTGCAGTGCTTCCATCAAATCTGTTTTGAATAGGTTTTGGGTGCATTTTCACAAATAATTTCAAAAGCGTCTTATCTAAGACGACATAACCCTGCAACTGAAGGCAAGGGAGCTACACTGTGTAAACTGGTGAAAATCATACACATTCCGATGACTGGTGGACAAAAGGATCAAAACTTTGACAGGAAAAGGGTCTACAAACTGACCTTTTGTTTGAAGACCTGGAGGTCTTGACAAGTGAGAAATTGAAGGAAGGGCGAATTTTAGACAAGCTAGCAGAAAAGTGTGAGTGACATTGATGTTGCATCCTTTATGCATTGGCTCATTTCATCAAAAGCCAGCAAACAGGAGGAATGTGCTTGTTGGGTTTTTCTTTTGAGGAAGAACTATGTAAGCACAGCAGCATCTGGTCTCTGTGGCGCAATCGGTTAGCGCGTTCGGCTGTTAACCGAAAGGATGGTGGTTCGAGCCCACCCAGGGACGATGTATGTTCCTTTCTCTTCTTTTTTAGACGTATTTTGTGCAAACAGATTAACTAAATTTCAACATTTCACTCAAACAAATCAGCCTCTCGCCCAACATGGGGCTCGAACTCACGACCCTGAGATTAAGAGTCTCATGCTCTACCGACTGAGCTAGCCGGGCGATTTTTGTAGGACCCCAAAGGCACTTGCTGTCGCCACATGTTGACATGTTGAGCAGGACCTGAGCTATGTTTGTGGAATTTGTGCAGAAATTAAAGACCTTCACCCTTAAACATTCACTAAACCTGGTGCATGATCTCACATCCCAGAGATTGAGAATCTGGCAAACTAACAATCGAACTGGTCAGGTAACAGCAGCATTTGAAGTGGGGTCAAAAAGGTACCATTAAAGGCACTTGACATCCCAGCTCAGTTTCGTTGCATAGCCTCTTTATAGTTGTTGAAAAAACGTTTTGTAGCGGAAGAAAACATTAATTTACTGGAAGACAATCCATTGATCACTCTTAATATCAAAGTAAAACATGTACTCTGTCCTGATAAAATTTTGAGCATGTGCATTTCACCTTGGGATTTAAAGTGTTTCCCTTTAGTCTGAGTACATCAGCTGAAGGCAGCTTAACTTCTTTTTTGGTTCTTGAAGTCTTTTTTTATTCTCATCCGAAAGGCATAGCCTATTCTGTTCCAGAAAACATTGGGGATTCCAATGTATCAATGACCTAGTTGGGAAAATAATTGCTGAACTCTGTAATGATCCTGATCTCAGCAGTACCAAGTGCCACAAAGGTCCACAAATCAGTTTACTCATGTATTTTATTGCCTATGGTTTGGTTTGTAAATGTGTGTTGGTGATATGGATGCATTCATGATAGCACATTTTCTGGACAAAATGCGTCTTGGAGCAGCTCCTGCAGTGCTTCCATCAAATCTGTTTTGAATAGGTTTTGGGTGCATTTTCACAAATAATTTCAAAAGCGTCTTATCTAAGACGACATAACCCTGCAACTGAAGGCAAGGGAGCTACACTGTGTAAACTGGTGAAAATCATACACATTCCGATGACTGGTGGACAAAAGGATCAAAACTTTGACAGGAAAAGGGTCTACAAACTGACCTTTTGTTTGAAGACCTGGAGGTCTTGACAAGTGAGAAATTGAAGGAAGGGCGAATTTTAGACAAGCTAGCAGAAAAGTGTGAGTGACATTGATGTTGCATCCTTTATGCATTGGCTCATTTCATCAAAAGCCAGCAAACAGGAGGAATGTGCTTGTTGGGTTTTTCTTTTGAGGAAGAACTATGTAAGCACAGCAGCATCTGGTCTCTGTGGCGCAATCGGTTAGCGCGTTCGGCTGTTAACCGAAAGGATGGTGGTTCGAGCCCACCCAGGGACGATGTATGTTCCTTTCTCTTCTTTTTTAGACGTATTTTGTGCAAACAGATTAACTAAATTTCAACATTTCACTCAAACAAATCAGCCTCTCGCCCAACATGGGGCTCGAACTCACGACCCTGAGATTAAGAGTCTCATGCTCTACCGACTGAGCTAGCCGGGCGATTTTTGTAGGACCCCAAAGGCACTTGCTGTCGCCACATGTTGACATGTTGAGCAGGACCTGAGCTATGTTTGTGGAATTTGTGCAGAAATTAAAGACCTTCACCCTTAAACATTCACTAAACCTGGTGCATGATCTCACATCCCAGAGATTGAGAATCTGGCAAACTAACAATCGAACTGGTCAGGTAACAGCAGCATTTGAAGTGGGGTCAAAAAGGTACCATTAAAGGCACTTGACATCCCAGCTCAGTTTCGTTGCATAGCCTCTTTATAGTTGTTGAAAAAACGTTTTGTAGCGGAAGAAAACATTAATTTACTGGAAGACAATCCATTGATCACTCTTAATATCAAAGTAAAACATGTACTCTGTCCTGATAAAATTTTGAGCATGTGCATTTCACCTTGGGATTTAAAGTGTTTCCCTTTAGTCTGAGTACATCAGCTGAAGGCAGCTTAACTTCTTTTTTGGTTCTTGAAGTCTTTTTTTATTCTCATCCGAAAGGCATAGCCTATTCTGTTCCAGAAAACATTGGGGATTCCAATGTATCAATGACCTAGTTGGGAAAATAATTGCTGAACTCTGTAATGATCCTGATCTCAGCAGTACCAAGTGCCACAAAGGTCCACAAATCAGTTTACTCATGTATTTTATTGCCTATGGTTTGGTTTGTAAATGTGTGTTGGTGATATGGATGCATTCATGATAGCACATTTTCTGGACAAAATGCGTCTTGGAGCAGCTCCTGCAGTGCTTCCATCAAATCTGTTTTGAATAGGTTTTGGGTGCATTTTCACAAATAATTTCAAAAGCGTCTTATCTAAGAGGACATAACCCTGCAACTGAAGGCAAGGGAGCTACACTGTGTAAACTGGTGAAAATCATACACATTCCGATGACTGGTGGACAAAAGGATCAAAACTTTGACAGGAAAAGGGTCTACAAACTGACCTTTTGTTTGAAGACCTGCAGGTCTTGACAAGTGAGAAATTGAAGGAAGGGCGAATTTTAGACAAGCTAGCAGAAAAGTGTGAGTGACATTGATGTTGCATCCTTTATGCATTGGCTCATTTCATCAAAAGCCAGCAAACAGGAGGAATGTGCTTGTTGGGTTTTTCTTTTGAGGAAGAACTATGTAAGCACAGCAGCATCTGGTCTCTGTGGCGCAATCGGTTAGCGCGTTCGGCTGTTAACCGAAAGGATGGTGGTTCGAGCCCACCCAGGGACGATGTATGTTCCTTTCTCTTCTTTTTTAGACGTATTTTGTGCAAACAGATTAACTAAATTTCAACATTTCACTCAAACAAATCAGCCTCTCGCCCAACGTGGGGCTCGAACCCACGACCCTGAGATTAAGAGTCTCATGCTCTACCGACTGAGCTAGCCGGGCGATTTTTGTAGAACCCCAAAGGCACTTGCTGTCGCCACATGTTGACATGTTGAGCAGGACCTGAGCTATGTTTGTGGAATTTGTGCAGAAATTAAAGACCTTCACCCTTAAACATTCACTAAACCTGGTGCATGATCTCACATCCCAGAGATTGAGAATCTGGCAAACTAACAATCGAACTGGTCAGGTAACAGCAGCATTTGAAGTGGGGTCAAAAAGGTACCATTAAAGGCACTTGACATCCCAGCTCAGTTTCGTTGCATAGCCTCTTTATAGTTGTTGAAAAAACGTTTTGTAGCGGAAGAAAACATTAATTTACTGGAAGACAATCCAGTGATCGCTCTTAATATCAAAGTAAAACATGTACTCTGTCCTGATAAAATTTTGAGCATGTGCATTTCACCTTGGGATTTAAAGTGTTTCCCTTTAGTCTGAGTACATCAGCTGAAGGCAGCTTAACTTCTTTTTTGGTTCTTGAAGTCTTTTTTTATTCTCATCCGAAAGGCATAGCCTATTCTGTTCCAGAAAACATTGGGGATTCCAATGTATCAATGACCTAGTTGGGAAAATAATTGCTGAACTCTGTTATGATCCTGATCTCAGCAGTACCAAGTGCCACAAAGGTCCACAAATCAGTTTACTCATGTATTTTATTGCCTATGGTTTGGTTTGTAAATGTGTGTTGGTGATATGGATGCATTCATGATAGCACATTTTCTGGACAAAATGCGTCTTGGAGCAGCTCCTGCAGTGCTTCCATCAAATCTGTTTTGAATAGGTTTTGGGTGCATTTTCACAAATAATTTCAAAAGCGTCTTATCTAAGACGACATAACCCTGCAACTGAAGGCAAGGGAGCTACACTGTGTAAACTGGTGAAAATCATACACATTCCGATGACTGGTGGACAAAAGGATCAAAACTTTGACAGGAAAAGGGTCTACAAACTGACCTTTTGTTTGAAGACCTGGAGGTCTTGACAAGTGAGAAATTGAAGGAAGGGCGAATTTTAGACAAGCTAGCAGAAAAGTGTGAGTGACATTGATGTTGCATCCTTTATGCATTGGCTCATTTCATCAAAAGCCAGCAAACAGGAGGAATGTGCTTGTTGGGTTTTTCTTTTGAGGAAGAACTATGTAAGCACAGCAGCATCTGGTCTCTGTGGCGCAATCGGTTAGCGCGTTCGGCTGTTAACCGAAAGGATGGTGGTTCGAGCCCACCCAGGGACGATGTATGTTCCTTTCTCTTCTTTTTTAGACGTATTTTGTGCAAACAGATTAACTAAATTTCAACATTTCACTCAAACAAATCAGCCTCTCGCCCAACGTGGGGCTCGAACCCACGACCCTGAGATTAAGAGTCTCATGCTCTACCGACTGAGCTAGCCGGGCGATTTTTGTAGGACCCCAAAGGCACTTGCTGTCGCCACATGTTGACATGTTGAGCAGGACCTGAGCTATGTTTGTGGAATTTGTGCAGAAACTAAAGACCTTCACCCTTAAACATTCACTAAACCTGGTGCATGATCTCACATCCCAGAGATTGAGAATCTGGCAAACTAACAATGGAACTGGTCAGGTAACAGCAGCATTTGAAGTGGGGTCAAAAATGTACCATTAAAGGCACTTGACATCTCAGCTCAGTTTCGTTGCATAGCCTCTTTATAGTTGTTGAAAAAACGTTTTGTAGCGGAAGAAAACATTAATTTACTGGAAGACAATCTAGTGATCGCTCTTAATATCAAAGTAAAACATGTACTCTGTCCTGATAAAATTTTGAGCATGTGCATTTCACCTTGGGATTTAAAGTGTTTCCCTTTAGTCTGAGTACATCAGCTGAAGGCAGCTTAACTTCTTTTTTGGTTCTTGAAGTCTTTTTTTATTCTCATCCGAAAGGCATAGCCTATTCTGTTCCAGAAAACATTGGGGATTCCAATGTATCAATGACCTAGTTGGGAAAATAATTGCTGAACTCTGTTATGATCCTGATCTCAGCAGTACCAAGTGCCACAAAGGTCCACAAATCAGTTTACTCATGTATTTTATTGCCTATGGTTTGGTTTGTAAATGTGTGTTGGTGATATGGATGCATTCATGATAGCACATTTTCTGGACAAAATGCGTCTTGGAGCAGCTCCTGCAGTGCTTCCATCAAATCTGTTTTGAATAGGTTTTGGGTGCATTTTCACAAATAATTTCAAAAGCGTCTTATCTAAGACGACATAACCCTGCAACTGAAGGCAAGGGAGCTACACTGTGTAAACTGGTGAAAATCATACACATTCCGATGACTGGTGGACAAAAGGATCAAAACTTTGACAGGAAAAGGGTCTACAAACTGACCTTTTGTTTGAAGACCTGGAGGTCTTGACAAGTGAGAAATTGAAGGAAGGGCGAATTTTAGACAAGCTAGCAGAAAAGTGTGAGTGACATTGATGTTGCATCCTTTATGCATTGGCTCATTTCATCAAAAGCCAGCAAACAGGAGGAATGTGCTTGTTGGGTTTTTCTTTTGAGGAAGAACTATGTAAGCACAGCAGGATCTGGTCTCTGTGGTGCAATCGGTTAGCGCGTTCGGCTGTTAACCGAAAGGATGGTGGTTCGAGCCCACCCAGGGACGATGTATGTTCCTTTCTCTTCTTTTTTAGACGTATTTTGTGCAAACAGATTAACTAAATTTCAACATTTCACTCAAACAAATCAGCCTCTCGCCCAACGTGGGGCTCGAACCCACGACCCTGAGATTAAGAGTCTCATGCTCTACCGACTGAGCTAGCCGGGCGATTTTTGTAGGACCCCAAAGGCACTTGCTGTCGCCACATGTTGACATGTTGAGCAGGACCTGAGCTATGTTTGTGGAATTTGTGCAGAAACTAAAGACCTTCACCCTTAAACATTCACTAAACCTGGTGCATGATCTCACATCCCAGAGATTGAGAATCTGGCAAACTAACAATGGAACTGGTCAGGTAACAGCAGCATTTGAAGTGGGGTCAAAAATGTACCATTAAAGGCACTTGACATCTCAGCTCAGTTTCGTTGCATAGCCTCTTTATAGTTGTTGAAAAAACGTTTTGTAGCGGAAGAAAACATTAATTTACTGGAAGACAATCTAGTGATCGCTCTTAATATCAAAGTAAAACATGTACTCTGTCCTGATAAAATTTTGAGCATGTGCATTTCACCTTGGGATTTAAAGTGTTTCCCTTTAGTCTGAGTACATCAGCTGAAGGCAGCTTAACTTCTTTTTTGGTTCTTGAAGTCTTTTTTTATTCTCATCCGAAAGGCATAGCCTATTCTGTTCCAGAAAACATTGGGGATTCCAATGTATCAATGACCTAGTTGGGAAAATAATTGCTGAACTCTGTTATGATCCTGATCTCAGCAGTACCAAGTGCCACAAAGGTCCACAAATCAGTTTACTCATGTATTTTATTGCCTATGGTTTGGTTTGTAAATGTGTGTTGGTGATATGGATGCATTCATGATAGCACATTTTCTGGACAAAATGCGTCTTGGAGCAGCTCCTGCAGTGCTTCCATCAAATCTGTTTTGAATAGGTTTTGGGTGCATTTTCACAAATAATTTCAAAAGCGTCTTATCTAAGAGGACATAACCCTGCAACTGAAAGCAAGGGAGCTACACTGTGTAAACTGGTGAAAATCATACACATTCCGATGACTGGTGGACAAAAGGATCAAAACTTTGACAGGAAAAGGGTCTACAAACTGACCTTTTGTTTGAAGACCTGCAGGTCTTGACAAGTGAGAAATTGAAGGAAGGGCGAATTTTAGACAAGCTAGCAGAAAAGTGTGAGTGACATTGATGTTGCATCCTTTATGCATTGGCTCATTTCATCAAAAGCCAGCAAACAGGAGGAATGTGCTTGTTGGGTTTTTCTTTTGAGGAAGAACTATGTAAGCACAGCAGCATCTGGTCTCTGTGGCGCAATCGGTTAGCGCGTTCGGCTGTTAACCGAAAGGATGGTGGTTCGAGCCCACCCAGGGACGATGTATGTTCCTTTCTCTTCTTTTTTAGACGTATTTTGTGCAAACAGATTAACTAAATTTCAACATTTCACTCAAACAAATCAGCCTCTCGCCCAACGTGGGGCTCGAACCCACGACCCTGAGATTAAGAGTCTCATGCTCTACCGACTGAGCTAGCCGGGCGATTTTTGTAGGACCCCAAAGGCACTTGCTGTCGCCACATGTTGACATGTTGAGCAGGACCTGAGCTATGTTTGTGGAATTTGTGCAGAAACTAAAGACCTTCACCCTTAAACATTCACTAAACCTGGTGCATGA
Source organism: Brachyhypopomus gauderio (assembly GCF_052324685.1). Classification (NCBI taxonomy): domain Eukaryota; kingdom Metazoa; phylum Chordata; class Actinopteri; order Gymnotiformes; family Hypopomidae; genus Brachyhypopomus; species Brachyhypopomus gauderio. The sequence goes on along the minus strand of NC_135211.1, from coordinate 118,764 downwards.
TCTCACATCCCAGAGATTGAGAATCTGGCAAACTAACAATCGAACTGGTCAGGTAACAGCAGCATTTGAAGTGGGGTCAAAAATGTACCATTAAAGGCACTTGACATCTCAGCTCAGTTTCGTTGCATAGCCTCTTTATAGTTGTTGAAAAAACGTTTTGTAGCGGAAGAAAACATTAATTTACTGGAAGACAATCTAGTGATCGCTCTTAATATCAAAGTAAAACATGTACTCTGTCCTGATAAAATTTTGAGCATGTGCATTTCACCTTGGGATTTAAAGTGTTTCCCTTTAGTCTGAGTACATCAGCTGAAGGCAGCTTAACTTCTTTTTTGGTTCTTGAAGTCTTTTTTTATTCTCATCCGAAAGGCATAGCCTATTCTGTTCCAGAAAACATTGGGGATTCCAATGTATCAATGACCTAGTTGGGAAAATAATTGCTGAACTCTGTTATGATCCTGATCTCAGCAGTACCAAGTGCCACAAAGGTCCACAAATCAGTTTACTCATGTATTTTATTGCCTATGGTTTGGTTTGTAAATGTGTGTTGGTGATATGGATGCATTCATGATAGCACATTTTCTGGACAAAATGCGTCTTGGAGCAGCTCCTGCAGTGCTTCCATCAAATCTGTTTTGAATAGGTTTTGGGTGCATTTTCACAAATAATTTCAAAAGCGTCTTATCTAAGACGACATAACCCTGCAACTGAAGGCAAGGGAGCTACACTGTGTAAACTGGTGAAAATCATACACATTCCGATGACTGGTGGACAAAAGGATCAAAACTTTGACAGGAAAAGGGTCTACAAACTGACCTTTTGTTTGAAGACCTGGAGGTCTTGACAAGTGAGAAATTGAAGGAAGGGCGAATTTTAGACAAGCTAGCAGAAAAGTGTGAGTGACATTGATGTTGCATCCTTTATGCATTGGCTCATTTCATCAAAAGCCAGCAAACAGGAGGAATGTGCTTGTTGGGTTTTTCTTTTGAGGAAGAACTATGTAAGCACAGCAGCATCTGGTCTCTGTGGCGCAATCGGTTAGCGCGTTCGGCTGTTAACCGAAAGGATGGTGGTTCGAGCCCACCCAGGGACGATGTATGTTCCTTTCTCTTCTTTTTTAGACGTATTTTGTGCAAACAGATTAACTAAATTTCAACATTTCACTCAAACAAATCAGCCTCTCGCCCAACGTGGGGCTCGAACCCACGACCCTGAGATTAAGAGTCTCATGCTCTACCGACTGAGCTAGCCGGGCGATTTTTGTAGGACCCCAAAGGCACTTGCTGTCGCCACATGTTGACATGTTGAGCAGGACCTGAGCTATGTTTGTGGAACTTGTGCAGAAACTAAAGACCTTCACCCTTAAACATTCACTAAACCTGGTGCATGATCTCACATCCCAGAGATTGAGAATCTGGCAAACTAACAATCGAACTGGTCAGGTAACAGCAGCATTTGAAGTGGGGTCAAAAATGTACCATTAAAGGCACTTGACATCTCAGCTCAGTTTCGTTGCATAGCCTCTTTATAGTTGTTGAAAAAACGTTTTGTAGCGGAAGAAAACATTAATTTACTGGAAGACAATCTAGTGATCGCTCTTAATATCAAAGTAAAACATGTACTCTGTCCTGATAAAATTTTGAGCATGTGCATTTCACCTTGGGATTTAAAGTGTTTCCCTTTAGTCTGAGTACATCAGCTGAAGGCAGCTTAACTTCTTTTTTGGTTCTTGAAGTCTTTTTTTATTCTCATCCGAAAGGCATAGCCTATTCTGTTCCAGAAAACATTGGGGATTCCAATGTATCAATGACCTAGTTGGGAAAATAATTGCTGAACTCTGTTATGATCCTGATCTCAGCAGTACCAAGTGCCACAAAGGTCCACAAATCAGTTTACTCATGTATTTTATTGCCTATGGTTTGGTTTGTAAATGTGTGTTGGTGATATGGATGCATTCATGATAGCACATTTTCTGGACAAAATGCGTCTTGGAGCAGCTCCTGCAGTGCTTCCATCAAATCTGTTTTGAATAGGTTTTGGGTGCATTTTCACAAATAATTTCAAAAGCGTCTTATCTAAGACGACATAACCCTGCAACTGAAGGCAAGGGAGCTACACTGTGTAAACTGGTGAAAATCATACACATTCCGATGACTGGTGGACAAAAGGATCAAAACTTTGACAGGAAAAGGGTCTACAAACTGACCTTTTGTTTGAAGACCTGGAGGTCTTGACAAGTGAGAAATTGAAGGAAGGGCGAATTTTAGACAAGCTAGCAGAAAAGTGTGAGTGACATTGATGTTGCATCCTTTATGCATTGGCTCATTTCATCAAAAGCCAGCAAACAGGAGGAATGTGCTTGTTGGGTTTTTCTTTTGAGGAAGAACTATGTAAGCACAGCAGCATCTGGTCTCTGTGGCGCAATCGGTTAGCGCGTTCGGCTGTTAACCGAAAGGATGGTGGTTCGAGCCCACCCAGGGACGATGTATGTTCCTTTCTCTTCTTTTTTAGACGTATTTTGTGCAAACAGATTAACTAAATTTCAACATTTCACTCAAACAAATCAGCCTCTCGCCCAACGTGGGGCTCGAACCCACGACCCTGAGATTAAGAGTCTCATGCTCTACCGACTGAGCTAGCCGGGCAATTTTTGTAGGACCCCAAAGGCACTTGCTGTCGCCACATGTTGACATGTTGAGCAGGACCTGAGCTATGTTTGTGGAATTTGTGCAGAAACTAAAGACCTTCACCCTTAAACATTCACTAAACCTGGTGCATGATCTCACATCCCAGAGATTGAGAATCTGGCAAACTAACAATGGAACTGGTCAGGTAACAGCAGCATTTGAAGTGGGGTCAAAAATGTACCATTAAAGGCACTTGACATCTCAGCTCAGTTTCGTTGCATAGCCTCTTTATAGTTGTTGAAAAAACGTTTTGTAGCGGAAGAAAACATTAATTTACTGGAAGACAATCCATTGATCACTCTTAATATCAAAGTAAAACATGTACTCTGTCCTGATAAAATTTTGAGCATGTGCATTTCACCTTGGGATTTAAAGTGTTTCCCTTTAGTCTGAGTACATCAGCTGAAGGCAGCTTAACTTCTTTTTTGGTTCTTGAAGTCTTTTTTTATTCTCATCCGAAAGGCATAGCCTATTCTGTTCCAGAAAACATTGGGGATTCCAATGTATCAATGACCTAGTTGGGAAAATAATTGCTGAACTCTGTAATGATCCTGATCTCAGCAGTACCAAGTGCCACAAAGGTCCACAAATCAGTTTACTCATGTATTTTATTGCCTATGGTTTGGTTTGTAAATGTGTGTTGGTGATATGGATGCATTCATGATAGCACATTTTCTGGACAAAATGCGTCTTGGAGCAGCTCCTGCAGTGCTTCCATCAAATCTGTTTTGAATAGGTTTTGGGTGCATTTTCACAAATAATTTCAAAAGCGTCTTATCTAAGAGGACATAACCCTGCAACTGAAGGCAAGGGAGCTACACTGTGTAAACTGGTGAAAATCATACACATTCCGATGACTGGTGGACAAAAGGATCAAAACTTTGACAGGAAAAGGGTCTACAAACTGACCTTTTGTTTGAAGACCTGCAGGTCTTGACAAGTGAGAAATTGAAGGAAGGGCGAATTTTAGACAAGCTAGCAGAAAAGTGTGAGTGACATTGATGTTGCATCCTTTATGCATTGGCTCATTTCATCAAAAGCCAGCAAACAGGAGGAATGTGCTTGTTGGGTTTTTCTTTTGAGGAAGAACTATGTAAGCACAGCAGCATCTGGTCTCTGTGGCGCAATCGGTTAGCGCGTTCGGCTGTTAACCGAAAGGATGGTGGTTCGAGCCCACCCAGGGACGATGTATGTTCCTTTCTCTTCTTTTTTAGACGTATTTTGTGCAAACAGATTAACTAAATTTCAACATTTCACTCAAACAAATCAGCCTCTCGCCCAACGTGGGGCTCGAACCCACGACCCTGAGATTAAGAGTCTCATGCTCTACCGACTGAGCTAGCCGGGCGATTTTTGTAGGACCCCAAAGGCACTTGCTGTCGCCACATGTTGACATGTTGAGCAGGACCTGAGCTATGTTTGTGGAATTTGTGCAGAAATTAAAGACCTTCACCCTTAAACATTCACTAAACCTGGTGCATGATCTCACATCCCAGAGATTGAGAATCTGGCAAACTAACAATCGAACTGGTCAGGTAACAGCAGCATTTGAAGTGGGGTCAAAAAGGTACCATTAAAGGCACTTGACATCCCAGCTCAGTTTCGTTGCATAGCCTCTTTATAGTTGTTGAAAAAACGTTTTGTAGCGGAAGAAAACATTAATTTACTGGAAGACAATCCATTGATCACTCTTAATATCAAAGTAAAACATGTACTCTGTCCTGATAAAATTTTGAGCATGTGCATTTCACCTTGGGATTTAAAGTGTTTCCCTTTAGTCTGAGTACATCAGCTGAAGGCAGCTTAACTTCTTTTTTGGTTCTTGAAGTCTTTTTTTATTCTCATCCGAAAGGCATAGCCTATTCTGTTCCAGAAAACATTGGGGATTCCAATGTATCAATGACCTAGTTGGGAAAATAATTGCTGAACTCTGTAATGATCCTGATCTCAGCAGTACCAAGTGCCACAAAGGTCCACAAATCAGTTTACTCATGTATTTTATTGCCTATGGTTTGGTTTGTAAATGTGTGTTGGTGATATGGATGCATTCATGATAGCACATTTCCTGGACAAAATGCGTCTTGGAGCAGCTCCTGCAGTGCTTCCATCAAATCTGTTTTGAATAGGTTTTGGGTGCATTTTCACAAATAATTTCAAAAGCGTCTTATCTAAGACGACATAACCCTGCAACTGAAGGCAAGGGAGCTACACTGTGTAAACTGGTGAAAATCATACACATTCCGATGACTGGTGGACAAAAGGATCAAAACTTTGACAGGAAAAGGGTCTACAAACTGACCTTTTGTTTGAAGACCTGGAGGTCTTGACAAGTGAGAAATTGAAGGAAGGGCGAATTTTAGACAAGCTAGCAGAAAAGTGTGAGTGACATTGATGTTGCATCCTTTATGCATTGGCTCATTTCATCAAAAGCCAGCAAACAGGAGGAATGTGCTTGTTGGGTTTTTCTTTTGAGGAAGAACTATGTAAGCACAGCAGCATCTGGTCTCTGTGGCGCAATCGGTTAGCGCGTTCGGCTGTTAACCGAAAGGATGGTGGTTCGAGCCCACCCAGGGACGATGTATGTTCCTTTCTCTTCTTTTTTAGACGTATTTTGTGCAAACAGATTAACTAAATTTCAACATTTCACTCAAACAAATCAGCCTCTCGCCCAACGTGGGGCTCGAACCCACGACCCTGAGATTAAGAGTCTCATGCTCTACCGACTGAGCTAGCCGGGCGATTTTTGTAGGACCCCAAAGGCACTTGCTGTCGCCACATGTTGACATGTTGAGCAGGACCTGAGCTATGTTTGTGGAATTTGTGCAGAAATTAAAGACCTTCACCCTTAAACATTCACTAAACCTGGTGCATGATCTCACATCCCAGAGATTGAGAATCTGGCAAACTAACAATCGAACTGGTCAGGTAACAGCAGCATTTGAAGTGGGGTCAAAAAGGTACCATTAAAGGCACTTGACATCCCAGCTCAGTTTCGTTGCATAGCCTCTTTATAGTTGTTGAAAAAACGTTTTGTAGCGGAAGAAAACATTAATTTACTGGAAGACAATCCATTGATCACTCTTAATATCAAAGTAAAACATGTACTCTGTCCTGATAAAATTTTGAGCATGTGCATTTCACCTTGGGATTTAAAGTGTTTCCCTTTAGTCTGAGTACATCAGCTGAAGGCAGCTTAACTTCTTTTTTGGTTCTTGAAGTCTTTTTTTATTCTCATCCGAAAGGCATAGCCTATTCTGTTCCAGAAAACATTGGGGATTCCAATGTATCAATGACCTAGTTGGGAAAATAATTGCTGAACTCTGTAATGATCCTGATCTCAGCAGTACCAAGTGCCACAAAGGTCCACAAATCAGTTTACTCATGTATTTTATTGCCTATGGTTTGGTTTGTAAATGTGTGTTGGTGATATGGATGCATTCATGATAGCACATTTTCTGGACAAAATGCGTCTTGGAGCAGCTCCTGCAGTGCTTCCATCAAATCTGTTTTGAATAGGTTTTGGGTGCATTTTCACAAATAATTTCAAAAGCGTCTTATCTAAGAGGACATAACCCTGCAACTGAAGGCAAGGGAGCTACACTGTGTAAACTGGTGAAAATCATACACATTCCGATGACTGGTGGACAAAAGGATCAAAACTTTGACAGGAAAAGGGTCTACAAACTGACCTTTTGTTTGAAGACCTGCAGGTCTTGACAAGTGAGAAATTGAAGGAAGGGCGAATTTTAGACAAGCTAGCAGAAAAGTGTGAGTGACATTGATGTTGCATCCTTTATGCATTGGCTCATTTCATCAAAAGCCAGCAAACAGGAGGAATCTGCTTGTTGGGTTTTTCTTTTGAGGAAGAACTATGTAAGCACAGCAGCATCTGGTCTCTGTGGCGCAATCGGTTAGCGCGTTCGGCTGTTAACCGAAAGGATGGTGGTTCGAGCCCACCCAGGGACGATGTATGTTCCTTTCTCTTCTTTTTTAGACGTATTTTGTGCAAACAGATTAACTAAATTTCAACATTTCACTCAAACAAATCAGCCTCTCGCCCAACGTGGGGCTCGAACCCACGACCCTGAGATTAAGAGTCTCATGCTCTACCGACTGAGCTAGCCGGGCGATTTTTGTAGGACCCCAAAGGCACTTGCTGTCGCCACATGTTGACATGTTGAGCAGGACCTGAGCTATGTTTGTGGAATTTGTGCAGAAATTAAAGACCTTCACCCTTAAACATTCACTAAACCTGGTGCATGATCTCACATCCCAGAGATTGAGAATCTGGCAAACTAACAATCGAACTGGTCAGGTAACAGCAGCATTTGAAGTGGGGTCAAAAAGGTACCATTAAAGGCACTTGACATCCCAGCTCAGTTTCGTTGCATAGCCTCTTTATAGTTGTTGAAAAAACGTTTTGTAGCGGAAGAAAACATTAATTTACTGGAAGACAATCCATTGATCACTCTTAATATCAAAGTAAAACATGTACTCTGTCCTGATAAAATTTTGAGCATGTGCATTTCACCTTGGGATTTAAAGTGTTTCCCTTTAGTCTGAGTACATCAGCTGAAGGCAGCTTAACTTCTTTTTTGGTTCTTGAAGTCTTTTTTTATTCTCATCCGAAAGGCATAGCCTATTCTGTTCCAGAAAACATTGGGGATTCCAATGTATCAATGACCTAGTTGGGAAAATAATTGCTGAACTCTGTAATGATCCTGATCTCAGCAGTACCAAGTGCCACAAAGGTCCACAAATCAGTTTACTCATGTATTTTATTGCCTATGGTTTGGTTTGTAAATGTGTGTTGGTGATATGGATGCATTCATGATAGCACATTTCCTGGACAAAATGCGTCTTGGAGCAGCTCCTGCAGTGCTTCCATCAAATCTGTTTTGAATAGGTTTTGGGTGCATTTTCACAAATAATTTCAAAAGCGTCTTATCTAAGACGACATAACCCTGCAACTGAAGGCAAGGGAGCTACACTGTGTAAACTGGTGAAAATCATACACATTCCGATGACTGGTGGACAAAAGGATCAAAACTTTGACAGGAAAAGGGTCTACAAACTGACCTTTTGTTTGAAGACCTGGAGGTCTTGACAAGTGAGAAATTGAAGGAAGGGCGAATTTTAGACAAGCTAGCAGAAAAGTGTGAGTGACATTGATGTTGCATCCTTTATGCATTGGCTCATTTCATCAAAAGCCAGCAAACAGGAGGAATGTGCTTGTTGGGTTTTTCTTTTGAGGAAGAACTATGTAAGCACAGCAGCATCTGGTCTCTGTGGCGCAATCGGTTAGCGCGTTCGGCTGTTAACCGAAAGGATGGTGGTTCGAGCCCACCCAGGGACGATGTATGTTCCTTTCTCTTCTTTTTTAGACGTATTTTGTGCAAACAGATTAACTAAATTTCAACATTTCACTCAAACAAATCAGCCTCTCGCCCAACGTGGGGCTCGAACCCACGACCCTGAGATTAAGAGTCTCATGCTCTACCGACTGAGCTAGCCGGGCGATTTTTGTAGGACCCCAAAGGCACTTGCTGTTGCCACATGTTGACATGTTGAGCAGGACCTGAGCTATGTTTGTGGAATTTGTGCAGAAATTAAAGACCTTCACCCTTAAACATTCACTAAACCTGGTGCATGATCTCACATCCCAGAGAATGAGAATCTGGCAAACTAACAATCGAACTGGTCAGGTAACAGCAGCATTTGAAGTGGGGTCAAAAAGGTACCATTAAAGGCACTTGACATCCCAGCTCAGTTTCGTTGCATAGCCTCTTTATAGTTGTTGAAAAAACGTTTTGTAGCGGAAGAAAACATTAATTTACTGGAAGACAATCCATTGATCACTCTTAATATCAAAGTAAAACATGTACTCTGTCCTGATAAAATTTTGAGCATGTGCATTTCACCTTGGGATTTAAAGTGTTTCCCTTTAGTCTGAGTACATCAGCTGAAGGCAGCTTAACTTCTTTTTTGGTTCTTGAAGTCTTTTTTTATTCTCATCCGAAAGGCATAGCCTATTCTGTTCCAGAAAACATTGGGGATTCCAATGTATCAATGACCTAGTTGGGAAAATAATTGCTGAACTCTGTAATGATCCTGATCTCAGCAGTACCAAGTGCCACAAAGGTCCACAAATCAGTTTACTCATGTATTTTATTGCCTATGGTTTGGTTTGTAAATGTGTGTTGGTGATATGGATGCATTCATGATAGCACATTTCCTGGACAAAATGCGTCTTGGAGCAGCTCCTGCAGTGCTTCCATCAAATCTGTTTTGAATAGGTTTTGGGTGCATTTTCACAAATAATTTCAAAAGCGTCTTATCTAAGAGGACATAACCCTGCAACTGAAGGCAAGGGAGCTACACTGTGTAAACTGGTGAAAATCATACACATTCCGATGACTGGTGGACAAAAGGATCAAAACTTTGACAGGAAAAGGGTCTACAAACTGACCTTTTGTTTGAAGACCTGGAGGTCTTGACAAGTGAGAAATTGAAGGAAGGGCGAATTTTAGACAAGCTAGCAGAAAAGTGTGAGTGACATTGATGTTGCATCCTTTATGCATTGGCTCATTTCATCAAAAGCCAGCAAACAGGAGGAATGTGCTTGTTGGGTTTTTCTTTTGAGGAAGAACTATGTAAGCACAGCAGCATCTGGTCTCTGTGGCGCAATCGGTTAGCGCGTTCGGCTGTTAACCAAAAGGATGGTGGTTCGAGCCCACCCAGGGACGATGTATGTTCCTTTCTCTTCTTTTTTAGACGTATTTTGTGCAAACAGATTAACTAAATTTCAACATTTCACTCAAACAAATCAGCCTCTCGCCCAACGTGGGGCTCGAACCCACGACCCTGAGATTAAGAGTCTCATGCTCTACCGACTGAGCTAGCCGGGCGATTTTTGTAGGACCCCAAAGGCACTTGCTGTCGCCACATGTTGACATGTTGAGCAGGACCTGAGCTATGTTTGTGGAATTTGTGCAGAAATTAAAGACCTTCACCCTTAAACATTCACTAAACCTGGTGCATGATCTCACATCCCAGAGATTGAGAATCTGGCAAACTAACAATCGAACTGGTCAGGTAACAGCAGCATTTGAAGTGGGGTCAAAAAGGTACCATTAAAGGCACTTGACATCCCAGCTCAGTTTCGTTGCATAGCCTCTTTATAGTTGTTGAAAAAACGTTTTGTAGCGGAAGAAAACATTAATTTACTGGAAGACAATCCATTGATCACTCTTAATATCAAAGTAAAACATGTACTCTGTCCTGATAAAATTTTGAGCATGTGCATTTCACCTTGGGATTTAAAGTGTTTCCCTTTAGTCTGAGTACATCAGCTGAAGGCAGCTTAACTTCTTTTTTGGTTCTTGAAGTCTTTTTTTATTCTCATCCGAAAGGCATAGCCTATTCTGTTCCAGAAAACATTGGGGATTCCAATGTATCAATGACCTAGTTGGGAAAATAATTGCTGAACTCTGTAATGATCCTGATCTCAGCAGTACCAAGTGCCACAAAGGTCCACAAATCAGTTTACTCATGTATTTTATTGCCTATGGTTTGGTTTGTAAATGTGTGTTGGTGATATGGATGCATTCATGATAGCACATTTCCTGGACAAAATGCGTCTTGGAGCAGCTCCTGCAGTGCTTCCATCAAATCTGTTTTGAATAGGTTTTGGGTGCATTTTCATAAATAATTTCAAAAGCGTCTTATCTAAGAGGACATAACCCTGCAACTGAAGGCAAGGGAGCTACACTGTGTAAACTGGTGAAAATCATACACATTCCGATGACTGGTGGACAAAAGGATCAAAACTTTGACAGGAAAAGGGTCTACAAACTGACCTTTTGTTTGAAGACCTGGAGGTCTTGACAAGTGAGAAATTGAAGGAAGGGCGAATTTTAGACAAGCTAGCAGAAAAGTGTGAGTGACATTGATGTTGCATCCTTTATGCATTGGCTCATTTCATCAAAAGCCAGCAAACAGGAGGAATGTGCTTGTTGGGTTTTTCTTTTGAGGAAGAACTATGTAAGCACAGCAGCATCTGGTCTCTGTGGCGCAATCGGTTAGCGCGTTCGGCTGTTAACCAAAAGGATGGTGGTTCGAGCCCACCCAGGGACGATGTATGTTCCTTTCTCTTCTTTTTTAGACGTATTTTGTGCAAACAGATTAACTAAATTTCAACATTTCACTCAAACAAATCAGCCTCTCGCCCAACGTGGGGCTCGAACCCACGACCCTGAGATTAAGAGTCTCATGCTCTACCGACTGAGCTAGCCGGGCGATTTTTGTAGGACCCCAAAGGCACTTGCTGTCGCCACATGTTGACATGTTGAGCAGGACCTGAGCTATGTTTGTGGAATTTGTGCAGAAATTAAAGACCTTCACCCTTAAACATTCACTAAACCTGGTGCATGATCTCACATCCCAGAGAATGAGAATCTGGCAAACTAACAATCGAACTGGTCAGGTAACAGCAGCATTTGAAGTGGGGTCAAAAAGGTACCATTAAAGGCACTTGACATCCCAGCTCAGTTTCGTTGCATAGCCTCTTTATAGTTGTTGAAAAAACGTTTTGTAGCGGAAGAAAACATTAATTTACTGGAAGACAATCCATTGATCACTCTTAATATCAAAGTAAAACATGTACTCTGTCCTGATAAAATTTTGAGCATGTGCATTTCACCTTGGGATTTAAAGTGTTTCCCTTTAGTCTGAGTACATCAGCTGAAGGCAGCTTAACTTCTTTTTTGGTTCTTGAAGTCTTTTTTTATTCTCATCCGAAAGGCATAGCCTATTCTGTTCCAGAAAACATTGGGGATTCCAATGTATCAATGACCTAGTTGGGAAAATAATTGCTGAACTCTGTAATGATCCTGATCTCAGCAGTACCAAGTGCCACAAAGGTCCACAAATCAGTTTACTCATGTATTTTATTGCCTATGGTTTGGTTTGTAAATGTGTGTTGGTGATATGGATGCATTCATGATAGCACATTTCCTGGACAAAATGCGTCTTGGAGCAGCTCCTGCAGTGCTTCCATCAAATCTGTTTTGAATAGGTTTTGGGTGCATTTTCATAAATAATTTCAAAAGCGTCTTATCTAAGAGGACATAACCCTGCAACTGAAGGCAAGGGAGCTACACTGTGTAAACTGGTGAAAATCATACACATTCCGATGACTGGTGGACAAAAGGATCAAAACTTTGACAGGAAAAGGGTCTACAAACTGACCTTTTGTTTGAAGACCTGGAGGTCTTGACAAGTGAGAAATTGAAGGAAGGGCGAATTTTAGACAAGCTAGCAGAAAAGTGTGAGTGACATTGATGTTGCATCCTTTATGCATTGGCTCATTTCATCAAAAGCCAGCAAACAGGAGGAATGTGCTTGTTGGGTTTTTCTTTTGAGGAAGAACTATGTAAGCACAGCAGCATCTGGTCTCTGTGGCGCAATCGGTTAGCGCGTTCGGCTGTTAACCAAAAGGATGGTGGTTCGAGCCCACCCAGGGACGATGTATGTTCCTTTCTCTTCTTTTTTAGACGTATTTTGTGCAAACAGATTAACTAAATTTCAACATTTCACTCAAACAAATCAGCCTCTCGCCCAACATGGGGCTCGAACCCACGACCCTGAGATTAAGAGTCTCATGCTCTACCGACTGAGCTAGCCGGGCGATTTTTGTAGGACCCCAAAGGCACTTGCTGTCGCCACATGTTGACATGTTGAGCAGGACCTGAGCTATGTTTGTGGAATTTGTGCAGAAACTAAAGACCTTCACCCTTAAACATTCACTAAACCTGGTGCATGATCTCACATCCCAGAGATTGAGAATCTGGCAAACTAACAATCGAACTGGTCAGGTAACAGCAGCATTTGAAGTGGGGTCAAAAATGTACCATTAAAGGCACTTGACATCTCAGCTCAGTTTCGTTGCATAGCCTCTTTATAGTTTTTGAAAAAACGTTTTGTAGCGGAAGAAAACATTAATTTACTGGAAGACAATCTAGTGATCGCTCTTAATATCAAAGTAAAACATGTACTCTGTCCTGATAAAATTTTGAGCATGTGCATTTCACCTTGGGATTTAAAGTGTTTCCCTTTAGTCTGAGTACATCAGCTGAAGGCAGCTTAACTTCTTTTTTGGTTCTTGAAGTCTTTTTTTATTCTCATCCGAAAGGCATAGCCTATTCTGTTCCAGAAAACATTGGGGATTCCAATGTATCAATGACCTAGTTGGGAAAATAATTGCTGAACTCTGTAATGATCCTGATCTCAGCAGTACCAAGTGCCACAAAGGTCCACAAATCAGTTTACTCATGTATTTTATTGCCTATGGTTTGGTTTGTAAATGTGTGTTGGTGATATGGATGCATTCATGATAGCACATTTCCTGGACAAAATGCGTCTTGGAGCAGCTCCTGCAGTGCTTCCATCAAATCTGTTTTGAATAGGTTTTGGGTGCATTTTCATAAATAATTTCAAAAGCGTCTTATCTAAGAGGACATAACCCTGCAACTGAAGGCAAGGGAGCTACACTGTGTAAACTGGTGAAAATCATACACATTCCGATGACTGGTGGACAAAAGGATCAAAACTTTGACAGGAAAAGGGTCTACAAACTGACCTTTTGTTTGAAGACCTGGAGGTCTTGACAAGTGAGAAATTGAAGGAAGGGCGAATTTTAGACAAGCTAGCAGAAAAGTGTGAGTGACATTGATGTTGCATCCTTTATGCATTGGCTCATTTCATCAAAAGCCAGCAAACAGGAGGAATGTGCTTGTTGGGTTTTTCTTTTGAGGAAGAACTATGTAAGCACAGCAGCATCTGGTCTCTGTGGCGCAATCGGTTAGCGCGTTCGGCTGTTAACCAAAAGGATGGTGGTTCGAGCCCACCCAGGGACGATGTATGTTCCTTTCTCTTCTTTTTTAGACGTATTTTGTGCAAACAGATTAACTAAATTTCAACATTTCACTCAAACAAATCAGCCTCTCGCGCAACGTGGGGCTTGAACCCACGACCCTGAGATTAAGAGTCTCATGCTCTACCGACTGAGCTAGCCGGGCGATTTTTGTAGGACCCCAAAGGCACTTGCTGTCGCCACATGTTGACATGTTGAGCAGGACCTGAGCTATGTTTGTGGAATTTGTGCAGAAATTAAAGACCTTCACCCTTAAACATTCACTAAACCTGGTGCATGATCTCACATCCCAGAGAATGAGAATCTGGCAAACTAACAATCGAACTGGTCAGGTAACAGCAGCATTTGAAGTGGGGTCAAAAAGGTACCATTAAAGGCACTTGACATCCCAGCTCAGTTTCGTTGCATAGCCTCTTTATAGTTGTTGAAAAAACGTTTTGTAGCGGAAGAAAACATTAATTTACTGGAAGACAATCCATTGATCACTCTTAATATCAAAGTAAAACATGTACTCTGTCCTGATAAAATTTTGAGCATGTGCATTTCACCTTGGGATTTAAAGTGTTTCCCTTTAGTCTGAGTACATCAGCTGAAGGCAGCTTAACTTCTTTTTTGGTTCTTGAAGTCTTTTTTTATTCTCATCCGAAAGGCATAGCCTATTCTGTTCCAGAAAACATTGGGGATTCCAATGTATCAATGACCTAGTTGGGAAAATAATTGCTGAACTCTGTAATGATCCTGATCTCAGCAGTACCAAGTGCCACAAAGGTCCACAAATCAGTTTACTCATGTATTTTATTGCCTATGGTTTGGTTTGTAAATGTGTGTTGGTGATATGGATGCATTCATGATAGCACATTTCCTGGACAAAATGCGTCTTGGAGCAGCTCCTGCAGTGCTTCCATCAAATCTGTTTTGAATAGGTTTTGGGTGCATTTTCATAAATAATTTCAAAAGCGTCTTATCTAAGAGGACATAACCCTGCAACTGAAGGCAAGGGAGCTACACTGTGTAAACTGGTGAAAATCATACACATTCCGATGACTGGTGGACAAAAGGATCAAAACTTTGACAGGAAAAGGGTCTACAAACTGACCTTTTGTTTGAAGACCTGGAGGTCTTGACAAGTGAGAAATTGAAGGAAGGGCGAATTTTAGACAAGCTAGCAGAAAAGTGTGAGTGACATTGATGTTGCATCCTTTATGCATTGGCTCATTTCATCAAAAGCCAGCAAACAGGAGGAATGTGCTTGTTGGGTTTTTCTTTTGAGGAAGAACTATGTAAGCACAGCAGCATCTGGTCTCTGTGGCGCAATCGGTTAGCGCGTTCGGCTGTTAACCAAAAGGATGGTGGTTCGAGCCCACCCAGGGACGATGTATGTTCCTTTCTCTTCTTTTTTAGACGTATTTTGTGCAAACAGATTAACTAAATTTCAACATTTCACTCAAACAAATCAGCCTCTCGCCCAACGTGGGGCTCGAACCCACGACCCTGAGATTAAGAGTCTCATGCTCTACCGACTGAGCTAGCCGGGCGATTTTTGTAGGACCCCAAAGGCACTTGCTGTCGCCACATGTTGACATGTTGAGCAGGACCTGAGCTATGTTTGTGGAATTTGTGCAGAAATTAAAGACCTTCACCCTTAAACATTCACTAAACCTGGTGCATGATCTCACATCCCAGAGATTGAGAATCTGGCAAACTAACAATCGAACTGGTCAGGTAACAGCAGCATTTGAAGTGGGGTCAAAAAGGTACCATTAAAGGCACTTGACATCCCAGCTCAGTTTCGTTGCATAGCCTCTTTATAGTTGTTGAAAAAACGTTTTGTAGCGGAAGAAAACATTAATTTACTGGAAGACAATCCATTGATCACTCTTAATATCAAAGTAAAACATGTACTCTGTCCTGATAAAATTTTGAGCATGTGCATTTCACCTTGGGATTTAAAGTGTTTCCCTTTAGTCTGAGTACATCAGCTGAAGGCAGCTTAACTTCTTTTTTGGTTCTTGAAGTCTTTTTTTATTCTCATCCGAAAGGCATAGCCTATTCTGTTCCAGAAAACATTGGGGATTCCAATGTATCAATGACCTAGTTGGGAAAATAATTGCTGAACTCTGTAATGATCCTGATCTCAGCAGTACCAAGTGCCACAAAGGTCCACAAATCAGTTTACTCATGTATTTTATTGCCTATGGTTTGGTTTGTAAATGTGTGTTGGTGATATGGATGCATTCATGATAGCACATTTCCTGGACAAAATGCGTCTTGGAGCAGCTCCTGCAGTGCTTCCATCAAATCTGTTTTGAATAGGTTTTGGGTGCATTTTCATAAATAATTTCAAAAGCGTCTTATCTAAGAGGACATAACCCTGCAACTGAAGGCAAGGGAGCTACACTGTGTAAACTGGTGAAAATCATACACATTCCGATGACTGGTGGACAAAAGGATCAAAACTTTGACAGGAAAAGGGTCTACAAACTGACCTTTTGTTTGAAGACCTGGAGGTCTTGACAAGTGAGAAATTGAAGGAAGGGCGAATTTTAGACAAGCTAGCAGAAAAGTGTGAGTGACATTGATGTTGCATCCTTTATGCATTGGCTCATTTCATCAAAAGCCAGCAAACAGGAGGAATGTGCTTGTTGGGTTTTTCTTTTGAGGAAGAACTATGTAAGCACAGCAGCATCTGGTCTCTGTGGCGCAATCGGTTAGCGCGTTCGGCTGTTAACCAAAAGGATGGTGGTTCGAGCCCACCCAGGGACGATGTATGTTCCTTTCTCTTCTTTTTTAGACGTATTTTGTGCAAACAGATTAACTAAATTTCAACATTTCACTCAAACAAATCAGCCTCTCGCCCAACGTGGGGCTCGAACCCACGACCCTGAGATTAAGAGTCTCATGCTCTACCGACTGAGCTAGCCGGGCGATTTTTGTAGGACCCCAAAGGCACTTGCTGTCGCCACATGTTGACATGTTGAGCAGGACCTGAGCTATGTTTGTGGAATTTGTGCAGAAACTAAAGACCTTCACCCTTAAACATTCACTAAACCTGGTGCATGATCTCACATCCCAGAGAATGAGAATCTGGCAAACTAACAATCGAACTGGTCAGGTAACAGCAGCATTTGAAGTGGGGTCAAAAAGGTACCATTAAAGGCACTTGACATCCCAGCTCAGTTTCGTTGCATAGCCTCTTTATAGTTGTTGAAAAAACGTTTTGTAGCGGAAGAAAACATTAATTTACTGGAAGACAATCCATTGATCACTCTTAATATCAAAGTAAAACATGTACTCTGTCCTGATAAAATTTTGAGCATGTGCATTTCACCTTGGGATTTAAAGTGTTTCCCTTTAGTCTGAGTACATCAGCTGAAGGCAGCTTAACTTCTTTTTTGGTTCTTGAAGTCTTTTTTTATTCTCATCCGAAAGGCATAGCCTATTCTGTTCCAGAAAACATTGGGGATTCCAATGTATCAATGACCTAGTTGGGAAAATAATTGCTGAACTCTGTAATGATCCTGATCTCAGCAGTACCAAGTGCCACAAAGGTCCACAAATCAGTTTACTCATGTATTTTATTGCCTATGGTTTGGTTTGTAAATGTGTGTTGGTGATATGGATGCATTCATGATAGCACATTTCCTGGACAAAATGCGTCTTGGAGCAGCTCCTGCAGTGCTTCCATCAAATCTGTTTTGAATAGGTTTTGGGTGCATTTTCACAAATAATTTCAAAAGCGTCTTATCTAAGAGGACATAACCCTGCAACTGAAGGCAAGGGAGCTACACTGTGTAAACTGGTGAAAATCATACACATTCCGATGACTGGTGGACAAAAGGATCAAAACTTTGACAGGAAAAGGGTCTACAAACTGACCTTTTGTTTGAAGACCTGGAGGTCTTGACAAGTGAGAAATTGAAGGAAGGGCGAATTTTAGACAAGCTAGCAGAAAAGTGTGAGTGACATTGATGTTGCATCCTTTATGCATTGGCTCATTTCATCAAAAGCCAGCAAACAGGAGGAATGTGCTTGTTGGGTTTTTCTTTTGAGGAAGAACTATGTAAGCACAGCAGCATCTGGTCTCTGTGGCGCAATCGGTTAGCGCGTTCGGCTGTTAACCAAAAGGATGGTGGTTCGAGCCCACCCAGGGACGATGTATGTTCCTTTCTCTTCTTTTTTAGACGTATTTTGTGCAAACAGATTAACTAAATTTCAACATTTCACTCAAACAAATCAGCCTCTCGCCCAACGTGGGGCTCGAACCCACGACCCTGAGATTAAGAGTCTCATGCTCTACCGACTGAGCTAGCCGGGCGATTTTTGTAGGACCCCAAAGGCACTTGCTGTCGCCACATGTTGACATGTTGAGCAGGACCTGAGCTATGTTTGTGGAATTTGTGCAGAAATTAAAGACCTTCACCCTTAAACATTCACTAAACCTGGTGCATGATCTCACATCCCAGAGATTGAGAATCTGGCAAACTAACAATCGAACTGGTCAGGTAACAGCAGCATTTGAAGTGGGGTCAAAAAGGTACCATTAAAGGCACTTGACATCCCAGCTCAGTTTCGTTGCATAGCCTCTTTATAGTTGTTGAAAAAACGTTTTGTAGCGGAAGAAAACATTAATTTACTGGAAGACAATCCATTGATCACTCTTAATATCAAAGTAAAACATGTACTCTGTCCTGATAAAATTTTGAGCATGTGCATTTCACCTTGGGATTTAAAGTGTTTCCCTTTAGTCTGAGTACATCAGCTGAAGGCAGCTTAACTTCTTTTTTGGTTCTTGAAGTCTTTTTTTATTCTCATCCGAAAGGCATAGCCTATTCTGTTCCAGAAAACATTGGGGATTCCAATGTATCAATGACCTAGTTGGGAAAATAATTGCTGAACTCTGTAATGATCCTGATCTCAGCAGTACCAAGTGCCACAAAGGTCCACAAATCAGTTTACTCATGTATTTTATTGCCTATGGTTTGGTTTGTAAATGTGTGTTGGTGATATGGATGCATTCATGATAGCACATTTCCTGGACAAAATGCGTCTTGGAGCAGCTCCTGCAGTGCTTCCATCAAATCTGTTTTGAATAGGTTTTGGGTGCATTTTCATAAATAATTTCAAAAGCGTCTTATCTAAGAGGACATAACCCTGCAACTGAAGGCAAGGGAGCTACACTGTGTAAACTGGTGAAAATCATACACATTCCGATGACTGGTGGACAAAAGGATCAAAACTTTGACAGGAAAAGGGTCTACAAACTGACCTTTTGTTTGAAGACCTGGAGGTCTTGACAAGTGAGAAATTGAAGGAAGGGCGAATTTTAGACAAGCTAGCAGAAAAGTGTGAGTGACATTGATGTTGCATCCTTTATGCATTGGCTCATTTCATCAAAAGCCAGCAAACAGGAGGAATGTGCTTGTTGGGTTTTTCTTTTGAGGAAGAACTATGTAAGCACAGCAGCATCTGGTCTCTGTGGCGCAATCGGTTAGCGCGTTCGGCTGTTAACCAAAAGGATGGTGGTTCGAGCCCACCCAGGGACGATGTATGTTCCTTTCTCTTCTTTTTTAGACGTATTTTGTGCAAACAGATTAACTAAATTTCAACATTTCACTCAAACAAATCAGCCTCTCGCCCAACGTGGGGCTCGAACCCACGACCCTGAGATTAAGAGTCTCATGCTCTACCGACTGAGCTAGCCGGGCGATTTTTGTAGGACCCCAAAGGCACTTGCTGTCGCCACATGTTGACATGTTGAGCAGGACCTGAGCTATGTTTGTGGAATTTGTGCAGAAATTAAAGACCTTCACCCTTAAACATTCACTAAACCTGGTGCATGATCTCACATCCCAGAGAATGAGAATCTGGCAAACTAACAATCGAACTGGTCAGGTAACAGCAGCATTTGAAGTGGGGTCAAAAAGGTACCATTAAAGGCACTTGACATCCCAGCTCAGTTTCGTTGCATAGCCTCTTTATAGTTGTTGAAAAAACGTTTTGTAGCGGAAGAAAACATTAATTTACTGGAAGACAATCCATTGATCACTCTTAATATCAAAGTAAAACATGTACTCTGTCCTGATAAAATTTTGAGCATGTGCATTTCACCTTGGGATTTAAAGTGTTTCCCTTTAGTCTGAGTACATCAGCTGAAGGCAGCTTAACTTCTTTTTTGGTTCTTGAAGTCTTTTTTTATTCTCATCCGAAAGGCATAGCCTATTCTGTTCCAGAAAACATTGGGGATTCCAATGTATCAATGACCTAGTTGGGAAAATAATTGCTGAACTCTGTAATGATCCTGATCTCAGCAGTACCAAGTGCCACAAAGGTCCACAAATCAGTTTACTCATGTATTTTATTGCCTATGGTTTGGTTTGTAAATGTGTGTTGGTGATATGGATGCATTCATGATAGCACATTTCCTGGACAAAATGCGTCTTGGAGCAGCTCCTGCAGTGCTTCCATCAAATCTGTTTTGAATAGGTTTTGGGTGCATTTTCATAAATAATTTCAAAAGCGTCTTATCTAAGAGGACATAACCCTGCAACTGAAGGCAAGGGAGCTACACTGTGTAAACTGGTGAAAATCATACACATTCCGATGACTGGTGGACAAAAGGATCAAAACTTTGACAGGAAAAGGGTCTACAAACTGACCTTTTGTTTGAAGACCTGGAGGTCTTGACAAGTGAGAAATTGAAGGAAGGGCGAATTTTAGACAAGCTAGCAGAAAAGTGTGAGTGACATTGATGTTGCATCCTTTATGCATTGGCTCATTTCATCAAAAGCCAGCAAACAGGAGGAATGTGCTTGTTGGGTTTTTCTTTTGAGGAAGAACTATGTAAGCACAGCAGCATCTGGTCTCTGTGGCGCAATCGGTTAGCGCGTTCGGCTGTTAACCAAAAGGATGGTGGTTCGAGCCCACCCAGGGACGATGTATGTTCCTTTCTCTTCTTTTTTAGACGTATTTTGTGCAAACAGATTAACTAAATTTCAACATTTCACTCAAACAAATCAGCCTCTCGCCCAACATGGGGCTCGAACCCACGACCCTGAGATTAAGAGTCTCATGCTCTACCGACTGAGCTAGCCGGGCGATTTTTGTAGGACCCCAAAGGCACTTGCTGTCGCCACATGTTGACATGTTGAGCAGGACCTGAGCTATGTTTGTGGAATTTGTGCAGAAACTAAAGACCTTCACCCTTAAACATTCACTAAACCTGGTGCATGATCTCACATCCCAGAGATTGAGAATCTGGCAAACTAACAATCGAACTGGTCAGGTAACAGCAGCATTTGAAGTGGGGTCAAAAATGTACCATTAAAGGCACTTGACATCTCAGCTCAGTTTCGTTGCATAGCCTCTTTATAGTTTTTGAAAAAACGTTTTGTAGCGGAAGAAAACATTAATTTACTGGAAGACAATCTAGTGATCGCTCTTAATATCAAAGTAAAACATGTACTCTGTCCTGATAAAATTTTGAGCATGTGCATTTCACCTTGGGATTTAAAGTGTTTCCCTTTAGTCTGAGTACATCAGCTGAAGGCAGCTTAACTTCTTTTTTGGTTCTTGAAGTCTTTTTTTATTCTCATCCGAAAGGCATAGCCTATTCTGTTCCAGAAAACATTGGGGATTCCAATGTATCAATGACCTAGTTGGGAAAATAATTGCTGAACTCTGTAATGATCCTGATCTCAGCAGTACCAAGTGCCACAAAGGTCCACAAATCAGTTTACTCGTGTATTTTATTGCCTATGGTTTGGTTTGTAAATGTGTGTTGGTGATATGGATGCATTCATGATAGCACATTTCCTGGACAAAATGCGTCTTGGAGCAGCTCCTGCAGTGCTTCCATCAAATCTGTTTTGAATAGGTTTTGGGTGCATTTTCATAAATAATTTCAAAAGCGTCTTATCTAAGAGGACATAACCCTGCAACTGAAGGCAAGGGAGCTACACTGTGTAAACTGGTGAAAATCATACACATTCCGATGACTGGTGGACAAAAGGATCAAAACTTTGACAGGAAAAGGGTCTACAAACTGACCTTTTGTTTGAAGACCTGGAGGTCTTGACAAGTGAGAAATTGAAGGAAGGGCGAATTTTAGACAAGCTAGCAGAAAAGTGTGAGTGACATTGATGTTGCATCCTTTATGCATTGGCTCATTTCATCAAAAGCCAGCAAACAGGAGGAATGTGCTTGTTGGGTTTTTCTTTTGAGGAAGAACTATGTAAGCACAGCAGCATCTGGTCTCTGTGGCGCAATCGGTTAGCGCGTTCGGCTGTTAACCAAAAGGATGGTGGTTCGAGCCCACCCAGGGACGATGTATGTTCCTTTCTCTTCTTTTTTAGACGTATTTTGTGCAAACAGATTAACTAAATTTCAACATTTCACTCAAACAAATCAGCCTCTCGCGCAACGTGGGGCTTGAACCCACGACCCTGAGATTAAGAGTCTCATGCTCTACCGACTGAGCTAGCCGGGCGATTTTTGTAGGACCCCAAAGGCACTTGCTGTCGCCACATGTTGACATGTTGAGCAGGACCTGAGCTATGTTTGTGGAATTTGTGCAGAAATTAAAGACCTTCACCCTTAAACATTCACTAAACCTGGTGCATGATCTCACATCCCAGAGAATGAGAATCTGGCAAACTAACAATCGAACTGGTCAGGTAACAGCAGCATTTGAAGTGGGGTCAAAAAGGTACCATTAAAGGCACTTGACATCCCAGCTCAGTTTCGTTGCATAGCCTCTTTATAGTTGTTGAAAAAACGTTTTGTAGCGGAAGAAAACATTAATTTACTGGAAGACAATCCATTGATCACTCTTAATATCAAAGTAAAACATGTACTCTGTCCTTATAAAATTTTGAGCATGTGCATTTCACCTTGGGATTTAAAGTGTTTCCCTTTAGTCTGAGTACATCAGCTGAAGGCAGCTTAACTTCTTTTTTGGTTCTTGAAGTCTTTTTTTATTCTCATCCGAAAGGCATAGCCTATTCTGTTCCAGAAAACATTGGGGATTCCAATGTATCAATGACCTAGTTGGGAAAATAATTGCTGAACTCTGTAATGATCCTGATCTCAGCAGTACCAAGTGCCACAAAGGTCCACAAATCAGTTTACTCATGTATTTTATTGCCTATGGTTTGGTTTGTAAATGTGTGTTGGTGATATGGATGCATTCATGATAGCACATTTCCTGGACAAAATGCGTCTTGGAGCAGCTCCTGCAGTGCTTCCATCAAATCTGTTTTGAATAGGTTTTGGGTGCATTTTCATAAATAATTTCAAAAGCGTCTTATCTAAGAGGACATAACCCTGCAACTGAAGGCAAGGGAGCTACACTGTGTAAACTGGTGAAAATCATACACATTCCGATGACTGGTGGACAAAAGGATCAAAACTTTGACAGGAAAAGGGTCTACAAACTGACCTTTTGTTTGAAGACCTGGAGGTCTTGACAAGTGAGAAATTGAAGGAAGGGCGAATTTTAGACAAGCTAGCAGAAAAGTGTGAGTGACATTGATTTTGCATCCTTTATGCATTGGCTCATTTCATCAAAAGCCAGCAAACAGGAGGAATGTGCTTGTTGGGTTTTTCTTTTGAGGAAGAACTATGTAAGCACAGCAGCATCTGGTCTCTGTGGCGCAATCGGTTAGCGCGTTCGGCTGTTAACCAAAAGGATGGTGGTTCGAGCCCACCCAGGGACGATGTATGTTCCTTTCTCTTCTTTTTTAGACGTATTTTGTGCAAACAGATTAACTAAATTTCAACATTTCACTCAAACAAATCAGCCTCTCGCCCAACGTGGGGCTCGAACCCACGACCCTGAGATTAAGAGTCTCATGCTCTACCGACTGAGCTAGCCGGGCGATTTTTGTAGGACCCCAAAGGCACTTGCTGTCGCCACATGTTGACATGTTGAGCAGGACCTGAGCTATGTTTGTGGAATTTGTGCAGAAATTAAAGACCTTCACCCTTAAACATTCACTAAACCTGGTGCATGATCTCACATCCCAGAGATTGAGAATCTGGCAAACTAACAATCGAACTGGTCAGGTAACAGCAGCATTTGAAGTGGGGTCAAAAAGGTACCATTAAAGGCACTTGACATCCCAGCTCAGTTTCGTTGCATAGCCTCTTTATAGTTGTTGAAAAAACGTTTTGTAGCGGAAGAAAACATTAATTTACTGGAAGACAATCCATTGATCACTCTTAATATCAAAGTAAAACATGTACTCTGTCCTGATAAAATTTTGAGCATGTGCATTTCACCTTGGGATTTAAAGTGTTTCCCTTTAGTCTGAGTACATCAGCTGAAGGCAGCTTAACTTCTTTTTTGGTTCTTGAAGTCTTTTTTTATTCTCATCCGAAAGGCATAGCCTATTCTGTTCCAGAAAACATTGGGGATTCCAATGTATCAATGACCTAGTTGGGAAAATAATTGCTGAACTCTGTAATGATCCTGATCTCAGCAGTACCAAGTGCCACAAAGGTCCACAAATCAGTTTACTCATGTATTTTATTGCCTATGGTTTGGTTTGTAAATGTGTGTTGGTGATATGGATGCATTCATGATAGCACATTTCCTGGACAAAATGCGTCTTGGAGCAGCTCCTGCAGTGCTTCCATCAAATCTGTTTTGAATAGGTTTTGGGTGCATTTTCATAAATAATTTCAAAAGCGTCTTATCTAAGAGGACATAACCCTGCAACTGAAGGCAAGGGAGCTACACTGTGTAAACTGGTGAAAATCATACACATTCCGATGACTGGTGGACAAAAGGATCAAAACTTTGACAGGAAAAGGGTCTACAAACTGACCTTTTGTTTGAAGACCTGGAGGTCTTGACAAGTGAGAAATTGAAGGAAGGGCGAATTTTAGACAAGCTAGCAGAAAAGTGTGAGTGACATTGATGTTGCATCCTTTATGCATTGGCTCATTTCATCAAAAGCCAGCAAACAGGAGGAATGTGCTTGTTGGGTTTTTCTTTTGAGGAAGAACTATGTAAGCACAGCAGCATCTGGTCTCTGTGGCGCAATCGGTTAGCGCGTTCGGCTGTTAACCAAAAGGATGGTGGTTCGAGCCCACCCAGGGACGATGTATGTTCCTTTCTCTTCTTTTTTAGACGTATTTTGTGCAAACAGATTAACTAAATTTCAACATTTCACTCAAACAAATCAGCCTCTCGCGCAACGTGGGGCTTGAACCCACGACCCTGAGATTAAGAGTCTCATGCTCTACCGACTGAGCTAGCCGGGCGATTTTTGTAGGACCCCAAAGGCACTTGCTGTCGCCACATGTTGACATGTTGAGCAGGACCTGAGCTATGTTTGTGGAATTTGTGCAGAAATTAAAGACCTTCACCCTTAAACATTCACTAAACCTGGTGCATGATCTCACATCCCAGAGAATGAGAATCTGGCAAACTAACAATCGAACTGGTCAGGTAACAGCAGCATTTGAAGTGGGGTCAAAAAGGTACCATTAAAGGCACTTGACATCCCAGCTCAGTTTCGTTGCATAGCCTCTTTATAGTTGTTGAAAAAACGTTTTGTAGCGGAAGAAAACATTAATTTACTGGAAGACAATCCATTGATCACTCTTAATATCAAAGTAAAACATGTACTCTGTCCTGATAAAATTTTGAGCATGTGCATTTCACCTTGGGATTTAAAGTGTTTCCCTTTAGTCTGAGTACATCAGCTGAAGGCAGCTTAACTTCTTTTTTGGTTCTTGAAGTCTTTTTTTATTCTCATCCGAAAGGCATAGCCTATTCTGTTCCAGAAAACATTGGGGATTCCAATGTATCAATGACCTAGTTGGGAAAATAATTGCTGAACTCTGTAATGATCCTGATCTCAGCAGTACCAAGTGCCACAAAGGTCCACAAATCAGTTTACTCATGTATTTTATTGCCTATGGTTTGGTTTGTAAATGTGTGTTGGTGATATGGATGCATTCATGATAGCACATTTCCTGGACAAAATGCGTCTTGGAGCAGCTCCTGCAGTGCTTCCATCAAATCTGTTTTGAATAGGTTTTGGGTGCATTTTCATAAATAATTTCAAAAGCGTCTTATCTAAGAGGACATAACCCTGCAACTGAAGGCAAGGGAGCTACACTGTGTAAACTGGTGAAAATCATACACATTCCGATGACTGGTGGACAAAAGGATCAAAACTTTGACAGGAAAAGGGTCTACAAACTGACCTTTTGTTTGAAGACCTGGAGGTCTTGACAAGTGAGAAATTGAAGGAAGGGCGAATTTTAGACAAGCTAGCAGAAAAGTGTGAGTGACATTGATGTTGCATCCTTTATGCATTGGCTCATTTCATCAAAAGCCAGCAAACAGGAGGAATGTGCTTGTTGGGTTTTTCTTTTGAGGAAGAACTATGTAAGCACAGCAGCATCTGGTCTCTGTGGCGCAATCGGTTAGCGCGTTCGGCTGTTAACCAAAAGGATGGTGGTTCGAGCCCACCCAGGGACGATGTATGTTCCTTTCTCTTCTTTTTTAGACGTATTTTGTGCAAACAGATTAACTAAATTTCAACATTTCACTCAAACAAATCAGCCTCTCGCCCAACATGGGGCTCGAACCCACGACCCTGAGATTAAGAGTCTCATGCTCTACCGACTGAGCTAGCCGGGCGATTTTTGTAGGACCCCAAAGGCACTTGCTGTCGCCACATGTTGACATGTTGAGCAGGACCTGAGCTATGTTTGTGGAATTTGTGCAGAAACTAAAGACCTTCACCCTTAAACATTCACTAAACCTGGTGCATGATCTCACATCCCAGAGATTGAGAATCTGGCAAACTAACAATCGAACTGGTCAGGTAACAGCAGCATTTGAAGTGGGGTCAAAAATGTACCATTAAAGGCACTTGACATCTCAGCTCAGTTTCGTTGCATAGCCTCTTTATAGTTTTTGAAAAAACGTTTTGTAGCGGAAGAAAACATTAATTTACTGGAAGACAATCTAGTGATCGCTCTTAATATCAAAGTAAAACATGTACTCTGTCCTGATAAAATTTTGAGCATGTGCATTTCACCTTGGGATTTAAAGTGTTTCCCTTTAGTCTGAGTACATCAGCTGAAGGCAGCTTAACTTCTTTTTTGGTTCTTGAAGTCTTTTTTTATTCTCATCCGAAAGGCATAGCCTATTCTGTTCCAGAAAACATTGGGGATTCCAATGTATCAATGACCTAGTTGGGAAAATAATTGCTGAACTCTGTAATGATCCTGATCTCAGCAGTACCAAGTGCCACAAAGGTCCACAAATCAGTTTACTCATGTATTTTATTGCCTATGGTTTGGTTTGTAAATGTGTGTTGGTGATATGGATGCATTCATGATAGCACATTTCCTGGACAAAATGCGTCTTGGAGCAGCTCCTGCAGTGCTTCCATCAAATCTGTTTTGAATAGGTTTTGGGTGCATTTTCATAAATAATTTCAAAAGCGTCTTATCTAAGAGGACATAACCCTGCAACTGAAGGCAAGGGAGCTACACTGTGTAAACTGGTGAAAATCATACACATTCCGATGACTGGTGGACAAAAGGATCAAAACTTTGACAGGAAAAGGGTCTACAAACTGACCTTTTGTTTGAAGACCTGGAGGTCTTGACAAGTGAGAAATTGAAGGAAGGGCGAATTTTAGACAAGCTAGCAGAAAAGTGTGAGTGACATTGATGTTGCATCCTTTATGCATTGGCTCATTTCATCAAAAGCCAGCAAACAGGAGGAATGTGCTTGTTGGGTTTTTCTTTTGAGGAAGAACTATGTAAGCACAGCAGCATCTGGTCTCTGTGGCGCAATCGGTTAGCGCGTTCGGCTGTTAACCAAAAGGATGGTGGTTCGAGCCCACCCAGGGACGATGTATGTTCCTTTCTCTTCTTTTTTAGACGTATTTTGTGCAAACAGATTAACTAAATTTCAACATTTCACTCAAACAAATCAGCCTCTCGCCCAACGTGGGGCTCGAACCCACGACCCTGAGATTAAGAGTCTCATGCTCTACCGACTGAGCTAGCCGGGCGATTTTTGTAGGACCCCAAAGGCACTTGCTGTCGCCACATGTTGACATGTTGAGCAGGACCTGAGCTATGTTTGTGGAATTTGTGCAGAAACTAAAGACCTTCACCCTTAAACATTCACTAAACCTGGTGCATGATCTCACATCCCAGAGAATGAGAATCTGGCAAACTAACAATCGAACTGGTCAGGTAACAGCAGCATTTGAAGTGGGGTCAAAAAGGTACCATTAAAGGCACTTGACATCCCAGCTCAGTTTCGTTGCATAGCCTCTTTATAGTTGTTGAAAAAACGTTTTGTAGCGGAAGAAAACATTAATTTACTGGAAGACAATCCATTGATCACTCTTAATATCAAAGTAAAACATGTACTCTGTCCTGATAAAATTTTGAGCATGTGCATTTCACCTTGGGATTTAAAGTGTTTCCCTTTAGTCTGAGTACATCAGCTGAAGGCAGCTTAACTTCTTTTTTGGTTCTTGAAGTCTTTTTTTATTCTCATCCGAAAGGCATAGCCTATTCTGTTCCAGAAAACATTGGGGATTCCAATGTATCAATGACCTAGTTGGGAAAATAATTGCTGAACTCTGTAATGATCCTGATCTCAGCAGTACCAAGTGCCACAAAGGTCCACAAATCAGTTTACTCATGTATTTTATTGCCTATGGTTTGGTTTGTAAATGTGTGTTGGTGATATGGATGCATTCATGATAGCACATTTCCTGGACAAAATGCGTCTTGGAGCAGCTCCTGCAGTGCTTCCATCAAATCTGTTTTGAATAGGTTTTGGGTGCATTTTCATAAATAATTTCAAAAGCGTCTTATCTAAGAGGACATAACCCTGCAACTGAAGGCAAGGGAGCTACACTGTGTAAACTGGTGAAAATCATACACATTCCGATGACTGGTGGACAAAAGGATCAAAACTTTGACAGGAAAAGGGTCTACAAACTGACCTTTTGTTTGAAGACCTGGAGGTCTTGACAAGTGAGAAATTGAAGGAAGGGCGAATTTTAGACAAGCTAGCAGAAAAGTGTGAGTGACATTGATGTTGCATCCTTTATGCATTGGCTCATTTCATCAAAAGCCAGCAAACAGGAGGAATGTGCTTGTTGGGTTTTTCTTTTGAGGAAGAACTATGTAAGCACAGCAGCATCTGGTCTCTGTGGCGCAATCGGTTAGCGCGTTCGGCTGTTAACCAAAAGGATGGTGGTTCGAGCCCACCCAGGGACGATGTATGTTCCTTTCTCTTCTTTTTTAGACGTATTTTGTGCAAACAGATTAACTAAATTTCAACATTTCACTCAAACAAATCAGCCTCTCGCCCAACGTGGGGCTCGAACCCACGACCCTGAGATTAAGAGTCTCATGCTCTACCGACTGAGCTAGCCGGGCGATTTTTGTAGGACCCCAAAGGCACTTGCTGTCGCCACATGTTGACATGTTGAGCAGGACCTGAGCTATGTTTGTGGAATTTGTGCAGAAACTAAAGACCTTCACCCTTAAACATTCACTAAACCTGGTGCATGATCTCACATCCCAGAGATTGAGAATCTGGCAAACTAACAATCGAACTGGTCAGGTAACAGCAGCATTTGAAGTGGGGTCAAAAATGTACCATTAAAGGCACTTGACATCTCAGCTCAGTTTCGTTGCATAGCCTCTTTATAGTTTTTGAAAAAACGTTTTGTAGCGGAAGAAAACATTAATTTACTGGAAGACAATCTAGTGATCGCTCTTAATATCAAAGTAAAACATGTACTCTGTCCTGATAAAATTTTGAGCATGTGCATTTCACCTTGGGATTTAAAGTGTTTCCCTTTAGTCTGAGTACATCAGCTGAAGGCAGCTTAACTTCTTTTTTGGTTCTTGAAGTCTTTTTTTATTCTCATCCGAAAGGCATAGCCTATTCTGTTCCAGAAAACATTGGGGATTCCAATGTATCAATGACCTAGTTGGGAAAATAATTGCTGAACTCTGTAATGATCCTGATCTCAGCAGTACCAAGTGCCACAAAGGTCCACAAATCAGTTTACTCATGTATTTTATTGCCTATGGTTTGGTTTGTAAATGTGTGTTGGTGATATGGATGCATTCATGATAGCACATTTCCTGGACAAAATGCGTCTTGGAGCAGCTCCTGCAGTGCTTCCATCAAATCTGTTTTGAATAGGTTTTGGGTGCATTTTCATAAATAATTTCAAAAGCGTCTTATCTAAGAGGACATAACCCTGCAACTGAAGGCAAGGGAGCTACACTGTGTAAACTGGTGAAAATCATACACATTCCGATGACTGGTGGACAAAAGGATCAAAACTTTGACAGGAAAAGGGTCTACAAACTGACCTTTTGTTTGAAGACCTGGAGGTCTTGACAAGTGAGAAATTGAAGGAAGGGCGAATTTTAGACAAGCTAGCAGAAAAGTGTGAGTGACATTGATGTTGCATCCTTTATGCATTGGCTCATTTCATCAAAAGCCAGCAAACAGGAGGAATGTGCTTGTTGGGTTTTTCTTTTGAGGAAGAACTATGTAAGCACAGCAGCATCTGGTCTCTGTGGCGCAATCGGTTAGCGCGTTCGGCTGTTAACCAAAAGGATGGTGGTTCGAGCCCACCCAGGGACGATGTATGTTCCTTTCTCTTCTTTTTTAGACGTATTTTGTGCAAACAGATTAACTAAATTTCAACATTTCACTCAAACAAATCAGCCTCTCGCCCAACGTGGGGCTCGAACCCACGACCCTGAGATTAAGAGTCTCATGCTCTACCGACTGAGCTAGCCGGGCGATTTTTGTAGGACCCCAAAGGCACTTGCTGTCGCCACATGTTGACATGTTGAGCAGGACCTGAGCTATGTTTGTGGAATTTGTGCAGAAATTAAAGACCTTCACCCTTAAACATTCACTAAACCTGGTGCATGATCTCACATCCCAGAGAATGAGAATCTGGCAAACTAACAATCGAACTGGTCAGGTAACAGCAGCATTTGAAGTGGGGTCAAAAAGGTACCATTAAAGGCACTTGACATCCCAGCTCAGTTTCGTTGCATAGCCTCTTTATAGTTGTTGAAAAAATGTTTTGTAGCGGAAGAAAACATTAATTTACTGGAAGACAATCCATTGATCACTCTTAATATCAAAGTAAAACATGTACTCTGTCCTGATAAAATTTTGAGCATGTGCATTTCACCTTGGGATTTAAAGTGTTTCCCTTTAGTCTGAGTACATCAGCTGAAGGCAGCTTAACTTCTTTTTTGGTTCTTGAAGTCTTTTTTTATTCTCATCCGAAAGGCATAGCCTATTCTGTTCCAGAAAACATTGGGGATTCCAATGTATCAATGACCTAGTTGGGAAAATAATTGCTGAACTCTGTAATGATCCTGATCTCAGCAGTACCAAGTGCCACAAAGGTCCACAAATCAGTTTACTCATGTATTTTATTGCCTATGGTTTGGTTTGTAAATGTGTGTTGGTGATATGGATGCATTCATGATAGCACATTTCCTGGACAAAATGCGTCTTGGAGCAGCTCCTGCAGTGCTTCCATCAAATCTGTTTTGAATAGGTTTTGGGTGCATTTTCATAAATAATTTCAAAAGCGTCTTATCTAAGAGGACATAACCCTGCAACTGAAGGCAAGGGAGCTACACTGTGTAAACTGGTGAAAATCATACACATTCCGATGACTGGTGGACAAAAGGATCAAAACTTTGACAGGAAAAGGGTCTACAAACTGACCTTTTGTTTGAAGACCTGGAGGTCTTGACAAGTGAGAAATTGAAGGAAGGGCGAATTTTAGACAAGCTAGCAGAAAAGTGTGAGTGACATTGATGTTGCATCCTTTATGCATTGGCTCATTTCATCAAAAGCCAGCAAACAGGAGGAATGTGCTTGTTGGGTTTTTCTTTTGAGGAAGAACTATGTAAGCACAGCAGCATCTGGTCTCTGTGGCGCAATCGGTTAGCGCGTTCGGCTGTTAACCAAAAGGATGGTGGTTCGAGCCCACCCAGGGACGATGTATGTTCCTTTCTCTTCTTTTTTAGACGTATTTTGTGCAAACAGATTAACTAAATTTCAACATTTCACTCAAACAAATCAGCCTCTCGCCCAACGTGGGGCTCGAACCCACGACCCTGAGATTAAGAGTCTCATGCTCTACCGACTGAGCTAGCCGGGCGATTTTTGTAGGACCCCAAAGGCACTTGCTGTCGCCACATGTTGACATGTTGAGCAGGACCTGAGCTATGTTTGTGGAATTTGTGCAGAAACTAAAGACCTTCACCCTTAAACATTCACTAAACCTGGTGCATGATCTCACATCCCAGAGATTGAGAATCTGGCAAACTAACAATCGAACTGGTCAGGTAACAGCAGCATTTGAAGTGGGGTCAAAAATGTACCATTAAAGGCACTTGACATCTCAGCTCAGTTTCGTTGCATAGCCTCTTTATAGTTTTTGAAAAAACGTTTTGTAGCGGAAGAAAACATTAATTTACTGGAAGACAATCTAGTGATCGCTCTTAATATCAAAGTAAAACATGTACTCTGTCCTGATAAAATTTTGAGCATGTGCATTTCACCTTGGGATTTAAAGTGTTTCCCTTTAGTCTGAGTACATCAGCTGAAGGCAGCTTAACTTCTTTTTTGGTTCTTGAAGTCTTTTTTTATTCTCATCCGAAAGGCATAGCCTATTCTGTTCCAGAAAACATTGGGGATTCCAATGTATCAATGACCTAGTTGGGAAAATAATTGCTGAACTCTGTAATGATCCTGATCTCAGCAGTACCAAGTGCCACAAAGGTCCACAAATCAGTTTACTCATGTATTTTATTGCCTATGGTTTGGTTTGTAAATGTGTGTTGGTGATATGGATGCATTCATGATAGCACATTTTCTGGACAAAATGCGTCTTGGAGCAGCTCCTGCAGTGCTTCCATCAAATCTGTTTTGAATAGGTTTTGGGTGCATTTTCACAAATAATTTCAAAAGCGTCTTATCTAAGAGGACATAACCCTGCAACTGAAGGCAAGGGAGCTACACTGTGTAAACTGGTGAAAATCATACACATTCCGATGACTGGTGGACAAAAGGATCAAAACTTTGACAGGAAAAGGGTCTACAAACTGACCTTTTGTTTGAAGACCTGCAGGTCTTGACAAGTGAGAAATTGAAGGAAGGGCGAATTTTAGACAAGCTAGCAGAAAAGTGTGAGTGACATTGATGTTGCATCCTTTATGCATTGGCTCATTTCATCAAAAGCCAGCAAACAGGAGGAATGTGCTTGTTGGGTTTTTCTTTTGAGGAAGAACTATGTAAGCACAGCAGCATCTGGTCTCTGTGGCGCAATCGGTTAGCGCGTTCGGCTGTTAACCGAAAGGATGGTGGTTCGAGCCCACCCAGGGACGATGTATGTTCCTTTCTCTTCTTTTTTAGACGTATTTTGTGCAAACAGATTAACTAAATTTCAACATTTCACTCAAACAAATCAGCCTCTCGCCCAACGTGGGGCTCGAACCCACGACCCTGAGATTAAGAGTCTCATGCTCTACCGACTGAGCTAGCCGGGCGATTTTTGTAGGACCCCAAAGGCACTTGCTGTCGCCACATGTTGACATGTTGAGCAGGACCTGAGCTATGTTTGTGGAATTTGTGCAGAAATTAAAGACCTTCACCCTTAAACATTCACTAAACCTGGTGCATGATCTCACATCCCAGAGATTGAGAATCTGGCAAACTAACAATCGAACTGGTCAGGTAACAGCAGCATTTGAAGTGGGGTCAAAAAGGTACCATTAAAGGCACTTGACATCCCAGCTCAGTTTCGTTGCATAGCCTCTTTATAGTTGTTGAAAAAACGTTTTGTAGCGGAAGAAAACATTAATTTACTGGAAGACAATCCAGTGATCGCTCTTAATATCAAAATAAAACATGTACTCTGTCCTGATAAAATTTTGAGCATGTGCATTTCACCTTGGGATTTAAAGTGTTTCCCTTTAGTCTGAGTACATCAGCTGAAGGCAGCTTAACTTCTTTTTTGGTTCTTGAAGTCTTTTTTTATTCTCATCCGAAAGGCATAGCCTATTCTGTTCCAGAAAACATTGGGGATTCCAATGTATCAATGACCTAGTTGGGAAAATAATTGCTGAACTCTGTAATGATCCTGATCTCAGCAGTACCAAGTGCCACAAAGGTCCACAAATCAGTTTACTCATGTATTTTATTGCCTATGGTTTGGTTTGTAAATGTGTGTTGGTGATATGGATGCATTCATGATAGCACATTTTCTGGACAAAATGCGTCTTGGAGCAGCTCCTGCAGTGCTTCCATCAAATCTGTTTTGAATAGGTTTTGGGTGCATTTTCACAAATAATTTCAAAAGCGTCTTATCTAAGACGACATAACCCTGCAACTGAAGGCAAGGGAGCTACACTGTGTAAACTGGTGAAAATCATACACATTCCGATGACTGGTGGACAAAAGGATCAAAACTTTGACAGGAAAAGGGTCTACAAACTGACCTTTTGTTTGAAGACCTGGAGGTCTTGACAAGTGAGAAATTGAAGGAAGGGCGAATTTTAGACAAGCTAGCAGAAAAGTGTGAGTGACATTGATGTTGCATCCTTTATGCATTGGCTCATTTCATCAAAAGCCAGCAAACAGGAGGAATGTGCTTGTTGGGTTTTTCTTTTGAGGAAGAACTATGTAAGCACAGCAGCATCTGGTCTCTGTGGCGCAATCGGTTAGCGCGTTCGGCTGTTAACCGAAAGGATGGTGGTTCGAGCCCACCCAGGGACGATGTATGTTCCTTTCTCTTCTTTTTTAGACGTATTTTGTGCAAACAGATTAACTAAATTTCAACATTTCACTCAAACAAATCAGCCTCTCGCCCAACATGGGGCTCGAACTCACGACCCTGAGATTAAGAGTCTCATGCTCTACCGACTGAGCTAGCCGGGCGATTTTTGCAGGACCCCAAAGGCACTTGCTGTCGCCACATGTTGACATGTTGAGCAGGACCTGAGCTATGTTTGTGGAATTTGTGCAGAAATTAAAGACCTTCACCCTTAAACATTCACTAAACCTGGTGCATGATCTCACATCCCAGAGATTGAGAATCTGGCAAACTAACAATCGAACTGGTCAGGTAACAGCAGCATTTGAAGTGGGGTCAAAAAGGTACCATTAAAGGCACTTGACATCCCAGCTCAGTTTCGTTGCATAGCCTCTTTATAGTTGTTGAAAAAACGTTTTGTAGCGGAAGAAAACATTAATTTACTGGAAGACAATCCAGTGATCGCTCTTAATATCAAAATAAAACATGTACTCTGTCCTGATAAAATTTTGAGCATGTGCATTTCACCTTGGGATTTAAAGTGTTTCCCTTTAGTCTGAGTACATCAGCTGAAGGCAGCTTAACTTCTTTTTTGGTTCTTGAAGTCTTTTTTTATTCTCATCCGAAAGGCATAGCCTATTCTGTTCCAGAAAACATTGGGGATTCCAATGTATCAATGACCTAGTTGGGAAAATAATTGCTGAACTCTGTAATGATCCTGATCTCAGCAGTACCAAGTGCCACAAAGGTCCACAAATCAGTTTACTCATGTATTTTATTGCCTATGGTTTGGTTTGTAAATGTGTGTTGGTGATATGGATGCATTCATGATAGCACATTTTCTGGACAAAATGCGTCTTGGAGCAGCTCCTGCAGTGCTTCCATCAAATCTGTTTTGAATAGGTTTTGGGTGCATTTTCACAAATAATTTCAAAAGCGTCTTATCTAAGACGACATAACCCTGCAACTGAAGGCAAGGGAGCTACACTGTGTAAACTGGTGAAAATCATACACATTCCGATGACTGGTGGACAAAAGGATCAAAACTTTGACAGGAAAAGGGTCTACAAACTGACCTTTTGTTTGAAGACCTGGAGGTCTTGACAAGTGAGAAATTGAAGGAAGGGCGAATTTTAGACAAGCTAGCAGAAAAGTGTGAGTGACATTGATGTTGCATCCTTTATGCATTGGCTCATTTCATCAAAAGCCAGCAAACAGGAGGAATGTGCTTGTTGGGTTTTTCTTTTGAGGAAGAACTATGTAAGCACAGCAGCATCTGGTCTCTGTGGCGCAATCGGTTAGCGCGTTCGGCTGTTAACCGAAAGGATGGTGGTTCGAGCCCACCCAGGGACGATGTATGTTCCTTTCTCTTCTTTTTTAGACGTATTTTGTGCAAACAGATTAACTAAATTTCAACATTTCACTCAAACAAATCAGCCTCTCGCCCAACATGGGGCTCGAACTCACGACCCTGAGATTAAGAGTCTCATGCTCTACCGACTGAGCTAGCCGGGCGATTTTTGCAGGACCCCAAAGGCACTTGCTGTCGCCACATGTTGACATGTTGAGCAGGACCTGAGCTATGTTTGTGGAATTTGTGCAGAAATTAAAGACCTTCACCCTTAAACATTCACTAAACCTGGTGCATGATCTCACATCCCAGAGATTGAGAATCTGGCAAACTAACAATCGAACTGGTCAGGTAACAGCAGCATTTGAAGTGGGGTCAAAAAGGTACCATTAAAGGCACTTGACATCCCAGCTCAGTTTCGTTGCATAGCCTCTTTATAGTTGTTGAAAAAACGTTTTGTAGCGGAAGAAAACATTAATTTACTGGAAGACAATCCATTGATCACTCTTAATATCAAAGTAAAACATGTACTCTGTCCTGATAAAATTTTGAGCATGTGCATTTCACCTTGGGATTTAAAGTGTTTCCCTTTAGTCTGAGTACATCAGCTGAAGGCAGCTTAACTTCTTTTTTGGTTCTTGAAGTCTTTTTTTATTCTCATCCGAAAGGCATAGCCTATTCTGTTCCAGAAAACATTGGGGATTCCAATGTATCAATGACCTAGTTGGGAAAATAATTGCTGAACTCTGTAATGATCCTGATCTCAGCAGTACCAAGTGCCACAAAGGTCCACAAATCAGTTTACTCATGTATTTTATTGCCTATGGTTTGGTTTGTAAATGTGTGTTGGTGATATGGATGCATTCATGATAGCACATTTCCTGGACAAAATGCGTCTTGGAGCAGCTCCTGCAGTGCTTCCATCAAATCTGTTTTGAATAGGTTTTGGGTGCATTTTCATAAATAATTTCAAAAGCGTCTTATCTAAGAGGACATAACCCTGCAACTGAAGGCAAGGGAGCTACACTGTGTAAACTGGTGAAAATCATACACATTCCGATGACTGGTGGACAAAAGGATCAAAACTTTGACAGGAAAAGGGTCTACAAACTGACCTTTTGTTTGAAGACCTGGAGGTCTTGACAAGTGAGAAATTGAAGGAAGGGCGAATTTTAGACAAGCTAGCAGAAAAGTGTGAGTGACATTGATGTTGCATCCTTTATGCATTGGCTCATTTCATCAAAAGCCAGCAAACAGGAGGAATGTGCTTGTTGGGTTTTTCTTTTGAGGAAGAACTATGTAAGCACAGCAGCATCTGGTCTCTGTGGCGCAATCGGTTAGCGCGTTCGGCTGTTAACCGAAAGGATGGTGGTTCGAGCCCACCCAGGGACGATGTATGTTCCTTTCTCTTCTTTTTTAGACGTATTTTGTGCAAACAGATTAACTAAATTTCAACATTTCACTCAAACAAACCAGCCTCTCGCCCAACGTGGGGCTCGAACCCACGACCCTGAGATTAAGAGTCTCATGCTCTACCGACTGAGCTAGCCGGGCGATTTTTGTAGGACCCCAAAGGCACTTGCTGTCGCCACATGTTGACATGTTGAGCAGGACCTGAGCTATGTTTGTGGAATTTGTGCAGAAATTAAAGACCTTCACCCTTAAACATTCACTAAACCTGGTGCATGATCTCACATCCCAGAGATTGAGAATCTGGCAAACTAACAATCGAACTGGTCAGGTAACAGCAGCATTTGAAGTGGGGTCAAAAAGGTACCATTAAAGGCACTTGACATCCCAGCTCAGTTTCGTTGCATAGCCTCTTTATAGTTGTTGAAAAAACGTTTTGTAGCGGAAGAAAACATTAATTTACTGGAAGACAATCCAGTGATCGCTCTTAATATCAAAGTAAAACATGTACTCTGTCCTGATAAAATTTTGAGCATGTGCATTTCACCTTGGGATTTAAAGTGTTTCCCTTTAGTCTGAGTACATCAGCTGAAGGCAGCTTAACTTCTTTTTTGGTTCTTGAAGTCTTTTTTTATTCTCATCCGAAAGGCATAGCCTATTCTGTTCCAGAAAACATTGGGGATTCCAATGTATCAATGACCTAGTTGGGAAAATAATTGCTGAACTCTGTTATGATCCTGATCTCAGCAGTACCAAGTGCCACAAAGGTCCACAAATCAGTTTACTCATGTATTTTATTGCCTATGGTTTGGTTTGTAAATGTGTGTTGGTGATATGGATGCATTCATGATAGCACATTTTCTGGACAAAATGCGTCTTGGAGCAGCTCCTGCAGTGCTTCCATCAAATCTGTTTTGAATAGGTTTTGGGTGCATTTTCACAAATAATTTCAAAAGCGTCTTATCTAAGACGACATAACCCTGCAACTGAAGGCAAGGGAGCTACACTGTGTAAACTGGTGAAAATCATACACATTCCGATGACTGGTGGACAAAAGGATCAAAACTTTGACAGGAAAAGGGTCTACAAACTGACCTTTTGTTTGAAGACCTGGAGGTCTTGACAAGTGAGAAATTGAAGGAAGGGCGAATTTTAGACAAGCTAGCAGAAAAGTGTGAGTGACATTGATGTTGCATCCTTTATGCATTGGCTCATTTCATCAAAAGCCAGCAAACAGGAGGAATGTGCTTGTTGGGTTTTTCTTTTGAGGAAGAACTATGTAAGCACAGCAGCATCTGGTCTCTGTGGCGCAATCGGTTAGCGCGTTCGGCTGTTAACCGAAAGGATGGTGGTTCGAGCCCACCCAGGGACGATGTATGTTCCTTTCTCTTCTTTTTTAGACGTATTTTGTGCAAACAGATTAACTAAATTTCAACATTTCACTCAAACAAATCAGCCTCTCGCCCAACGTGGGGCTCAAACCCACGACCCTGAGATTAAGAGTCTCATGCTCTACCGACTGAGCTAGCCGGGCGATTTTTGTAGGACCCCAAAGGCACTTGCTGTCGCCACATGTTGACATGTTGAGCAGGACCTGAGCTATGTTTGTGGAATTTGTGCAGAAATTAAAGACCTTCACCCTTAAACATTCACTAAACCTGGTGCATGATCTCACATCCCAGAGATTGAGAATCTGGCAAACTAACAATCGAACTGGTCAGGTAACAGCAGCATTTGAAGTGGGGTCAAAAAGGTACCATTAAAGGCACTTGACATCCCAGCTCAGTTTCGTTGCATAGCCTCTTTATAGTTGTTGAAAAAACGTTTTGTAGCGGAAGAAAACATTAATTTACTGGAAGACAATCCATTGATCACTCTTAATATCAAAGTAAAACATGTACTCTGTCCTGATAAAATTTTGAGCATGTGCATTTCACCTTGGGATTTAAAGTGTTTCCCTTTAGTCTGAGTACATCAGCTGAAGGCAGCTTAACTTCTTTTTTGGTTCTTGAAGTCTTTTTTTATTCTCATCCGAAAGGCATAGCCTATTCTGTTCCAGAAAACATTGGGGATTCCAATGTATCAATGACCTAGTTGGGAAAATAATTGCTGAACTCTGTAATGATCCTGATCTCAGCAGTACCAAGTGCCACAAAGGTCCACAAATCAGTTTACTCATGTATTTTATTGCCTATGGTTTGGTTTGTAAATGTGTGTTGGTGATATGGATGCATTCATGATAGCACATTTCCTGGACAAAATGCGTCTTGGAGCAGCTCCTGCAGTGCTTCCATCAAATCTGTTTTGAATAGGTTTTGGGTGCATTTTCATAAATAATTTCAAAAGCGTCTTATCTAAGAGGACATAACCCTGCAACTGAAGGCAAGGGAGCTACACTGTGTAAACTGGTGAAAATCATACACATTCCGATGACTGGTGGACAAAAGGATCAAAACTTTGACAGGAAAAGGGTCTACAAACTGACCTTTTGTTTGAAGACCTGGAGGTCTTGACAAGTGAGAAATTGAAGGAAGGGCGAATTTTAGACAAGCTAGCAGAAAAGTGTGAGTGACATTGATGTTGCATCCTTTATGCATTGGCTCATTTCATCAAAAGCCAGCAAACAGGAGGAATGTGCTTGTTGGGTTTTTCTTTTGAGGAAGAACTATGTAAGCACAGCAGCATCTGGTCTCTGTGGCGCAATCGGTTAGCGCGTTCGGCTGTTAACCGAAAGGATGGTGGTTCGAGCCCACCCAGGGACGATGTATGTTCCTTTCTCTTCTTTTTTAGACGTATTTTGTGCAAACAGATTAACTAAATTTCAACATTTCACTCAAACAAATCAGCCTCTCGCCCAACGTGGGGCTCGAACCCACGACCCTGAGATTAAGAGTCTCATGCTCTACCGACTGAGCTAGCCGGGCGATTTTTGTAGGACCCCAAAGGCACTTGCTGTCGCCACATGTTGACATGTTGAGCAGGACCTGAGCTATGTTTGTGGAATTTGTGCAGAAATTAAAGACCTTCACCCTTAAACATTCACTAAACCTGGTGCATGATCTCACATCCCAGAGATTGAGAATCTGGCAAACTAACAATCGAACTGGTCAGGTAACAGCAGCATTTGAAGTGGGGTCAAAAAGGTACCATTAAAGGCACTTGACATCCCAGCTCAGTTTCGTTGCATAGCCTCTTTATAGTTGTTGAAAAAACGTTTTGTAGCGGAAGAAAACATTAATTTACTGGAAGACAATCCAGTGATCGCTCTTAATATCAAAGTAAAACATGTACTCTGTCCTGATAAAATTTTGAGCATGTGCATTTCACCTTGGGATTTAAAGTGTTTCCCTTTAGTCTGAGTACATCAGCTGAAGGCAGCTTAACTTCTTTTTTGGTTCTTGAAGTCTTTTTTTATTC
This sequence comes from Brachyhypopomus gauderio, assembly GCF_052324685.1. Lineage (NCBI taxonomy): Eukaryota > Metazoa > Chordata > Actinopteri > Gymnotiformes > Hypopomidae > Brachyhypopomus > Brachyhypopomus gauderio. Next base: position 78,096 of record NC_135211.1, on the reverse strand, counting down.
TCATCCGAAAGGCATAGCCTATTCTGTTCCAGAAAACATTGGGGATTCCAATGTATCAATGACCTAGTTGGGAAAATAATTGCTGAACTCTGTTATGATCCTGATCTCAGCAGTACCAAGTGCCACAAAGGTCCACAAATCAGTTTACTCATGTATTTTATTGCCTATGGTTTGGTTTGTAAATGTGTGTTGGTGATATGGATGCATTCATGATAGCACATTTTCTGGACAAAATGCGTCTTGGAGCAGCTCCTGCAGTGCTTCCATCAAATCTGTTTTGAATAGGTTTTGGGTGCATTTTCACAAATAATTTCAAAAGCGTCTTATCTAAGACGACATAACCCTGCAACTGAAGGCAAGGGAGCTACACTGTGTAAACTGGTGAAAATCATACACATTCCGATGACTGGTGGACAAAAGGATCAAAACTTTGACAGGAAAAGGGTCTACAAACTGACCTTTTGTTTGAAGACCTGGAGGTCTTGACAAGTGAGAAATTGAAGGAAGGGCGAATTTTAGACAAGCTAGCAGAAAAGTGTGAGTGACATTGATGTTGCATCCTTTATGCATTGGCTCATTTCATCAAAAGCCAGCAAACAGGAGGAATGTGCTTGTTGGGTTTTTCTTTTGAGGAAGAACTATGTAAGCACAGCAGCATCTGGTCTCTGTGGCGCAATCGGTTAGCGCGTTCGGCTGTTAACCAAAAGGATGGTGGTTCGAGCCCACCCAGGGACGATGTATGTTCCTTTCTCTTCTTTTTTAGACGTATTTTGTGCAAACAGATTAACTAAATTTCAACATTTCACTCAAACAAATCAGCCTCTCGCCCAACGTGGGGCTCGAACCCACGACCCTGAGATTAAGAGTCTCATGCTCTACCGACTGAGCTAGCCGGGCGATTTTTGTAGGACCCCAAAGGCACTTGCTGTCGCCACATGTTGACATGTTGAGCAGGACCTGAGCTATGTTTGTGGAATTTGTGCAGAAACTAAAGACCTTCACCCTTAAACATTCACTAAACCTGGTGCATGATCTCACATCCCAGAGATTGAGAATCTGGCAAACTAACAATGGAACTGGTCAGGTAACAGCAGCATTTGAAGTGGGGTCAAAAATGTACCATTAAAGGCACTTGACATCTCAGCTCAGTTTCGTTGCATAGCCTCTTTATAGTTGTTGAAAAAACGTTTTGTAGCGGAAGAAAACATTAATTTACTGGAAGACAATCTAGTGATCGCTCTTAATATCAAAGTAAAACATGTACTCTGTCCTGATAAAATTTTGAGCATGTGCATTTCACCTTGGGATTTAAAGTGTTTCCCTTTAGTCTGAGTACATCAGCTGAAGGCAGCTTAACTTCTTTTTTGGTTCTTGAAGTCTTTTTTTATTCTCATCCGAAAGGCATAGCCTATTCTGTTCCAGAAAACATTGGGGATTCCAATGTATCAATGACCTAGTTGGGAAAATAATTGCTGAACTCTGTTATGATCCTGATCTCAGCAGTACCAAGTGCCACAAAGGTCCACAAATCAGTTTACTCATGTATTTTATTGCCTATGGTTTGGTTTGTAAATGTGTGTTGGTGATATGGATGCATTCATGATAGCACATTTTCTGGACAAAATGCGTCTTGGAGCAGCTCCTGCAGTGCTTCCATCAAATCTGTTTTGAATAGGTTTTGGGTGCATTTTCACAAATAATTTCAAAAGCGTCTTATCTAAGACGACATAACCCTGCAACTGAAGGCAAGGGAGCTACACTGTGTAAACTGGTGAAAATCATACACATTCCGATGACTGGTGGACAAAAGGATCAAAACTTTGACAGGAAAAGGGTCTACAAACTGACCTTTTGTTTGAAGACCTGGAGGTCTTGACAAGTGAGAAATTGAAGGAAGGGCGAATTTTAGACAAGCTAGCAGAAAAGTGTGAGTGACATTGATGTTGCATCCTTTATGCATTGGCTCATTTCATCAAAAGCCAGCAAACAGGAGGAATGTGCTTGTTGGGTTTTTCTTTTGAGGAAGAACTATGTAAGCACAGCAGCATCTGGTCTCTGTGGCGCAATCGGTTAGCGCGTTCGGCTGTTAACCGAAAGGATGGTGGTTCGAGCCCACCCAGGGACGATGTATGTTCCTTTCTCTTCTTTTTTAGACGTATTTTGTGCAAACAGATTAACTAAATTTCAACATTTCACTCAAACAAATCAGCCTCTCGCCCAACGTGGGGCTCGAACCCACGACCCTGAGATTAAGAGTCTCATGCTCTACCGACTGAGCTAGCCGGGCGATTTTTGTAGGACCCCAAAGGCACTTGCTGTCGCCACATGTTGACATGTTGAGCAGGACCTGAGCTATGTTTGTGGAATTTGTGCAGAAATTAAAGACCTTCACCCTTAAACATTCACTAAACCTGGTGCATGATCTCACATCCCAGAGATTGAGAATCTGGCAAACTAACAATCGAACTGGTCAGGTAACAGCAGCATTTGAAGTGGGGTCAAAAAGGTACCATTAAAGGCACTTGACATCCCAGCTCAGTTTCGTTGCATAGCCTCTTTATAGTTGTTGAAAAAACGTTTTGTAGCGGAAGAAAACATTAATTTACTGGAAGACAATCCATTGATCACTCTTAATATCAAAGTAAAACATGTACTCTGTCCTGATAAAATTTTGAGCATGTGCATTTCACCTTGGGATTTAAAGTGTTTCCCTTTAGTCTGAGTACATCAGCTGAAGGCAGCTTAACTTCTTTTTTGGTTCTTGAAGTCTTTTTTTATTCTCATCCGAAAGGCATAGCCTATTCTGTTCCAGAAAACATTGGGGATTCCAATGTATCAATGACCTAGTTGGGAAAATAATTGCTGAACTCTGTAATGATCCTGATCTCAGCAGTACCAAGTGCCACAAAGGTCCACAAATCAGTTTACTCATGTATTTTATTGCCTATGGTTTGGTTTGTAAATGTGTGTTGGTGATATGGATGCATTCATGATAGCACATTTCCTGGACAAAATGCGTCTTGGAGCAGCTCCTGCAGTGCTTCCATCAAATCTGTTTTGAATAGGTTTTGGGTGCATTTTCATAAATAATTTCAAAAGCGTCTTATCTAAGAGGACATAACCCTGCAACTGAAGGCAAGGGAGCTACACTGTGTAAACTGGTGAAAATCATACACATTCCGATGACTGGTGGACAAAAGGATCAAAACTTTGACAGGAAAAGGGTCTACAAACTGACCTTTTGTTTGAAGACCTGGAGGTCTTGACAAGTGAGAAATTGAAGGAAGGGCGAATTTTAGACAAGCTAGCAGAAAAGTGTGAGTGACATTGATGTTGCATCCTTTATGCATTGGCTCATTTCATCAAAAGCCAGCAAACAGGAGGAATGTGCTTGTTGGGTTTTTCTTTTGAGGAAGAACTATGTAAGCACAGCAGCATCTGGTCTCTGTGGCGCAATCGGTTAGCGCGTTCGGCTGTTAACCGAAAGGATGGTGGTTCGAGCCCACCCAGGGACGATGTATGTTCCTTTCTCTTCTTTTTTAGACGTATTTTGTGCAAACAGATTAACTAAATTTCAACATTTCACTCAAACAAATCAGCCTCTCGCCCAACATGGGGCTCGAACCCACGACCCTGAGATTAAGAGTCTCATGCTCTACCGACTGAGCTAGCCGGGCGCTTTTTGTAGGACCCCAAAGGCACTTGCTGTCGCCACATGTTGACATGTTGAGCAGGACCTGAGCTATGTTTGTGGAATTTGTGCAGAAACTAAAGACCTTCACCCTTAAACATTCACTAAACCTGGTGCATGATCTCACATCCCAGAGATTGAGAATCTGGCAAACTAACAATGGAACTGGTCAGGTAACAGCAGCATTTGAAGTGGGGTCAAAAATGTACCATTAAAGGCACTTGACATCTCAGCTCAGTTTCGTTGCATAGCCTCTTTATAGTTGTTGAAAAAACGTTTTGTAGCGGAAGAAAACATTAATTTACTGGAAGACAATCTAGTGATCGCTCTTAATATCAAAGTAAAACATGTACTCTGTCCTGATAAAATTTTGAGCATGTGCATTTCACCTTGGGATTTAAAGTGTTTCCCTTTAGTCTGAGTACATCAGCTGAAGGCAGCTTAACTTCTTTTTTGGTTCTTGAAGTCTTTTTTTATTCTCATCCGAAAGGCATAGCCTATTCTGTTCCAGAAAACATTGGGGATTCCAATGTATCAATGACCTAGTTGGGAAAATAATTGCTGAACTCTGTTATGATCCTGATCTCAGCAGTACCAAGTGCCACAAAGGTCCACAAATCAGTTTACTCATGTATTTTATTGCCTATGGTTTGGTTTGTAAATGTGTGTTGGTGATATGGATGCATTCATGATAGCACATTTTCTGGACAAAATGCGTCTTGGAGCAGCTCCTGCAGTGCTTCCATCAAATCTGTTTTGAATAGGTTTTGGGTGCATTTTCACAAATAATTTCAAAAGCGTCTTATCTAAGAGGACATAACCCTGCAACTGAAAGCAAGGGAGCTACACTGTGTAAACTGGTGAAAATCATACACATTCCGATGACTGGTGGACAAAAGGATCAAAACTTTGACAGGAAAAGGGTCTACAAACTGACCTTTTGTTTGAAGACCTGCAGGTCTTGACAAGTGAGAAATTGAAGGAAGGGCGAATTTTAGACAAGCTAGCAGAAAATTGTGAGTGACATTGATGTTGCATCCTTTATGCATTGGCTCATTTCATCAAAAGCCAGCAAACAGGAGGAATGTGCTTGTTGGGTTTTTCTTTTGAGGAAGAACTATGTAAGCACAGCAGCATCTGGTCTCTGTGGCGCAATCGGTTAGCGCGTTCGGCTGTTAACCGAAAGGATGGTGGTTCGAGCCCACTCAGGGACGATGTATGTTCCTTTCTCTTCTTTTTTAGACGTATTTTGTGCAAACAGATTAACTAAATTTCAACATTTCACTCAAACAAATCAGCCTCTCGCCCAACGTGGGGCTCGAACCCACGACCCTGAGATTAAGAGTCTCATGCTCTACCGACTGAGCTAGCCGGGCGATTTTTGTAGGACCCCAAAGGCACTTGCTGTCGCCACATGTTGACATGTTGAGCAGGACCTGAGCTATGTTTGTGGAATTTGTGCAGAAACTAAAGACCTTCACCCTTAAACATTCACTAAACCTGGTGCATGATCTCACATCCCAGAGATTGAGAATCTGGCAAACTAACAATCGAACTGGTCAGGTAACAGCAGCATTTGAAGTGGGGTCAAAAATGTACCATTAAAGGCACTTGACATCTCAGCTCAGTTTCGTTGCATAGCCTCTTTATAGTTGTTGAAAAAACGTTTTGTAGCGGAAGAAAACATTAATTTACTGGAAGACAATCTAGTGATCGCTCTTAATATCAAAGTAAAACATGTACTCTGTCCTGATAAAATTTTGAGCATGTGCATTTCACCTTGGGATTTAAAGTGTTTCCCTTTAGTCTGAGTACATCAGCTGAAGGCAGCTTAACTTCTTTTTTGGTTCTTGAAGTCTTTTTTTATTCTCATCCGAAAGGCATAGCCTATTCTGTTCCAGAAAACATTGGGGATTCCAATGTATCAATGACCTAGTTGGGAAAATAATTGCTGAACTCTGTAATGATCCTGATCTCAGCAGTACCAAGTGCCACAAAGGTCCACAAATCAGTTTACTCATGTATTTTATTGCCTATGGTTTGGTTTGTAAATGTGTGTTGGTGATATGGATGCATTCATGATAGCACATTTTCTGGACAAAATGCGTCTTGGAGCAGCTCCTGCAGTGCTTCCATCAAATCTGTTTTGAATAGGTTTTGGGTGCATTTTCACAAATAATTTCAAAAGCGTCTTATCTAAGAGGACATAACCCTGCAACTGAAGGCAAGGGAGCTACACTGTGTAAACTGGTGAAAATCATACACATTCCGATGACTGGTGGACAAAAGGATCAAAACTTTGACAGGAAAAGGGTCTACAAACTGACCTTTTGTTTGAAGACCTGCAGGTCTTGACAAGTGAGAAACTGAAGGAAGGGCGAATTTTAGACAAGCTAGCAGAAAAGTGTGAGTGACATTGATGTTGCATCCTTTATGCATTGGCTCATTTCATCAAAAGCCAGCAAACAGGAGGAATGTGCTTGTTGGGTTTTTCTTTATAGGAAGAACTATGTAAGCACAGCAGCATCTGGTCTCTGTGGCGCAATCGGTTTGCGCGTTCGGCTGTTAACCGAAAGGATGGTGGTTCGAGCCCACCCAGGGATGATGTATGTTCCTTTCTCTTCTTTTTTAGACGTATTTTGTGCAAACAGATTAACTAAATTTCAACATTTCACTCAAACAAATCAGCCTCTCGCCCAACATGGGGCTCGAACTCACGACCCTGAGATTAAGAGTCTCATGCTCTACCGACTGAGCTAGCCGGGCGATTTTTGTAGGACCCCAAAGGCACTTGCTGTCGCCACATGTTGACATGTTGAGCAGGACCTGAGCTATGTTTGTGGAATTTGTGCAGAAATTAAAGACCTTCACCCTTAAACATTCACTAAACCTGGTGCATGATCTCACATCCCAGAGATTGAGAATCTGGCAAACTAACAATCGAACTGGTCAGGTAACAGCAGCATTTGAAGTGGGGTCAAAAAGGTACCATTAAAGGCACTTGACATCCCAGCTCAGTTTCGTTGCATAGCCTCTTTATAGTTGTTGAAAAAACGTTTTGTAGCGGAAGAAAACATTAATTTACTGGAAGACAATCCATTGATCACTCTTAATATCAAAGTAAAACATGTACTCTGTCCTGATAAAATTTTGAGCATGTGCATTTCACCTTGGGATTTAAAGTGTTTCCCTTTAGTCTGAGTACATCAGCTGAAGGCAGCTTAACTTCTTTTTTGGTTCTTGAAGTCTTTTTTTATTCTCATCCGAAAGGCATAGCCTATTCTGTTCCAGAAAACATTGGGGATTCCAATGTATCAATGACCTAGTTGGGAAAATAATTGCTGAACTCTGTAATGATCCTGATCTCAGCAGTACCAAGTGCCACAAAGGTCCACAAATCAGTTTACTCATGTATTTTATTGCCTATGGTTTGGTTTGTAAATGTGTGTTGGTGATATGGATGCATTCATGATAGCACATTTCCTGGACAAAATGCGTCTTGGAGCAGCTCCTGCAGTGCTTCCATCAAATCTGTTTTGAATAGGTTTTTTTGTGCATTTTCATAAATAATTTCAAAAGCGTCTTATCTAAGAGGACATAACCCTGCAACTGAAGGCAAGGGAGCTACACTGTGTAAACTGGTGAAAATCATACACATTCCGATGACTGGTGGACAAAAGGATCAAAACTTTGACAGGAAAAGGGTCTACAAACTGACCTTTTGTTTGAAGACCTGGAGGTCTTGACAAGTGAGAAATTGAAGGAAGGGCGAATTTTAGACAAGCTAGCAGAAAAGTGTGAGTGACATTGATGTTGCATCCTTTATGCATTGGCTCATTTCATCAAAAGCCAGCAAACAGGAGGAATGTGCTTGTTGGGTTTTTCTTTTGAGGAAGAACTATGTAAGCACAGCAGCATCTGGTCTCTGTGGCGCAATCGGTTAGCGCGTTCGGCTGTTAACCGAAAGGATGGTGGTTCGAGCCCACCCAGGGATGATGTATGTTCCTTTCTCTTCTTTTTTAGACGTATTTTGTGCAAACAGATTAACTAAATTTCAACATTTCACTCAAACAAATCAGCCTCTCGCCCAACGTGGGGCTCGAACCCACGACCCTGAGATTAAGAGTCTCATGCTCTACCGACTGAGCTAGCCGGGCGATTTTTGTAGGACCCCAAAGGCACTTGCTGTCGCCACATGTTGACATGTTGAGCAGGACCTGAGCTATGTTTGTGGAATTTGTGCAGAAATTAAAGACCTTCACCCTTAAACATTCACTAAACCTGGTGCATGATCTCACATCCCAGAGATTGAGAATCTGGCAAACTAACAATCGAACTGGTCAGGTAACAGCAGCATTTGAAGTGGGGTCAAAAAGGTACCATTAAAGGCACTTGACATCCCAGCTCAGTTTCGTTGCATAGCCTCTTTATAGTTGTTGAAAAAACGTTTTGTAGCGGAAGAAAACATTAATTTACTGGAAGACAATCCATTGATCACTCTTAATATCAAAGTAAAACATGTACTCTGTCCTGATAAAATTTTGAGCATGTGCATTTCACCTTGGGATTTAAAGTGTTTCCCTTTAGTCTGAGTACATCAGCTGAAGGCAGCTTAACTTCTTTTTTGGTTCTTGAAGTCTTTTTTTATTCTCATCCGAAAGGCATAGCCTATTCTGTTCCAGAAAACATTGGGGATTCCAATGTATCAATGACCTAGTTGGGAAAATAATTGCTGAACTCTGTAATGATCCTGATCTCAGCAGTACCAAGTGCCACAAAGGTCCACAAATCAGTTTACTCATGTATTTTATTGCCTATGGTTTGGTTTGTAAATGTGTGTTGGTGATATGGATGCATTCATGATAGCACATTTCCTGGACAAAATGCGTCTTGGAGCAGCTCCTGCAGTGCTTCCATCAAATCTGTTTTGAATAGGTTTTGGGTGCATTTTCACAAATAATTTCAAAAGCGTCTTATCTAAGACGACATAACCCTGCAACTGAAGGCAAGGGAGCTACACTGTGTAAACTGGTGAAAATCATACACATTCCGATGACTGGTGGACAAAAGGATCAAAACTTTGACAGGAAAAGGGTCTACAAACTGACCTTTTGTTTGAAGACCTGGAGGTCTTGACAAGTGAGAAATTGAAGGAAGGGCGAATTTTAGACAAGCTAGCAGAAAAGTGTGAGTGACATTGATGTTGCATCCTTTATGCATTGGCTCATTTCATCAAAAGCCAGCAAACAGGAGGAATGTGCTTGTTGGGTTTTTCTTTTGAGGAAGAACTATGTAAGCACAGCAGCATCTGGTCTCTGTGGCGCAATCGGTTAGCGCGTTCGGCTGTTAACCGAAAGGATGGTGGTTCGAGCCCACCCAGGGACGATGTATGTTCCTTTCTCTTCTTTTTTAGACGTATTTTGTGCAAACAGATTAACTAAATTTCAACATTTCACTCAAACAAATCAGCCTCTCGCCCAACGTGGGGCTCGAACCCACGACCCTGAGATTAAGAGTCTCATGCTCTACCGACTGAGCTAGCCGGGCGATTTTTGTAGGACCCCAAAGGCACTTGCTGTCGCCACATGTTGACATGTTGAGCAGGACCTGAGCTATGTTTGTGGAATTTGTGCAGAAACTAAAGACCTTCACCCTTAAACATTCACTAAACCTGGTGCATGATCTCACATCCCAGAGATTGAGAATCTGGCAAACTAACAATGGAACTGGTCAGGTAACAGCAGCATTTGAAGTGGGGTCAAAAATGTACCATTAAAGGCACTTGACATCTCAGCTCAGTTTCGTTGCATAGCCTCTTTATAGTTGTTGAAAAAACGTTTTGTAGCGGAAGAAAACATTAATTTACTGGAAGACAATCTAGTGATCGCTCTTAATATCAAAGTAAAACATGTACTCTGTCCTGATAAAATTTTGAGCATGTGCATTTCACCTTGGGATTTAAAGTGTTTCCCTTTAGTCTGAGTACATCAGCTGAAGGCAGCTTAACTTCTTTTTTGGTTCTTGAAGTCTTTTTTTATTCTCATCCGAAAGGCATAGCCTATTCTGTTCCAGAAAACATTGGGGATTCCAATGTATCAATGACCTAGTTGGGAAAATAATTGCTGAACTCTGTTATGATCCTGATCTCAGCAGTACCAAGTGCCACAAAGGTCCACAAATCAGTTTACTCATGTATTTTATTGCCTATGGTTTGGTTTGTAAATGTGTGTTGGTGATATGGATGCATTCATGATAGCACATTTTCTGGACAAAATGCGTCTTGGAGCAGCTCCTGCAGTGCTTCCATCAAATCTGTTTTGAATAGGTTTTGGGTGCATTTTCACAAATAATTTCAAAAGCGTCTTATCTAAGAGGACATAACCCTGCAACTGAAAGCAAGGGAGCTACACTGTGTAAACTGGTGAAAATCATACACATTCCGATGACTGGTGGACAAAAGGATCAAAACTTTGACAGGAAAAGGGTCTACAAACTGACCTTTTGTTTGAAGACCTGCAGGTCTTGACAAGTGAGAAATTGAAGGAAGGGCGAATTTTAGACAAGCTAGCAGAAAATTGTGAGTGACATTGATGTTGCATCCTTTATGCATTGGCTCATTTCATCAAAAGCCAGCAAACAGGAGGAATGTGCTTGTTGGGTTTTTCTTTTGAGGAAGAACTATGTAAGCACAGCAGCATCTGGTCTCTGTGGCGCAATCGGTTAGCGCGTTCGGCTGTTAACCGAAAGGATGGTGGTTCGAGCCCACTCAGGGACGATGTATGTTCCTTTCTCTTCTTTTTTAGACGTATTTTGTGCAAACAGATTAACTAAATTTCAACATTTCACTCAAACAAATCAGCCTCTCGCCCAACGTGGGGCTCGAACCCACGACCCTGAGATTAAGAGTCTCATGCTCTACCGACTGAGCTAGCCGGGCGATTTTTGTAGGACCCCAAAGGCACTTGCTGTCGCCACATGTTGACATGTTGAGCAGGACCTGAGCTATGTTTGTGGAATTTGTGCAGAAACTAAAGACCTTCACCCTTAAACATTCACTAAACCTGGTGCATGATCTCACATCCCAGAGATTGAGAATCTGGCAAACTAACAATCGAACTGGTCAGGTAACAGCAGCATTTGAAGTGGGGTCAAAAATGTACCATTAAAGGCACTTGACATCTCAGCTCAGTTTCGTTGCATAGCCTCTTTATAGTTGTTGAAAAAACGTTTTGTAGCGGAAGAAAACATTAATTTACTGGAAGACAATCTAGTGATCGCTCTTAATATCAAAGTAAAACATGTACTCTGTCCTGATAAAATTTTGAGCATGTGCATTTCACCTTGGGATTTAAAGTGTTTCCCTTTAGTCTGAGTACATCAGCTGAAGGCAGCTTAACTTCTTTTTTGGTTCTTGAAGTCTTTTTTTATTCTCATCCGAAAGGCATAGCCTATTCTGTTCCAGAAAACATTGGGGATTCCAATGTATCAATGACCTAGTTGGGAAAATAATTGCTGAACTCTGTAATGATCCTGATCTCAGCAGTACCAAGTGCCACAAAGGTCCACAAATCAGTTTACTCATGTATTTTATTGCCTATGGTTTGGTTTGTAAATGTGTGTTGGTGATATGGATGCATTCATGATAGCACATTTTCTGGACAAAATGCGTCTTGGAGCAGCTCCTGCAGTGCTTCCATCAAATCTGTTTTGAATAGGTTTTGGGTGCATTTTCACAAATAATTTCAAAAGCGTCTTATCTAAGAGGACATAACCCTGCAACTGAAGGCAAGGGAGCTACACTGTGTAAACTGGTGAAAATCATACACATTCCGATGACTGGTGGACAAAAGGATCAAAACTTTGACAGGAAAAGGGTCTACAAACTGACCTTTTGTTTGAAGACCTGCAGGTCTTGACAAGTGAGAAACTGAAGGAAGGGCGAATTTTAGACAAGCTAGCAGAAAAGTGTGAGTGACATTGATGTTGCATCCTTTATGCATTGGCTCATTTCATCAAAAGCCAGCAAACAGGAGGAATGTGCTTGTTGGGTTTTTCTTTATAGGAAGAACTATGTAAGCACAGCAGCATCTGGTCTCTGTGGCGCAATCGGTTTGCGCGTTCGGCTGTTAACCGAAAGGATGGTGGTTCGAGCCCACCCAGGGATGATGTATGTTCCTTTCTCTTCTTTTTTAGACGTATTTTGTGCAAACAGATTAACTAAATTTCAACATTTCACTCAAACAAATCAGCCTCTCGCCCAACATGGGGCTCGAACTCACGACCCTGAGATTAAGAGTCTCATGCTCTACCGACTGAGCTAGCCGGGCGATTTTTGTAGGACCCCAAAGGCACTTGCTGTCGCCACATGTTGACATGTTGAGCAGGACCTGAGCTATGTTTGTGGAATTTGTGCAGAAATTAAAGACCTTCACCCTTAAACATTCACTAAACCTGGTGCATGATCTCACATCCCAGAGATTGAGAATCTGGCAAACTAACAATCGAACTGGTCAGGTAACAGCAGCATTTGAAGTGGGGTCAAAAAGGTACCATTAAAGGCACTTGACATCCCAGCTCAGTTTCGTTGCATAGCCTCTTTATAGTTGTTGAAAAAACGTTTTGTAGCGGAAGAAAACATTAATTTACTGGAAGACAATCCATTGATCACTCTTAATATCAAAGTAAAACATGTACTCTGTCCTGATAAAATTTTGAGCATGTGCATTTCACCTTGGGATTTAAAGTGTTTCCCTTTAGTCTGAGTACATCAGCTGAAGGCAGCTTAACTTCTTTTTTGGTTCTTGAAGTCTTTTTTTATTCTCATCCGAAAGGCATAGCCTATTCTGTTCCAGAAAACATTGGGGATTCCAATGTATCAATGACCTAGTTGGGAAAATAATTGCTGAACTCTGTAATGATCCTGATCTCAGCAGTACCAAGTGCCACAAAGGTCCACAAATCAGTTTACTCATGTATTTTATTGCCTATGGTTTGGTTTGTAAATGTGTGTTGGTGATATGGATGCATTCATGATAGCACATTTCCTGGACAAAATGCGTCTTGGAGCAGCTCCTGCAGTGCTTCCATCAAATCTGTTTTGAATAGGTTTTGGGTGCATTTTCATAAATAATTTCAAAAGCGTCTTATCTAAGAGGACATAACCCTGCAACTGAAGGCAAGGGAGCTACACTGTGTAAACTGGTGAAAATCATACACATTCCGATGACTGGTGGACAAAAGGATCAAAACTTTGACAGGAAAAGGGTCTACAAACTGACCTTTTGTTTGAAGACCTGGAGGTCTTGACAAGTGAGAAATTGAAGGAAGGGCGAATTTTAGACAAGCTAGCAGAAAAGTGTGAGTGACATTGATGTTGCATCCTTTATGCATTGGCTCATTTCATCAAAAGCCAGCAAACAGGAGGAATGTGCTTGTTGGGTTTTTCTTTTGAGGAAGAACTATGTAAGCACAGCAGCATCTGGTCTCTGTGGCGCAATCGGTTAGCGCGTTCGGCTGTTAACCGAAAGGATGGTGGTTCGAGCCCACCCAGGGATGATGTATGTTCCTTTCTCTTCTTTTTTAGACGTATTTTGTGCAAACAGATTAACTAAATTTCAACATTTCACTCAAACAAATCAGCCTCTCGCCCAACGTGGGGCTCGAACCCACGACCCTGAGATTAAGAGTCTCATGCTCTACCGACTGAGCTAGCCGGGCGATTTTTGTAGGACCCCAAAGGCACTTGCTGTCGCCACATGTTGACATGTTGAGCAGGACCTGAGCTATGTTTGTGGAATTTGTGCAGAAATTAAAGACCTTCACCCTTAAACATTCACTAAACCTGGTGCATGATCTCACATCCCAGAGATTGAGAATCTGGCAAACTAACAATCGAACTGGTCAGGTAACAGCAGCATTTGAAGTGGGGTCAAAAAGGTACCATTAAAGGCACTTGACATCCCAGCTCAGTTTCGTTGCATAGCCTCTTTATAGTTGTTGAAAAAACGTTTTGTAGCGGAAGAAAACATTAATTTACTGGAAGACAATCCATTGATCACTCTTAATATCAAAGTAAAACATGTACTCTGTCCTGATAAAATTTTGAGCATGTGCATTTCACCTTGGGATTTAAAGTGTTTCCCTTTAGTCTGAGTACATCAGCTGAAGGCAGCTTAACTTCTTTTTTGGTTCTTGAAGTCTTTTTTTATTCTCATCCGAAAGGCATAGCCTATTCTGTTCCAGAAAACATTGGGGATTCCAATGTATCAATGACCTAGTTGGGAAAATAATTGCTGAACTCTGTAATGATCCTGATCTCAGCAGTACCAAGTGCCACAAAGGTCCACAAATCAGTTTACTCATGTATTTTATTGCCTATGGTTTGGTTTGTAAATGTGTGTTGGTGATATGGATGCATTCATGATAGCACATTTCCTGGACAAAATGCGTCTTGGAGCAGCTCCTGCAGTGCTTCCATCAAATCTGTTTTGAATAGGTTTTGGGTGCATTTTCACAAATAATTTCAAAAGCGTCTTATCTAAGACGACATAACCCTGCAACTGAAGGCAAGGGAGCTACACTGTGTAAACTGGTGAAAATCATACACATTCCGATGACTGGTGGACAAAAGGATCAAAACTTTGACAGGAAAAGGGTCTACAAACTGACCTTTTGTTTGAAGACCTGGAGGTCTTGACAAGTGAGAAATTGAAGGAAGGGCGAATTTTAGACAAGCTAGCAGAAAAGTGTGAGTGACATTGATGTTGCATCCTTTATGCATTGGCTCATTTCATCAAAAGCCAGCAAACAGGAGGAATGTGCTTGTTGGGTTTTTCTTTTGAGGAAGAACTATGTAAGCACAGCAGCATCTGGTCTCTGTGGCGCAATCGGTTAGCGCGTTCGGCTGTTAACCGAAAGGATGGTGGTTCGAGCCCACCCAGGGACGATGTATGTTCCTTTCTCTTCTTTTTTAGACGTATTTTGTGCAAACAGATTAACTAAATTTCAACATTTCACTCAAACAAATCAGCCTCTCGCCCAACGTGGGGCTCGAACCCACGACCCTGAGATTAAGAGTCTCATGCTCTACCGACTGAGCTAGCCGGGCGATTTTTGTAGGACCCCAAAGGCACTTGCTGTCGCCACATGTTGACATGTTGAGCAGGACCTGAGCTATGTTTGTGGAATTTGTGCAGAAACTAAAGACCTTCACCCTTAAACATTCACTAAACCTGGTGCATGATCTCACATCCCAGAGATTGAGAATCTGGCAAACTAACAATGGAACTGGTCAGGTAACAGCAGCATTTGAAGTGGGGTCAAAAAGGTACCATTAAAGGCACTTGACATCTCAGCTCAGTTTCGTTGCATAGCCTCTTTATAGTTGTTGAAAAAACGTTTTGTAGCGGAAGAAAACATTAATTTACTGGAAGACAATCTAGTGATCGCTCTTAATATCAAAGTAAAACATGTACTCTGTCCTGATAAAATTTTGAGCATGTGCATTTCACCTTGGGATTTAAAGTGTTTCCCTTTAGTCTGAGTACATCAGCTGAAGGCAGCTTAACTTCTTTTTTGGTTCTTGAAGTCTTTTTTTATTCTCATCCGAAAGGCATAGCCTATTCTGTTCCAGAAAACATTGGGGATTCCAATGTATCAATGACCTAGTTGGGAAAATAATTGCTGAACTCTGTTATGATCCTGATCTCAGCAGTACCAAGTGCCACAAAGGTCCACAAATCAGTTTACTCATGTATTTTATTGCCTATGGTTTGGTTTGTAAATGTGTGTTGGTGATATGGATGCATTCATGATAGCACATTTTCTGGACAAAATGCGTCTTGGAGCAGCTCCTGCAGTGCTTCCATCAAATCTGTTTTGAATAGGTTTTGGGTGCATTTTCACAAATAATTTCAAAAGCGTCTTATCTAAGAGGACATAACCCTGCAACTGAAAGCAAGGGAGCTACACTGTGTAAACTGGTGAAAATCATACACATTCCGATGACTGGTGGACAAAAGGATCAAAACTTTGACAGGAAAAGGGTCTACAAACTGACCTTTTGTTTGAAGACCTGCAGGTCTTGACAAGTGAGAAATTGAAGGAAGGGCGAATTTTAGACAAGCTAGCAGAAAATTGTGAGTGACATTGATGTTGCATCCTTTATGCATTGGCTCATTTCATCAAAAGCCAGCAAACAGGAGGAATGTGCTTGTTGGGTTTTTCTTTTGAGGAAGAACTATGTAAGCACAGCAGCATCTGGTCTCTGTGGCGCAATCGGTTAGCGCGTTCGGCTGTTAACCGAAAGGATGGTGGTTCGAGCCCACTCAGGGACGATGTATGTTCCTTTCTCTTCTTTTTTAGACGTATTTTGTGCAAACAGATTAACTAAATTTCAACATTTCACTCAAACAAATCAGCCTCTCGCCCAACGTGGGGCTCGAACCCACGACCCTGAGATTAAGAGTCTCATGCTCTACCGACTGAGCTAGCCGGGCGATTTTTGTAGGACCCCAAAGGCACTTGCTGTCGCCACATGTTGACATGTTGAGCAGGACCTGAGCTATGTTTGTGGAATTTGTGCAGAAACTAAAGACCTTCACCCTTAAACATTCACTAAACCTGGTGCATGATCTCACATCCCAGAGATTGAGAATCTGGCAAACTAACAATCGAACTGGTCAGGTAACAGCAGCATTTGAAGTGGGGTCAAAAATGTACCATTAAAGGCACTTGACATCTCAGCTCAGTTTCGTTGCATAGCCTCTTTATAGTTGTTGAAAAAACGTTTTGTAGCGGAAGAAAACATTAATTTACTGGAAGACAATCTAGTGATCGCTCTTAATATCAAAGTAAAACATGTACTCTGTCCTGATAAAATTTTGAGCATGTGCATTTCACCTTGGGATTTAAAGTGTTTCCCTTTAGTCTGAGTACATCAGCTGAAGGCAGCTTAACTTCTTTTTTGGTTCTTGAAGTCTTTTTTTATTCTCATCCGAAAGGCATAGCCTATTCTGTTCCAGAAAACATTGGGGATTCCAATGTATCAATGACCTAGTTGGGAAAATAATTGCTGAACTCTGTAATGATCCTGATCTCAGCAGTACCAAGTGCCACAAAGGTCCACAAATCAGTTTACTCATGTATTTTATTGCCTATGGTTTGGTTTGTAAATGTGTGTTGGTGATATGGATGCATTCATGATAGCACATTTTCTGGACAAAATGCGTCTTGGAGCAGCTCCTGCAGTGCTTCCATGAAATCTGTTTTGAATAGGTTTTGGGTGCATTTTCACAAATAATTTCAAAAGCGTCTTATCTAAGAGGACATAACCCTGCAACTGAAGGCAAGGGAGCTACACTGTGTAAACTGGTGAAAATCATACACATTCCGATGACTGGTGGACAAAAGGATCAAAACTTTGACAGGAAAAGGGTCTACAAACTGACCTTTTGTTTGAAGACCTGCAGGTCTTGACAAGTGAGAAACTGAAGGAAGGGCGAATTTTAGACAAGCTAGCAGAAAAGTGTGAGTGACATTGATGTTGCATCCTTTATGCATTGGCTCATTTCATCAAAAGCCAGCAAACAGGAGGAATGTGCTTGTTGGGTTTTTCTTTTGAGGAAGAACTATGTAAGCACAGCAGCATCTGGTCTCTGTGGCGCAATCGGTTAGCGCGTTCGGCTGTTAACCGAAAGGATGGTGGTTCGAGCCCACCCAGGGACGATGTATGTTCCTTTCTCTTCTTTTTTAGACGTATTTTGTGCAAACAGATTAACTAAATTTCAACATTTCACTCAAACAAATCAGCCTCTCGCCCAACGTGGGGCTCGAACCCACGACCCTGAGATTAAGAGTCTCATGCTCTACCGACTGAGCTAGCCGGGCGCTTTTTGTAGGACCCCAAAGGCACTTGCTGTCGCCACATGTTGACATGTTGAGCAGGACCTGAGCTATGTTTGTGGAATTTGTGCAGAAACTAAAGACCTTCACCCTTAAACATTCACTAAACCTGGTGCATGATCTCACATCCCAGAGATTGAGAATCTGGCAAACTAACAATGGAACTGGTCAGGTAACAGCAGCATTTGAAGTGGGGTCAAAAATGTACCATTAAAGGCACTTGACATCTCAGCTCAGTTTCGTTGCATAGCCTCTTTATAGTTGTTGAAAAAACGTTTTGTAGCGGAAGAAAACATTAATTTACTGGAAGACAATCTAGTGATCGCTCTTAATATCAAAGTAAAACATGTACTCTGTCCTGATAAAATTTTGAGCATGTGCATTTCACCTTGGGATTTAAAGTGTTTCCCTTTAGTCTGAGTACATCAGCTGAAGGCAGCTTAACTTCTTTTTTGGTTCTTGAAGTCTTTTTTTATTCTCATCCGAAAGGCATAGCCTATTCTGTTCCAGAAAACATTGGGGATTCCAATGTATCAATGACCTAGTTGGGAAAATAATTGCTGAACTCTGTTATGATCCTGATCTCAGCAGTACCAAGTGCCACAAAGGTCCACAAATCAGTTTACTCATGTATTTTATTGCCTATGGTTTGGTTTGTAAATGTGTGTTGGTGATATGGATGCATTCATGATAGCACATTTTCTGGACAAAATGCGTCTTGGAGCAGCTCCTGCAGTGCTTCCATGAAATCTGTTTTGAATAGGTTTTGGGTGCATTTTCACAAATAATTTCAAAAGCGTCTTATCTAAGAGGACATAACCCTGCAACTGAAGGCAAGGGAGCTACACTGTGTAAACTGGTGAAAATCATACACATTCCGATGACTGGTGGACAAAAGGATCAAAACTTTGACAGGAAAAGGGTCTACAAACTGACCTTTTGTTTGAAGACCTGCAGGTCTTGACAAGTGAGAAACTGAAGGAAGGGCGAATTTTAGACAAGCTAGCAGAAAAGTGTGAGTGACATTGATGTTGCATCCTTTATGCATTGGCTCATTTCATCAAAAGCCAGCAAACAGGAGGAATGTGCTTGTTGGGTTTTTCTTTTGAGGAAGAACTATGTAAGCACAGCAGCATCTGGTCTCTGTGGCGCAATCGGTTAGCGCGTTCGGCTGTTAACCGAAAGGATGGTGGTTCGAGCCCACCCAGGGACGATGTATGTTCCTTTCTCTTCTTTTTTAGACGTATTTTGTGCAAACAGATTAACTAAATTTCAACATTTCACTCAAACAAATCAGCCTCTCGCCCAACGTGGGGCTCGAACCCACGACCCTGAGATTAAGAGTCTCATGCTCTACCGACTGAGCTAGCCGGGCGCTTTTTGTAGGACCCCAAAGGCACTTGCTGTCGCCACATGTTGACATGTTGAGCAGGACCTGAGCTATGTTTGTGGAATTTGTGCAGAAACTAAAGACCTTCACCCTTAAACATTCACTAAACCTGGTGCATGATCTCACATCCCAGAGATTGAGAATCTGGCAAACTAACAATGGAACTGGTCAGGTAACAGCAGCATTTGAAGTGGGGTCAAAAATGTACCATTAAAGGCACTTGACATCTCAGCTCAGTTTCGTTGCATAGCCTCTTTATAGTTGTTGAAAAAACGTTTTGTAGCGGAAGAAAACATTAATTTACTGGAAGACAATCTAGTGATCGCTCTTAATATCAAAGTAAAACATGTACTCTGTCCTGATAAAATTTTGAGCATGTGCATTTCACCTTGGGATTTAAAGTGTTTCCCTTTAGTCTGAGTACATCAGCTGAAGGCAGCTTAACTTCTTTTTTGGTTCTTGAAGTCTTTTTTTATTCTCATCCGAAAGGCATAGCCTATTCTGTTCCAGAAAACATTGGGGATTCCAATGTATCAATGACCTAGTTGGGAAAATAATTGCTGAACTCTGTTATGATCCTGATCTCAGCAGTACCAAGTGCCACAAAGGTCCACAAATCAGTTTACTCATGTATTTTATTGCCTATGGTTTGGTTTGTAAATGTGTGTTGGTGATATGGATGCATTCATGATAGCACATTTTCTGGACAAAATGCGTCTTGGAGCAGCTCCTGCAGTGCTTCCATCAAATCTGTTTTGAATAGGTTTTGGGTGCATTTTCACAAATAATTTCAAAAGCGTCTTATCTAAGAGGACATAACCCTGCAACTGAAAGCAAGGGAGCTACACTGTGTAAACTGGTGAAAATCATACACATTCCGATGACTGGTGGACAAAAGGATCAAAACTTTGACAGGAAAAGGGTCTACAAACTGACCTTTTGTTTGAAGACCTGCAGGTCTTGACAAGTGAGAAATTGAAGGAAGGGCGAATTTTAGACAAGCTAGCAGAAAATTGTGAGTGACATTGATGTTGCATCCTTTATGCATTGGCTCATTTCATCAAAAGCCAGCAAACAGGAGGAATGTGCTTGTTGGGTTTTTCTTTTGAGGAAGAACTATGTAAGCACAGCAGCATCTGGTCTCTGTGGCGCAATCGGTTTGCGCGTTCGGCTGTTAACCGAAAGGATGGTGGTTCGAGCCCACCCAGGGACGATGTATGTTCCTTTCTCTTCTTTTTTAGACGTATTTTGTGCAAACAGATTAACTAAATTTCAACATTTCACTCAAACAAATCAGCCTCTCGCCCAACATGGGGCTCGAACTCACGACCCTGAGATTAAGAGTCTCATGCTCTACCGACTGAGCTAGCCGGGCGATTTTTGTAGGACCCCAAAGGCACTTGCTGTCGCCACATGTTGACATGTTGAGCAGGACCTGAGCTATGTTTGTGGAATTTGTGCAGAAATTAAAGACCTTCACCCTTAAACATTCACTAAACCTGGTGCATGATCTCACATCCCAGAGATTGAGAATCTGGCAAACTAACAATCGAACTGGTCAGGTAACAGCAGCATTTGAAGTGGGGTCAAAAAGGTACCATTAAAGGCACTTGACATCCCAGCTCAGTTTCGTTGCATAGCCTCTTTATAGTTGTTGAAAAAACGTTTTGTAGCGGAAGAAAACATTAATTTACTGGAAGACAATCCATTGATCACTCTTAATATCAAAGTAAAACATGTACTCTGTCCTGATAAAATTTTGAGCATGTGCATTTCACCTTGGGATTTAAAGTGTTTCCCTTTAGTCTGAGTACATCAGCTGAAGGCAGCTTAACTTCTTTTTTGGTTCTTGAAGTCTTTTTTTATTCTCATCCGAAAGGCATAGCCTATTCTGTTCCAGAAAACATTGGGGATTCCAATGTATCAATGACCTAGTTGGGAAAATAATTGCTGAACTCTGTAATGATCCTGATCTCAGCAGTACCAAGTGCCACAAAGGTCCACAAATCAGTTTACTCATGTATTTTATTGCCTATGGTTTGGTTTGTAAATGTGTGTTGGTGATATGGATGCATTCATGATAGCACATTTCCTGGACAAAATGCGTCTTGGAGCAGCTCCTGCAGTGCTTCCATCAAATCTGTTTTGAATAGGTTTTGGGTGCATTTTCATAAATAATTTCAAAAGCGTCTTATCTAAGAGGACATAACCCTGCAACTGAAGGCAAGGGAGCTACACTGTGTAAACTGGTGAAAATCATACACATTCCGATGACTGGTGGACAAAAGGATCAAAACTTTGACAGGAAAAGGGTCTACAAACTGACCTTTTGTTTGAAGACCTGGAGGTCTTGACAAGTGAGAAATTGAAGGAAGGGCGAATTTTAGACAAGCTAGCAGAAAAGTGTGAGTGACATTGATGTTGCATCCTTTATGCATTGGCTCATTTCATCAAAAGCCAGCAAACAGGAGGAATGTGCTTGTTGGGTTTTTCTTTTGAGGAAGAACTATGTAAGCACAGCAGCATCTGGTCTCTGTGGCGCAATCGGTTAGCGCGTTCGGCTGTTAACCGAAAGGATGGTGGTTCGAGCCCACCCAGGGATGATGTATGTTCCTTTCTCTTCTTTTTTAGACGTATTTTGTGCAAACAGATTAACTAAATTTCAACATTTCACTCAAACAAATCAGCCTCTCGCCCAACGTGGGGCTCGAACCCACGACCCTGAGATTAAGAGTCTCATGCTCTACCGACTGAGCTAGCCGGGCGATTTTTGTAGGACCCCAAAGGCACTTGCTGTCGCCACATGTTGACATGTTGAGCAGGACCTGAGCTATGTTTGTGGAATTTGTGCAGAAATTAAAGACCTTCACCCTTAAACATTCACTAAACCTGGTGCATGATCTCACATCCCAGAGATTGAGAATCTGGCAAACTAACAATCGAACTGGTCAGGTAACAGCAGCATTTGAAGTGGGGTCAAAAAGGTACCATTAAAGGCACTTGACATCCCAGCTCAGTTTCGTTGCATAGCCTCTTTATAGTTGTTGAAAAAACGTTTTGTAGCGGAAGAAAACATTAATTTACTGGAAGACAATCCATTGATCACTCTTAATATCAAAGTAAAACATGTACTCTGTCCTGATAAAATTTTGAGCATGTGCATTTCACCTTGGGATTTAAAGTGTTTCCCTTTAGTCTGAGTACATCAGCTGAAGGCAGCTTAACTTCTTTTTTGGTTCTTGAAGTCTTTTTTTATTCTCATCCGAAAGGCATAGCCTATTCTGTTCCAGAAAACATTGGGGATTCCAATGTATCAATGACCTAGTTGGGAAAATAATTGCTGAACTCTGTAATGATCCTGATCTCAGCAGTACCAAGTGCCACAAAGGTCCACAAATCAGTTTACTCATGTATTTTATTGCCTATGGTTTGGTTTGTAAATGTGTGTTGGTGATATGGATGCATTCATGATAGCACATTTCCTGGACAAAATGCGTCTTGGAGCAGCTCCTGCAGTGCTTCCATCAAATCTGTTTTGAATAGGTTTTGGGTGCATTTTCACAAATAATTTCAAAAGCGTCTTATCTAAGACGACATAACCCTGCAACTGAAGGCAAGGGAGCTACACTGTGTAAACTGGTGAAAATCATACACATTCCGATGACTGGTGGACAAAAGGATCAAAACTTTGACAGGAAAAGGGTCTACAAACTGACCTTTTGTTTGAAGACCTGGAGGTCTTGACAAGTGAGAAATTGAAGGAAGGGCGAATTTTAGACAAGCTAGCAGAAAAGTGTGAGTGACATTGATGTTGCATCCTTTATGCATTGGCTCATTTCATCAAAAGCCAGCAAACAGGAGGAATGTGCTTGTTGGGTTTTTCTTTTGAGGAAGAACTATGTAAGCACAGCAGCATCTGGTCTCTGTGGCGCAATCGGTTAGCGCGTTCGGCTGTTAACCGAAAGGATGGTGGTTCGAGCCCACCCAGGGACGATGTATGTTCCTTTCTCTTCTTTTTTAGACGTATTTTGTGCAAACAGATTAACTAAATTTCAACATTTCACTCAAACAAATCAGCCTCTCGCCCAACGTGGGGCTCGAACCCACGACCCTGAGATTAAGAGTCTCATGCTCTACCGACTGAGCTAGCCGGGCGATTTTTGTAGGACCCCAAAGGCACTTGCTGTCGCCACATGTTGACATGTTGAGCAGGACCTGAGCTATGTTTGTGGAATTTGTGCAGAAACTAAAGACCTTCACCCTTAAACATTCACTAAACCTGGTGCATGATCTCACATCCCAGAGATTGAGAATCTGGCAAACTAACAATGGAACTGGTCAGGTAACAGCAGCATTTGAAGTGGGGTCAAAAATGTACCATTAAAGGCACTTGACATCTCAGCTCAGTTTCGTTGCATAGCCTCTTTATAGTTGTTGAAAAAACGTTTTGTAGCGGAAGAAAACATTAATTTACTGGAAGACAATCTAGTGATCGCTCTTAATATCAAAGTAAAACATGTACTCTGTCCTGATAAAATTTTGAGCATGTGCATTTCACCTTGGGATTTAAAGTGTTTCCCTTTAGTCTGAGTACATCAGCTGAAGGCAGCTTAACTTCTTTTTTGGTTCTTGAAGTCTTTTTTTATTCTCATCCGAAAGGCATAGCCTATTCTGTTCCAGAAAACATTGGGGATTCCAATGTATCAATGACCTAGTTGGGAAAATAATTGCTGAACTCTGTTATGATCCTGATCTCAGCAGTACCAAGTGCCACAAAGGTCCACAAATCAGTTTACTCATGTATTTTATTGCCTATGGTTTGGTTTGTAAATGTGTGTTGGTGATATGGATGCATTCATGATAGCACATTTTCTGGACAAAATGCGTCTTGGAGCAGCTCCTGCAGTGCTTCCATCAAATCTGTTTTGAATAGGTTTTGGGTGCATTTTCACAAATAATTTCAAAAGCGTCTTATCTAAGAGGACATAACCCTGCAACTGAAAGCAAGGGAGCTACACTGTGTAAACTGGTGAAAATCATACACATTCCGATGACTGGTGGACAAAAGGATCAAAACTTTGACAGGAAAAGGGTCTACAAACTGACCTTTTGTTTGAAGACCTGCAGGTCTTGACAAGTGAGAAATTGAAGGAAGGGCGAATTTTAGACAAGCTAGCAGAAAATTGTGAGTGACATTGATGTTGCATCCTTTATGCATTGGCTCATTTCATCAAAAGCCAGCAAACAGGAGGAATGTGCTTGTTGGGTTTTTCTTTATAGGAAGAACTATGTAAGCACAGCAGCATCTGGTCTCTGTGGCGCAATCGGTTAGCGCGTTCGGCTGTTAACCGAAAGGATGGTGGTTCGAGCCCACCCAGGGACGATGTATGTTCCTTTCTCTTCTTTTTTAGACGTATTTTGTGCAAACAGATTAACTAAATTTCAACATTTCACTCAAACAAATCAGCCTCTCGCCCAACATGGGGCTCGAACTCACGACCCTGAGATTAAGAGTCTCATGCTCTACCGACTGAGCTAGCCGGGCGATTTTTGTAGGACCCCAAAGGCACTTGCTGTCGCCACATGTTGACATGTTGAGCAGGACCTGAGCTATGTTTGTGGAATTTGTGCAGAAATTAAAGACCTTCACCCTTAAACATTCACTAAACCTGGTGCATGATCTCACATCCCAGAGATTGAGAATCTGGCAAACTAACAATCGAACTGGTCAGGTAACAGCAGCATTTGAAGTGGGGTCAAAAAGGTACCATTAAAGGCACTTGACATCCCAGCTCAGTTTCGTTGCATAGCCTCTTTATAGTTGTTGAAAAAACGTTTTGTAGCGGAAGAAAACATTAATTTACTGGAAGACAATCCATTGATCACTCTTAATATCAAAGTAAAACATGTACTCTGTCCTGATAAAATTTTGAGCATGTGCATTTCACCTTGGGATTTAAAGTGTTTCCCTTTAGTCTGAGTACATCAGCTGAAGGCAGCTTAACTTCTTTTTTGGTTCTTGAAGTCTTTTTTTATTCTCATCCGAAAGGCATAGCCTATTCTGTTCCAGAAAACATTGGGGATTCCAATGTATCAATGACCTAGTTGGGAAAATAATTGCTGAACTCTGTAATGATCCTGATCTCAGCAGTACCAAGTGCCACAAAGGTCCACAAATCAGTTTACTCATGTATTTTATTGCCTATGGTTTGGTTTGTAAATGTGTGTTGGTGATATGGATGCATTCATGATAGCACATTTCCTGGACAAAATGCGTCTTGGAGCAGCTCCTGCAGTGCTTCCATCAAATCTGTTTTGAATAGGTTTTGGGTGCATTTTCACAAATAATTTCAAAAGCGTCTTATCTAAGACGACATAACCCTGCAACTGAAGGCAAGGGAGCTACACTGTGTAAACTGGTGAAAATCATACACATTCCGATGACTGGTGGACAAAAGGATCAAAACTTTGACAGGAAAAGGGTCTACAAACTGACCTTTTGTTTGAAGACCTGGAGGTCTTGACAAGTGAGAAATTGAAGGAAGGGCGAATTTTAGACAAGCTAGCAGAAAAGTGTGAGTGACATTGATGTTGCATCCTTTATGCATTGGCTCATTTCATCAAAAGCCAGCAAACAGGAGGAATGTGCTTGTTGGGTTTTTCTTTTGAGGAAGAACTATGTAAGCACAGCAGCATCTGGTCTCTGTGGCGCAATCGGTTAGCGCGTTCGGCTGTTAACCGAAAGGATGGTGGTTCGAGCCCACCCAGGGACGATGTATGTTCCTTTCTCTTCTTTTTTAGACGTATTTTGTGCAAACAGATTAACTAAATTTCAACATTTCACTCAAACAAATCAGCCTCTCGCCCAACGTGGGGCTCGAACCCACGACCCTGAGATTAAGAGTCTCATGCTCTACCGACTGAGCTAGCCGGGCGATTTTTGTAGGACCCCAAAGGCACTTGCTGTCGCCACATGTTGACATGTTGAGCAGGACCTGAGCTATGTTTGTGGAATTTGTGCAGAAATTAAAGACCTTCACCCTTAAACATTCACTAAACCTGGTGCATGATCTCACATCCCAGAGATTGAGAATCTGGCAAACTAACAATCGAACTGGTCAGGTAACAGCAGCATTTGAAGTGGGGTCAAAAAGGTACCATTAAAGGCACTTGACATCCCAGCTCAGTTTCGTTGCATAGCCTCTTTATAGTTGTTGAAAAAACGTTTTGTAGCGGAAGAAAACATTAATTTACTGGAAGACAATCCATTGATCACTCTTAACACTAGAAGCGCCGCGCCTCATTTACATACTTATACCTAGAAGCGCGGAGGGCCGGTCATCTGACCGATTTCACCACCTCCTACTAGCGCCGTGTTGTTTTCACCTACTTAAAGCGCGCCTCGGGCGGTCAAAAGACCGCTGAGTCTTTACACAGGGGAGCTGGTACTGACACATAATTAACGCTAGATGGCGTTTTGCACAAAAGGAAGAATGAGCCGCCCAAACAAAATATTCGTAATGGTGACATTTGCACGTAACGTCAATATGTTAACAAATTAATGTGACTAAACCTTTTAGAATCAGTGCCTTGTGACCTTGTTCTCAGTAGCTTTCCCATTGTCAGTTTTGTTTAGTTTCATATTGCATTTCCTGGTTTGTGCGAAAACGTAAATGCAAAATATAGTTTCAGTTTTGTTTCTTGGTTAGTGTAATAGTTTGCTTGGTTAGTGTAATAGTTTGCTTATTTGTCTGTGTGTTATTCTGTTGGCATATATGTCACTATATTATCATGTACGTTCGCCACACCACTAACCCACTGGCCCGCACCCCCACTGTGAAGCGTTCACGTCTTTTGTCTTGCTAATGCTACAGACTGCGCTGCAGCCTTCCACCCCCACATCCACAAAAAGCTTGTTCGATACTCAGAGTAGCAAAGTGAAGCCCGTAGACCGAGCTAAAGCAAGTTTGTTTGTATACTCAATGTTACGCCATTTCAAGTTTTAATGTCTAAAAGTTGTGTATGTTAGTGAATTGTAGGCTATGGTGAACATAACAAATCTACAAATAAATGTCTATAATGTTTTGTGTTAGACAAAGAACAAAAAGCATAAATAGGCAAAATAATTACAAAAATATCATTATAAAAGGTAGGCTATGTACCTTTGCGTAACAAAACGCAAAATTATTAAAATGATACGGATGGCTTCACGAATATAGTTGCCTCTGTCCTCTCTAATGTTCACTTTTTTATCTTGCCGTATTGTGTTGCCGTTTCAAATGAGGTGTTTGATCGGTGAATAGCCGATGTGTGATCCCACGTCCTAACGACCGTGTTATCACCGAGCGTTATCACCATTCGGTGATTTACATGTATCGTATATTGCATAAGTTTCGTTCCCCACCTCAAATTAAGTTCCATTTATGTAGTGAATTGTGAACTTGAGAATAAACCTCCGCCGCTGTGGTTAATGTCCATGCACTGTTTGAACAATATTTATTAATTACAGCCAGGTTTTGGAGGTTGTAGAACACAGCTACAGGCCAACAACGGGTGCATCCCGTCTCTCTTTAGCGTATATTGCATAAGTTTCGTTCACCACCTCAAATTAAGTTCCCTTTGTTTTGATTTGTGTGTCAGCTTCACACAACTCAACATTCAAAACACAGCTTAGGTGCAGTCTTTGCACATTTGCCACAGACCAGTCGCTTACATGTCTGGCAGATGTCATACGTTTTGTTCCCTGAACATCTGCCGACTTGGCATTGTTTTCTTTTTGAGGGCGGGCAAGGAGCTTCAGGTAAAATTCGCTTTTGTGCCACTGCCCTAGCCGCTTTCGCCATTTTCTGCTGTGCACACAGCTCCTTTACCAACTCGAGAATAAACCTTCGTCTGCTCAGGTTAACGTTCATGCACTGTTTGAACAATATATGTGCATTTATTGCAGCCAGGTCTAGGAGGTTGTAGAAAACCGCGACAGGCCAACGACGGGTGCCTCCCTTCACCGAATACAGTCGTGCCATTTGATCCATAACATCAACGCCACATTTAGTCGTGTTGTAATATGAAACAGTTTCAGGCAGTTTCTTTGCGCCATTATCAATTGAAACTGTCTGATGCATTGAGCTCAGGATGCATACATTTTTTTTAGGTTTTGCCTGGTAAATCGTTAGAGTTATTTTTCCAGCCCGCAACACCTTGGTGGAAAATCTTTCAGACTGTGCCTGTGTACATGGGGGCATCTCACGTCTCATTTTATTCATCGTACCAACAATAGTGGTTTTGTTCGCCAAAAGGGTGTTTGCAAGTGCCAATGAAGTGAAGAAATTGTCAGTCGTTACATTTCTTCCTTTACCCATGAAAGGCTCCATCAAACGCAACACAATATTTTCAGACAACCGTTGACCAGCCGGCCTGCTTTCATCTTTCCCTAGATAGGGAATGGCGTTCAACATATATTTTGTTTCAACATCAGCGGCCACCCAGAACTTAATCCCAAATTTATCGGGTTTATTGGCCATGTACTGAGTGAAACGACAGCGAGCTTTAGTTGGGAACAGTTGCTCATCAACAGTTATGTTCTCACCGGGCGTGTAAGAAGCAATGCTGTTTTTCACAAATTTATCAAATATCTCCGAGATCATAGCAAATTTATCAGGCTGTTCAATCACCCAAACCGAGCTTTCAAGCAAACTGTGTTGCTGTTCAAACGCCCAAACCGAGGAGTCACGCAAACTATGTTGCTGTTCAAACGCCAAAACCGAGCTTTCAAGCAAACTGTGTTGCTGTTCGATCGCCCAAACCGAGCTTTCAAGCAAACTGTGTTGCTGTTCAAACGCCCAAACCGAGGAGTCACGCAAACTATGTTGCTGTTCAA
Source organism: Brachyhypopomus gauderio (assembly GCF_052324685.1). Classification (NCBI taxonomy): domain Eukaryota; kingdom Metazoa; phylum Chordata; class Actinopteri; order Gymnotiformes; family Hypopomidae; genus Brachyhypopomus; species Brachyhypopomus gauderio. The sequence goes on along the minus strand of NC_135211.1, from coordinate 49,236 downwards.
ACGCCAAAACCGAGCTTTCAAGCAAACTGTGTTGCTGTTCGATCGCCCAAGCAGAGTTTTCACTCAAACTGTGTAGCCGCGTCCCGACGAATTTATAGCTCACGTTGCCTCATGAATGCTATTGTGAATAAAGTGTTCATAACAGCACCGCCCATGCCATCATCTCAGTTTCGCTCGCAAAGGTATGCATTTACATACGTAACTTGCATTCTGCTTAATTCTTTTGTAATGCCAGTGTGTCAAAAGCAGCCATACATAATGTATGTATCTAACAGCTAGCCCTGGCGAAGAGGGATTATACCCGAGAGATCATTTCTTTGAGATATTGACTTGATAAGTAGGCTAATTACCATTCGCAGAATTCCTGCAAACTACTAAAGCATTTATTAGGCAAAGCAAGACGCTCTCACGGTTTGAAAACCATTGATGTAAACTTATATATAGTATATATTAAATAATATTAATAAATAAAGTATATATTTTAAGACTTTGGAAAGTGAAACACTTTCACTTTCGTTCAACGGACGAATTCCGTTTTGTCTTTACACAATAATCAGTTTGAACTTTGAATAATTTAGTTTTGAAAACTATTGATCTTTATTTAGTTATACTAAATATTAAATGACATACGAATCTTTGCGACACCCGCTGGCAGAAAAGAGAATCACAGTCTTGAAGTGTAGGCGACGACGACAATATTACAGAGATACGAGCGAAATCGATTGAAACTAGCATGTGCAGGGTTTCTTTTAACAATGTAAAAATACTAGTTTATTAAAAGGACAATTCTGGGAAAAGTCATGAAAGGAGGGTTCTGAAATTGGATCCAGTGCAAAGATATTATTATTTTTTGTGCTACTGCGGTCAAGTGACCGGTGCTCGGCGCTTCTAGGTATAATTAGGTCGACCAGAGGCGGCGCTTCTAGTAGACGTCACAGCGGTCAAATGACCGGAGCTTTGGCGCTTCTAGTGTTAATATCAAAGTAAAACATGTACTCTGTCCTGATAAAATTTTGAGCATGTGCATTTCACCTTGGGATTTAAAGTGTTTCCCTTTAGTCTGAGTACATCAGCTGAAGGCAGCTTAACTTCTTTTTTGGTTCTTGAAGTCTTTTTTTATTCTCATCCGAAAGGCATAGCCTATTCTGTTCCAGAAAACATTGGGGATTCCAATGTATCAATGACCTAGTTGGGAAAATAATTGCTGAACTCTGTAATGATCCTGATCTCAGCAGTACCAAGTGCCACAAAGGTCCACAAATCAGTTTACTCATGTATTTTATTGCCTATGGTTTGGTTTGTAAATGTGTGTTGGTGATATGGATGCATTCATGATAGCACATTTCCTGGACAAAATGCGTCTTGGAGCAGCTCCTGCAGTGCTTCCATCAAATCTGTTTTGAATAGGTTTTGGGTGCATTTTCATAAATAATTTCAAAAGCGTCTTATCTAAGAGGACATAACCCTGCAACTGAAGGCAAGGGAGCTACACTGTGTAAACTGGTGAAAATCATACACATTCCGATGACTGGTGGACAAAAGGATCAAAACTTTGACAGGAAAAGGGTCTACAAACTGACCTTTTGTTTGAAGACCTGGAGGTCTTGACAAGTGAGAAATTGAAGGAAGGGCGAATTTTAGACAAGCTAGCAGAAAAGTGTGAGTGACATTGATGTTGCATCCTTTATGCATTGGCTCATTTCATCAAAAGCCAGCAAACAGGAGGAATGTGCTTGTTGGGTTTTTCTTTTGAGGAAGAACTATGTAAGCACAGCAGCATCTGGTCTCTGTGGCGCAATCGGTTAGCGCGTTCGGCTGTTAACCGAAAGGATGGTGGTTCGAGCCCACTCAGGGACGATGTATGTTCCTTTCTCTTCTTTTTTAGACGTATTTTGTGCAAACAGATTAACTAAATTTCAACATTTCACTCAAACAAATCAGCCTCTCGCCCAACGTGGGGCTCGAACCCACGACCCTGAGATTAAGAGTCTCATGCTCTACCGACTGAGCTAGCCGGGCGATCTTTGTAGGACCCCAAAGGCACTTGCTGTCGGCACATGTTGACATGTTGAGCAGGACCTGAGCTATGTTTGTGGAATTTGTGCAGAAACTAAAGACCTTCACCCTTAAACATTCACTAAACCTGGTGCATGATCTCACATCCCAGAGATTGAGAATCTGGCAAACTAACAATCGAACTGGTCAGGTAACAGCAGCATTTGAAGTGGGGTCAAAAATGTACCATTAAAGGCACTTGACATCCCAGCTCAGTTTCGTTGCATAGCCTCTTTATAGTTGTTGAAAAAACGTTTTGTAGCGGAAGAAAACATTAATTTACTGGAAGACAATCCATTGATCACTCTTAATATCAAAGTAAAACATGTACTCTGTCCTGATAAAATTTTGAGCATGTGCATTTCACCTTGGGATTTAAAGTGTTTCCCTTTAGTCTGAGTACATCAGCTGAAGGCAGCTTAACTTCTTTTTTGGTTCTTGAAGTCTTTTTTTATTCTCATCCGAAAGGCATAGCCTATTCTGTTCCAGAAAACATTGGGGATTCCAATGTATCAATGACCTAGTTGGGAAAATAATTGCTGAACTCTGTAATGATCCTGATCTCAGCAGTACCAAGTGCCACAAAGGTCCACAAATCAGTTTACTCATGTATTTTATTGCCTATGGTTTGGTTTGTAAATGTGTGTTGGTGATATGGATGCATTCATGATAGCACATTTCCTGGACAAAATGCGTCTTGGAGCAGCTCCTGCAGTGCTTCCATCAAATCTGTTTTGAATAGGTTTTGGGTGCATTTTCATAAATAATTTCAAAAGCGTCTTATCTAAGAGGACATAACCCTGCAACTGAAGGCAAGGGAGCTACACTGTGTAAACTGGTGAAAATCATACACATTCCGATGACTGGTGGACAAAAGGATCAAAACTTTGACAGGAAAAGGGTCTACAAACTGACCTTTTGTTTGAAGACCTGGAGGTCTTGACAAGTGAGAAATTGAAGGAAGGGCGAATTTTAGACAAGCTAGCAGAAAAGTGTGAGTGACATTGATGTTGCATCCTTTATGCATTGGCTCATTTCATCAAAAGCCAGCAAACAGGAGGAATGTGCTTGTTGGGTTTTTCTTTTGAGGAAGAACTATGTAAGCACAGCAGCATCTGGTCTCTGTGGCGCAATCGGTTAGCGCGTTCGGCTGTTAACCGAAAGGATGGTGGTTCGAGCCCACTCAGGGACGATGTATGTTCCTTTCTCTTCTTTTTTAGACGTATTTTGTGCAAACAGATTAACTAAATTTCAACATTTCACTCAAACAAATCAGCCTCTCGCCCAACGTGGGGCTCGAACCCACGACCCTGAGATTAAGAGTCTCATGCTCTACCGACTGAGCTAGCCGGGCGATTTTTGTAGGACCCCAAAGGCACTTGCTGTCGCCACATGTTGACATGTTGAGCAGGACCTGAGCTATGTTTGTGGAATTTGTTCAGAAACTAAAGACCTTCACCCTTAAACATTCACTAAACCTGGTGCATGATCTCACATCCCAGAGATTGAGAATCTGGCAAACTAACAATCGAACTGGTCAGGTAACAGCAGCATTTGAAGTGGGGTCAAAAATGTACCATTAAAGGCACTTGACATCTCAGCTCAGTTTCGTTGCATAGCCTCTTTATAGTTGTTGAAAAAACGTTTTGTAGCGGAAGAAAACATTAATTTACTGGAAGACAATCTAGTGATCGCTCTTAATATCAAAGTAAAACATGTACTCTGTCCTGATAAAATTTTGAGCATGTGCATTTCACCTTGGGATTTAAAGTGTTTCCCTTTAGTCTGAGTACATCAGCTGAAGGCAGCTTAACTTCTTTTTTGGTTCTTGAAGTCTTTTTTTATTCTCATCCGAAAGGCATAGCCTATTCTGTTCCAGAAAACATTGGGGATTCCAATGTATCAATGACCTAGTTGGGAAAATAATTGCTGAACTCTGTAATGATCCTGATCTCAGCAGTACCAAGTGCCACAAAGGTCCACAAATCAGTTTACTCATGTATTTTATTGCCTATGGTTTGGTTTGTAAATGTGTGTTGGTGATATGGATGCATTCATGATAGCACATTTTCTGGACAAAATGCGTCTTGGAGCAGCTCCTGCAGTGCTTCCATGAAATCTGTTTTGAATAGGTTTTGGGTGCATTTTCACAAATAATTTCAAAAGCGTCTTATCTAAGAGGACATAACCCTGCAACTGAAGGCAAGGGAGCTACACTGTGTAAACTGGTGAAAATCATACACATTCCGATGACTGGTGGACAAAAGGATCAAAACTTTGACAGGAAAAGGGTCTACAAACTGACCTTTTGTTTGAAGACCTGCAGGTCTTGACAAGTGAGAAACTGAAGGAAGGGCGAATTTTAGACAAGCTAGCAGAAAAGTGTGAGTGACATTGATGTTGCATCCTTTATGCATTGGCTCATTTCATCAAAAGCCAGCAAACAGGAGGAATGTGCTTGTTGGGTTTTTCTTTATAGGAAGAACTATGTAAGCACAGCAGCATCTGGTCTCTGTGGCGCAATCGGTTTGCGCGTTCGGCTGTTAACCGAAAGGATGGTGGTTCGAGCCCACCCAGGGACGATGTATGTTCCTTTCTCTTCTTTTTTAGACGTATTTTGTGCAAACAGATTAACTAAATTTCAACATTTCACTCAAACAAATCAGCCTCTCGCCCAACATGGGGCTCGAACTCACGACCCTGAGATTAAGAGTCTCATGCTCTACCGACTGAGCTAGCCGGGCGATTTTTGTAGGACCCCAAAGGCACTTGCTGTCGCCACATGTTGACATGTTGAGCAGGACCTGAGCTATGTTTGTGGAATTTGTGCAGAAATTAAAGACCTTCACCCTTAAACATTCACTAAACCTGGTGCATGATCTCACATCCCAGAGATTGAGAATCTGGCAAACTAACAATCGAACTGGTCAGGTAACAGCAGCATTTGAAGTGGGGTCAAAAAGGTACCATTAAAGGCACTTGACATCCCAGCTCAGTTTCGTTGCATAGCCTCTTTATAGTTGTTGAAAAAACGTTTTGTAGCGGAAGAAAACATTAATTTACTGGAAGACAATCCATTGATCACTCTTAATATCAAAGTAAAACATGTACTCTGTCCTGATAAAATTTTGAGCATGTGCATTTCACCTTGGGATTTAAAGTGTTTCCCTTTAGTCTGAGTACATCAGCTGAAGGCAGCTTAACTTCTTTTTTGGTTCTTGAAGTCTTTTTTTATTCTCATCCGAAAGGCATAGCCTATTCTGTTCCAGAAAACATTGGGGATTCCAATGTATCAATGACCTAGTTGGGAAAATAATTGCTGAACTCTGTAATGATCCTGATCTCAGCAGTACCAAGTGCCACAAAGGTCCACAAATCAGTTTACTCATGTATTTTATTGCCTATGGTTTGGTTTGTAAATGTGTGTTGGTGATATGGATGCATTCATGATAGCACATTTCCTGGACAAAATGCGTCTTGGAGCAGCTCCTGCAGTGCTTCCATCAAATCTGTTTTGAATAGGTTTTGGGTGCATTTTCATAAATAATTTCAAAAGCGTCTTATCTAAGAGGACATAACCCTGCAACTGAAGGCAAGGGAGCTACACTGTGTAAACTGGTGAAAATCATACACATTCCGATGACTGGTGGACAAAAGGATCAAAACTTTGACAGGAAAAGGGTCTACAAACTGACCTTTTGTTTGAAGACCTGGAGGTCTTGACAAGTGAGAAATTGAAGGAAGGGCGAATTTTAGACAAGCTAGCAGAAAAGTGTGAGTGACATTGATGTTGCATCCTTTATGCATTGGCTCATTTCATCAAAAGCCAGCAAACAGGAGGAATGTGCTTGTTGGGTTTTTCTTTTGAGGAAGAACTATGTAAGCACAGCAGCGTCTGGTCTCTGTGGCGCAATCGGTTAGCGCGTTCGGCTGTTAACCGAAAGGATGGTGGTTCGAGCCCACTCAGGGACGATGTATGTTCCTTTCTCTTCTTTTTTAGACGTATTTTGTGCAAACAGATTAACTAAATTTCAACATTTCACTCAAACAAATCAGCCTCTCGCCCAACGTGGGGCTCGAACCCACGACCCTGAGATTAAGAGTCTCATGCTCTACCGACTGAGCTAGCCGGGCGATCTTTGTAGGACCCCAAAGGCACTTGCTGTCGGCACATGTTGACATGTTGAGCAGGACCTGAGCTATGTTTGTGGAATTTGTGCAGAAACTAAAGACCTTCACCCTTAAACATTCACTAAACCTGGTGCATGATCTCACATCCCAGAGATTGAGAATCTGGCAAACTAACAATCGAACTGGTCAGGTAACAGCAGCATTTGAAGTGGGGTCAAAAATGTACCATTAAAGGCACTTGACATCTCAGCTCAGTTTCGTTGCATAGCCTCTTTATAGTTGTTGAAAAAACGTTTTGTAGCGGAAGAAAACATTAATTTACTGGAAGACAATCTAGTGATCGCTCTTAATATCAAAGTAAAACATGTACTCTGTCCTGATAAAATTTTGAGCATGTGCATTTCACCTTGGGATTTAAAGTGTTTCCCTTTAGTCTGAGTACATCAGCTGAAGGCAGCTTAACTTCTTTTTTGGTTCTTGAAGTCTTTTTTTATTCTCATCCGAAAGGCATAGCCTATTCTGTTCCAGAAAACATTGGGGATTCCAATGTATCAATGACCTAGTTGGGAAAATAATTGCTGAACTCTGTAATGATCCTGATCTCAGCAGTACCAAGTGCCACAAAGGTCCACAAATCAGTTTACTCATGTATTTTATTGCCTATGGTTTGGTTTGTAAATGTGTGTTGGTGATATGGATGCATTCATGATAGCACATTTTCTGGACAAAATGCGTCTTGGAGCAGCTCCTGCAGTGCTTCCATCAAATCTGTTTTGAATAGGTTTTGGGTGCATTTTCACAAATAATTTCAAAAGCGTCTTATCTAAGAGGACATAACCCTGCAACTGAAGGCAAGGGAGCTACACTGTGTAAACTGGTGAAAATCATACACATTCCGATGACTGGTGGACAAAAGGATCAAAACTTTGACAGGAAAAGGGTCTACAAACTGACCTTTTGTTTGAAGACCTGCAGGTCTTGACAAGTGAGAAACTGAAGGAAGGGCGAATTTTAGACAAGCTAGCAGAAAAGTGTGAGTGACATTGATGTTGCATCCTTTATGCATTGGCTCATTTCATCAAAAGCCAGCAAACAGGAGGAATGTGCTTGTTGGGTTTTTCTTTATAGGAAGAACTATGTAAGCACAGCAGCATCTGGTCTCTGTGGCGCAATCGGTTTGCGCGTTCGGCTGTTAACCGAAAGGATGGTGGTTCGAGCCCACCCAGGGACGATGTATGTTCCTTTCTCTTCTTTTTTAGACGTATTTTGTGCAAACAGATTAACTAAATTTCAACATTTCACTCAAACAAATCAGCCTCTCGCCCAACATGGGGCTCGAACTCACGACCCTGAGATTAAGAGTCTCATGCTCTACCGACTGAGCTAGCCGGGCGATTTTTGTAGGACCCCAAAGGCACTTGCTGTCGCCACATGTTGACATGTTGAGCAGGACCTGAGCTATGTTTGTGGAATTTGTGCAGAAATTAAAGACCTTCACCCTTAAACATTCACTAAACCTGGTGCATGATCTCACATCCCAGAGATTGAGAATCTGGCAAACTAACAATCGAACTGGTCAGGTAACAGCAGCATTTGAAGTGGGGTCAAAAAGGTACCATTAAAGGCACTTGACATCCCAGCTCAGTTTCGTTGCATAGCCTCTTTATAGTTGTTGAAAAAACGTTTTGTAGCGGAAGAAAACATTAATTTACTGGAAGACAATCCATTGATCACTCTTAATATCAAAGTAAAACATGTACTCTGTCCTGATAAAATTTTGAGCATGTGCATTTCACCTTGGGATTTAAAGTGTTTCCCTTTAGTCTGAGTACATCAGCTGAAGGCAGCTTAACTTCTTTTTTGGTTCTTGAAGTCTTTTTTTATTCTCATCCGAAAGGCATAGCCTATTCTGTTCCAGAAAACATTGGGGATTCCAATGTATCAATGACCTAGTTGGGAAAATAATTGCTGAACTCTGTAATGATCCTGATCTCAGCAGTACCAAGTGCCACAAAGGTCCACAAATCAGTTTACTCATGTATTTTATTGCCTATGGTTTGGTTTGTAAATGTGTGTTGGTGATATGGATGCATTCATGATAGCACATTTCCTGGACAAAATGCGTCTTGGAGCAGCTCCTGCAGTGCTTCCATCAAATCTGTTTTGAATAGGTTTTGGGTGCATTTTCATAAATAATTTCAAAAGCGTCTTATCTAAGAGGACATAACCCTGCAACTGAAGGCAAGGGAGCTACACTGTGTAAACTGGTGAAAATCATACACATTCCGATGACTGGTGGACAAAAGGATCAAAACTTTGACAGGAAAAGGGTCTACAAACTGACCTTTTGTTTGAAGACCTGGAGGTCTTGACAAGTGAGAAATTGAAGGAAGGGCGAATTTTAGACAAGCTAGCAGAAAAGTGTGAGTGACATTGATGTTGCATCCTTTATGCATTGGCTCATTTCATCAAAAGCCAGCAAACAGGAGGAATGTGCTTGTTGGGTTTTTCTTTTGAGGAAGAACTATGTAAGCACAGCAGCATCTGGTCTCTGTGGCGCAATCGGTTAGCGCGTTCGGCTGTTAACCGAAAGGATGGTGGTTCGAGCCCACTCAGGGACGATGTATGTTCCTTTCTCTTCTTTTTTAGACGTATTTTGTGCAAACAGATTAACTAAATTTCAACATTTCACTCAAACAAATCAGCCTCTCGCCCAACGTGGGGCTCGAACCCACGACCCTGAGATTAAGAGTCTCATGCTCTACCGACTGAGCTAGCCGGGCGATCTTTGTAGGACCCCAAAGGCACTTGCTGTCGGCACATGTTGACATGTTGAGCAGGACCTGAGCTATGTTTGTGGAATTTGTGCAGAAACTAAAGACCTTCACCCTTAAACATTCACTAAACCTGGTGCATGATCTCACATCCCAGAGATTGAGAATCTGGCAAACTAACAATCGAACTGGTCAGGTAACAGCAGCATTTGAAGTGGGGTCAAAAATGTACCATTAAAGGCACTTGACATCTCAGCTCAGTTTCGTTGCATAGCCTCTTTATAGTTGTTGAAAAAACGTTTTGTAGCGGAAGAAAACATTAATTTACTGGAAGACAATCCATTGATCACTCTTAATATCAAAGTAAAACATGTACTCTGTCCTGATAAAATTTTGAGCATGTGCATTTCACCTTGGGATTTAAAGTGTTTCCCTTTAGTCTGAGTACATCAGCTGAAGGCAGCTTAACTTCTTTTTTGGTTCTTGAAGTCTTTTTTTATTCTCATCCGAAAGGCATAGCCTATTCTGTTCCAGAAAACATTGGGGATTCCAATGTATCAATGACCTAGTTGGGAAAATAATTGCTGAACTCTGTAATGATCCTGATCTCAGCAGTACCAAGTGCCACAAAGGTCCACAAATCAGTTTACTCATGTATTTTATTGCCTATGGTTTGGTTTGTAAATGTGTGTTGGTGATATGGATGCATTCATGATAGCACATTTCCTGGACAAAATGCGTCTTGGAGCAGCTCCTGCAGTGCTTCCATCAAATCTGTTTTGAATAGGTTTTGGGTGCATTTTCATAAATAATTTCAAAAGCGTCTTATCTAAGAGGACATAACCCTGCAACTGAAGGCAAGGGAGCTACACTGTGTAAACTGGTGAAAATCATACACATTCCGATGACTGGTGGACAAAAGGATCAAAACTTTGACAGGAAAAGGGTCTACAAACTGACCTTTTGTTTGAAGACCTGGAGGTCTTGACAAGTGAGAAATTGAAGGAAGGGCGAATTTTAGACAAGCTAGCAGAAAAGTGTGAGTGACATTGATGTTGCATCCTTTATGCATTGGCTCATTTCATCAAAAGCCAGCAAACAGGAGGAATGTGCTTGTTGGGTTTTTCTTTTGAGGAAGAACTATGTAAGCACAGCAGCATCTGGTCTCTGTGGCGCAATCGGTTAGCGCGTTCGGCTGTTAACCGAAAGGATGGTGGTTCGAGCCCACTCAGGGACGATGTATGTTCCTTTCTCTTCTTTTTTAGACGTATTTTGTGCAAACAGATTAACTAAATTTCAACATTTCACTCAAACAAATCAGCCTCTCGCCCAACGTGGGGCTCGAACCCACGACCCTGAGATTAAGAGTCTCATGCTCTACCGACTGAGCTAGCCGGGCGATCTTTGTAGGACCCCAAAGGCACTTGCTGTCGGCACATGTTGACATGTTGAGCAGGACCTGAGCTATGTTTGTGGAATTTGTGCAGAAACTAAAGACCTTCACCCTTAAACATTCACTAAACCTGGTGCATGATCTCACATCCCAGAGATTGAGAATCTGGCAAACTAACAATCGAACTGGTCAGGTAACAGCAGCATTTGAAGTGGGGTCAAAAATGTACCATTAAAGGCACTTGACATCTCAGCTCAGTTTCGTTGCATAGCCTCTTTATAGTTGTTGAAAAAACGTTTTGTAGCGGAAGAAAACATTAATTTACTGGAAGACAATCTAGTGATCGCTCTTAATATCAAAGTAAAACATGTACTCTGTCCTGATAAAATTTTGAGCATGTGCATTTCACCTTGGGATTTAAAGTGTTTCCCTTTAGTCTGAGTACATCAGCTGAAGGCAGCTTAACTTCTTTTTTGGTTCTTGAAGTCTTTTTTTATTCTCATCCGAAAGGCATAGCCTATTCTGTTCCAGAAAACATTGGGGATTCCAATGTATCAATGACCTAGTTGGGAAAATAATTGCTGAACTCTGTAATGATCCTGATCTCAGCAGTACCAAGTGCCACAAAGGTCCACAAATCAGTTTACTCATGTATTTTATTGCCTATGGTTTGGTTTGTAAATGTGTGTTGGTGATATGGATGCATTCATGATAGCACATTTTCTGGACAAAATGCGTCTTGGAGCAGCTCCTGCAGTGCTTCCATCAAATCTGTTTTGAATAGGTTTTGGGTGCATTTTCACAAATAATTTCAAAAGCGTCTTATCTAAGAGGACATAACCCTGCAACTGAAGGCAAGGGAGCTACACTGTGTAAACTGGTGAAAATCATACACATTCCGATGACTGGTGGACAAAAGGATCAAAACTTTGACAGGAAAAGGGTCTACAAACTGACCTTTTGTTTGAAGACCTGCAGGTCTTGACAAGTGAGAAACTGAAGGAAGGGCGAATTTTAGACAAGCTAGCAGAAAAGTATGAGTGACATTGATGTTGCATCCTTTATGCATTGGCTCATTTCATCAAAAGCCAGCAAACAGGAGGAATGTGCTTGTTGGGTTTTTCTTTATAGGAAGAACTATGTAAGCACAGCAGCATCTGGTCTCTGTGGCGCAATCGGTTTGCGCGTTCGGCTGTTAACCGAAAGGATGGTGGTTCGAGCCCACCCAGGGACGATGTATGTTCCTTTCTCTTCTTTTTTAGACGTATTTTGTGCAAACAGATTAACTAAATTTCAACATTTCACTCAAACAAATCAGCCTCTCGCCCAACATGGGGCTCGAACTCACGACCCTGAGATTAAGAGTCTCATGCTCTACCGACTGAGCTAGCCGGGCGATTTTTGTAGGACCCCAAAGGCACTTGCTGTCGCCACATGTTGACATGTTGAGCAGGACCTGAGCTATGTTTGTGGAATTTGTGCAGAAATTAAAGACCTTCACCCTTAAACATTCACTAAACCTGGTGCATGATCTCACATCCCAGAGATTGAGAATCTGGCAAACTAACAATCGAACTGGTCAGGTAACAGCAGCATTTGAAGTGGGGTCAAAAAGGTACCATTAAAGGCACTTGACATCCCAGCTCAGTTTCGTTGCATAGCCTCTTTATAGTTGTTGAAAAAACGTTTTGTAGCGGAAGAAAACATTAATTTACTGGAAGACAATCCATTGATCACTCTTAATATCAAAGTAAAACATGTACTCTGTCCTGATAAAATTTTGAGCATGTGCATTTCACCTTGGGATTTAAAGTGTTTCCCTTTAGTCTGAGTACATCAGCTGAAGGCAGCTTAACTTCTTTTTTGGTTCTTGAAGTCTTTTTTTATTCTCATCCGAAAGGCATAGCCTATTCTGTTCCAGAAAACATTGGGGATTCCAATGTATCAATGACCTAGTTGGGAAAATAATTGCTGAACTCTGTAATGATCCTGATCTCAGCAGTACCAAGTGCCACAAAGGTCCACAAATCAGTTTACTCATGTATTTTATTGCCTATGGTTTGGTTTGTAAATGTGTGTTGGTGATATGGATGCATTCATGATAGCACATTTCCTGGACAAAATGCGTCTTGGAGCAGCTCCTGCAGTGCTTCCATCAAATCTGTTTTGAATAGGTTTTGGGTGCATTTTCATAAATAATTTCAAAAGCGTCTTATCTAAGAGGACATAACCCTGCAACTGAAGGCAAGGGAGCTACACTGTGTAAACTGGTGAAAATCATACACATTCCGATGACTGGTGGACAAAAGGATCAAAACTTTGACAGGAAAAGGGTCTACAAACTGACCTTTTGTTTGAAGACCTGGAGGTCTTGACAAGTGAGAAATTGAAGGAAGGGCGAATTTTAGACAAGCTAGCAGAAAAGTGTGAGTGACATTGATGTTGCATCCTTTATGCATTGGCTCATTTCATCAAAAGCCAGCAAACAGGAGGAATGTGCTTGTTGGGTTTTTCTTTTGAGGAAGAACTATGTAAGCACAGCAGCATCTGGTCTCTGTGGCGCAATCGGTTAGCGCGTTCGGCTGTTAACCGAAAGGATGGTGGTTCGAGCCCACTCAGGGACGATGTATGTTCCTTTCTCTTCTTTTTTAGACGTATTTTGTGCAAACAGATTAACTAAATTTCAACATTTCACTCAAACAAATCAGCCTCTCGCCCAACGTGGGGCTCGAACCCACGACCCTGAGATTAAGAGTCTCATGCTCTACCGACTGAGCTAGCCGGGCGATCTTTGTAGGACCCCAAAGGCACTTGCTGTCGGCACATGTTGACATGTTGAGCAGGACCTGAGCTATGTTTGTGGAATTTGTGCAGAAACTAAAGACCTTCACCCTTAAACATTCACTAAACCTGGTGCATGATCTCACATCCCAGAGATTGAGAATCTGGCAAACTAACAATCGAACTGGTCAGGTAACAGCAGCATTTGAAGTGGGGTCAAAAATGTACCATTAAAGGCACTTGACATCTCAGCTCAGTTTCGTTGCATAGCCTCTTTATAGTTGTTGAAAAAACGTTTTGTAGCGGAAGAAAACATTAATTTACTGGAAGACAATCTAGTGATCGCTCTTAATATCAAAGTAAAACATGTACTCTGTCCTGATAAAATTTTGAGCATGTGCATTTCACCTTGGGATTTAAAGTGTTTCCCTTTAGTCTGAGTACATCAGCTGAAGGCAGCTTAACTTCTTTTTTGGTTCTTGAAGTCTTTTTTTATTCTCATCCGAAAGGCATAGCCTATTCTGTTCCAGAAAACATTGGGGATTCCAATGTATCAATGACCTAGTTGGGAAAATAATTGCTGAACTCTGTAATGATCCTGATCTCAGCAGTACCAAGTGCCACAAAGGTCCACAAATCAGTTTACTCATGTATTTTATTGCCTATGGTTTGGTTTGTAAATGTGTGTTGGTGATATGGATGCATTCATGATAGCACATTTTCTGGACAAAATGCGTCTTGGAGCAGCTCCTGCAGTGCTTCCATCAAATCTGTTTTGAATAGGTTTTGGGTGCATTTTCACAAATAATTTCAAAAGCGTCTTATCTAAGAGGACATAACCCTGCAACTGAAGGCAAGGGAGCTACACTGTGTAAACTGGTGAAAATCATACACATTCCGATGACTGGTGGACAAAAGGATCAAAACTTTGACAGGAAAAGGGTCTACAAACTGACCTTTTGTTTGAAGACCAGCAGGTCTTGACAAGTGAGAAACTGAAGGAAGGGCGAATTTTAGACAAGCTAGCAGAAAAGTGTGAGTGACATTGATGTTGCATCCTTTATGCATTGGCTCATTTCATCAAAAGCCAGCAAACAGGAGGAATGTGCTTGTTGGGTTTTTCTTTATAGGAAGAACTATGTAAGCACAGCAGCATCTGGTCTCTGTGGCGCAATCGGTTTGCGCGTTCGGCTGTTAACCGAAAGGATGGTGGTTCGAGCCCACCCAGGGACGATGTATGTTCCTTTCTCTTCTTTTTTAGACGTATTTTGTGCAAACAGATTAACTAAATTTCAACATTTCACTCAAACAAATCAGCCTCTCGCCCAACATGGGGCTCGAACTCACGACCCTGAGATTAAGAGTCTCATGCTCTACCGACTGAGCTAGCCGGGCGATTTTTGTAGGACCCCAAAGGCACTTGCTGTCGCCACATGTTGACATGTTGAGCAGGACCTGAGCTATGTTTGTGGAATTTGTGCAGAAATTAAAGACCTTCACCCTTAAACATTCACTAAACCTGGTGCATGATCTCACATCCCAGAGATTGAGAATCTGGCAAACTAACAATCGAACTGGTCAGGTAACAGCAGCATTTGAAGTGGGGTCAAAAAGGTACCATTAAAGGCACTTGACATCCCAGCTCAGTTTCGTTGCATAGCCTCTTTATAGTTGTTGAAAAAACGTTTTGTAGCGGAAGAAAACATTAATTTACTGGAAGACAATCCATTGATCACTCTTAATATCAAAGTAAAACATGTACTCTGTCCTGATAAAATTTTGAGCATGTGCATTTCACCTTGGGATTTAAAGTGTTTCCCTTTAGTCTGAGTACATCAGCTGAAGGCAGCTTAACTTCTTTTTTGGTTCTTGAAGTCTTTTTTTATTCTCATCCGAAAGGCATAGCCTATTCTGTTCCAGAAAACATTGGGGATTCCAATGTATCAATGACCTAGTTGGGAAAATAATTGCTGAACTCTGTAATGATCCTGATCTCAGCAGTACCAAGTGCCACAAAGGTCCACAAATCAGTTTACTCATGTATTTTATTGCCTATGGTTTGGTTTGTAAATGTGTGTTGGTGATATGGATGCATTCATGATAGCACATTTCCTGGACAAAATGCGTCTTGGAGCAGCTCCTGCAGTGCTTCCATCAAATCTGTTTTGAATAGGTTTTGGGTGCATTTTCATAAATAATTTCAAAAGCGTCTTATCTAAGAGGACATAACCCTGCAACTGAAGGCAAGGGAGCTACACTGTGTAAACTGGTGAAAATCATACACATTCCGATGACTGGTGGACAAAAGGATCAAAACTTTGACAGGAAAAGGGTCTACAAACTGACCTTTTGTTTGAAGACCTGGAGGTCTTGACAAGTGAGAAATTGAAGGAAGGGCGAATTTTAGACAAGCTAGCAGAAAAGTGTGAGTGACATTGATGTTGCATCCTTTATGCATTGGCTCATTTCATCAAAAGCCAGCAAACAGGAGGAATGTGCTTGTTGGGTTTTTCTTTTGAGGAAGAACTATGTAAGCACAGCAGCATCTGGTCTCTGTGGCGCAATCGGTTAGCGCGTTCGGCTGTTAACCGAAAGGATGGTGGTTCGAGCCCACTCAGGGACGATGTATGTTCCTTTCTCTTCTTTTTTAGACGTATTTTGTGCAAACAGATTAACTAAATTTCAACATTTCACTCAAACAAATCAGCCTCTCGCCCAACGTGGGGCTCGAACCCACGACCCTGAGATTAAGAGTCTCATGCTCTACCGACTGAGCTAGCCGGGCGATCTTTGTAGGACCCCAAAGGCACTTGCTGTCGGCACATGTTGACATGTTGAGCAGGACCTGAGCTATGTTTGTGGAATTTGTGCAGAAACTAAAGACCTTCACCCTTAAACATTCACTAAACCTGGTGCATGATCTCACATCCCAGAGATTGAGAATCTGGCAAACTAACAATCGAACTGGTCAGGTAACAGCAGCATTTGAAGTGGGGTCAAAAATGTACCATTAAAGGCACTTGACATCTCAGCTCAGTTTCGTTGCATAGCCTCTTTATAGTTGTTGAAAAAACGTTTTGTAGCGGAAGAAAACATTAATTTACTGGAAGACAATCTAGTGATCGCTCTTAATATCAAAGTAAAACATGTACTCTGTCCTGATAAAATTTTGAGCATGTGCATTTCACCTTGGGATTTAAAGTGTTTCCCTTTAGTCTGAGTACATCAGCTGAAGGCAGCTTAACTTCTTTTTTGGTTCTTGAAGTCTTTTTTTATTCTCATCCGAAAGGCATAGCCTATTCTGTTCCAGAAAACATTGGGGATTCCAATGTATCAATGACCTAGTTGGGAAAATAATTGCTGAACTCTGTAATGATCCTGATCTCAGCAGTACCAAGTGCCACAAAGGTCCACAAATCAGTTTACTCATGTATTTTATTGCCTATGGTTTGGTTTGTAAATGTGTGTTGGTGATATGGATGCATTCATGATAGCACATTTTCTGGACAAAATGCGTCTTGGAGCAGCTCCTGCAGTGCTTCCATCAAATCTGTTTTGAATAGGTTTTGGGTGCATTTTCACAAATAATTTCAAAAGCGTCT